>NW_027507785.1:310250845-310700845 GCF_037356315.1 Lithobates pipiens
AAACCATCCCCACAACATGATGCTGCCACCACCATGTTTCACGGTGGGGATGGTGTGTTCAGGGTGATGTGCAGTGTTAGTTATCTGCCACACATAGCGTTTTGCTTTTAGGGCAAAAAGTAAAATTTTGGTCTCATGTGACCAGATCACCTTCTTCCACATGTTTGCTGTGTCCCCCACATGGCTTCTCGCAAACTGCAAACGGGACTTCTCATGGTTTTCTTTCAACAATGGCTTTCTTCTTGCCACTCTTCCATAAAGGTCAGATTTGTGGAGAACATGACTAATAGTTGTCCTGTGGACAGATTCTCCCACCTGAGCTGTGGATCTCTGCAGCTCCTCCAGAGTTACCATGGTCCTCTTGGCTGCTTCTCTGATGAATGCTCTCCTTGCCCGGCCTGTCAGTTTAGGTGGACGGCCGTGTCTTGGTAGGTTCAATGTCCTCGCGGCAATTAAGGCCCACTCTGTAGCCATCTTTCGGCTAAACCGCAGGTGGCAAGTAGTTAATATTATTTACATCACTACAAAACAAATGCCTTTTAAAATACTGGCAATAGTTGGCATAACTAAATCAGTATCACCAGCAAAGCAGCTTCATTATTATCCCATTACAGAAGAAGAGAATGTGCGAAGCATTTCGACATTTCATCAATTGCCGCGTCACAAATGTTTATTCTAGATTACAAACGGTAGCTTACAAGACTGAACTCTTCAACTTTTGTGTGACGATTTCTATACTGACCATTTGAAAATCGGACGTTGAGTTGTCGTTCGTCAAAAATGTACTAGTCTGCTCATCCAGCTTTTGTCTTATGAAAAATGAAAACCGGATGTCGAAAGGAGCATACTAACAGTAAGAATTTCAGACGACAGGCCGTCGAACGACAATTCCCTTCGGAAATTCGCATCGTGTGTATGGCCCTTTAAGTTGGCCATACACTATACAATTGTATTATTCAATTTCCTTTAGATTTACCTTTAACTACATAGTGCAAGGGCATGCCTGATTGCAAACAAATTGAAAGTGTTTAGGTTTAAACTTATATTATATGTTTTTTTGTAAATCTAAAAGAAAATTGTATTTGAAATATGTATAATGTATGGCCAGCCTAAAGCCTCGTACACACGGTACGATTGTTGGCCAACCGAGCGTCTGATTTTTGTCAAAAGGGCGTGTGCCAGGATCTTGTCTTGCATACTAACGTCACACAATTTGTCAGGGAAATAGGCGTAACCTCGCGCGGTACGATCGCGTTAACGCGCGTCAGCAAACAAGAAGGCGCTATATGGTTCCGAGACGAACGTCCAAAGCTGCGTCTGATCGAGTGCGAGTACGCGGTGTAGGACGAACGCATTACATTACACGTCGTAGGCGTACGAACGCTACGGCACGCACACGACGTAACCCAGCCACCCTGCCTATTTAAACGTTCACCTGACAGAGCCTCATCGCTGGATTATCGTCAGCTTCTCCTGAGTACCTGTGCCCGTGTTTCCTGCTGTCTGATCTCCCGTTCACCGACCCGGCTCGTTTTGACCTGCTTCTGTTGATTCTCCTGGCTCCGACCTCTGGCTTACATCTGACGCTCCCTGTCTGCTCCCAGTATCCGACCTCGGCTTGGCTTGACCTCCGCTCTCCGGCTCTCAGCTTGGGACCCGTTGTTCTGACCTCTGGACTGATCTTCCGTGTTGACCCTCGGCCTGGCCTTGACCCTGCCATTGGACTTCCTTGCACAGTTGCCCCAAGACTGATCATCGGCTACTGCTATCTGGCAACCTGTGCTACTGTGGGCACTGCATCCCTGTGTCACCTTCAGGGTTGTACTGCACTCGGCCGCAAGGGGAGCCCTCTCAGCATCTCGGCCTCCCTACCCGGACGTGACAGTATAATCCAGCCAATGTCCGAGGCCGACAGAGGCGACTCCCCGATGGAGGCCATCCTACAGGAAGTTATGGCTCTTACTCCAGCAATTAAGAGACTCCAAGAAAAGTATCTCCGGCTGGAAGAACATCTGCAGCACTCCTCCTGCCAAGGTGCTACCACTATAGCTACTACCTCGCCGGAACCACGAGTCCCTGCACCAGAGTATTTTCAGGGGGACCGAAGGAAATTTAGATCCTTCCGGCACTCATGTTATTTATACTTTTCCTTACAACCCCAGACTTTTGCTTCCGAAGTAACCAAAGTGGGTTTCACCATCTCCCTGCTAAGGGACGATCCCCAGACGTGGGCCCACGGCCTACTAGAACAACGCAGCTCCTTCGTCAGTACGTTGGACCAGTTTTTTCAAGCTATGGCTCGCCTATACGACGACCCCTTTCGGACAGCAACAGCCGAAGCAACCTTGTATTCCCTGCGTCAAGGTGAGCGGCCTGCGGAGGACTACACAGTGGAGTTCCAGACATGGTCTGCAGATTCTGGCTGGAATGAGGCAGCTCTGAAATATCAATACCGGATGGGGTTGTCTGAAGTCCTCAAGGATGAGCTAGCCAGAGTAGAGGTTCCCCCTACACTTGAGGATCTTACCCGACTTACCATTCAGCTGGATAGGCGTCTACGGGAACGCCAGTCTGAACGCGCTCGGACCCTTTCTCCTATCCTGGCGCCACCTTCGGTCTACCCCTCGGCAACCTCTGCTCCGAAAGGCCTGCTTCGTTCCCCCTTAACCTCCGAGGAAAGACTTTACCGCCGACAGGCACACCTTTGCTTCTACTGTGGAGAGCCAGGACATCTTATAAACAATTGTCCCACAAGACCAAGCAAACCAATCCTCTATCCTCCACTTCACCTCCAAGTAACGAAGCCCGCCTCGGCCCATATCACCCTTCCTGTCACATTGATGGTGGCAGGTCGGGAAGTTCACTTACAGGCAATACTCGATTCTGGGGCCTGTAGCTGTTTTTTGGACTTAACCTTAGCTAAGAATCTTGCTCTCCCACTACTCCTCAAGAAACAAAGACTGACTGTCCGTCTGGCCGATGGCTCCCTACCTAGCTCTGGCCATGTCACCAGGGAAACAAGACCCATTCTAACGACCACAGACTCGGGTCATCGGGAGTTCCTTAAGTTTGATGTCCTGTGTTCTCCTATGTTTCCCGTTATCCTAGGAATCCCATGGCTGCAGGCACACAACCCTCGGATTGATTGGCCCAAGAAGGAGATATCCTTTACTTCCGCCTACTGCCAACAATATTGTCTGGATCCCGAATCTAAGGACTTGTCCAGTTGCCTGACCGTTCAACCCATACCCAGTCCAGCCCCTAACATACCAGCCGCCTACCAGGAATTCAGAGATGTGTTCGACAAGAAGAAAGCAGATGTCCTACCACCACATCGCCCTTATGACTGCCCCATCGAGTTATTACCAGGGGCTCCCATTCCCTTTGGCCGGATATTTCCTCTTTCCGAAACCGAGCTTGGGGCCCTAAGACAGTATATAGACGAGAACCTGGCCAAGGGATTCATTCGTCCCTCTTCGTCCCCTGCCGGTGCAGGCATCTTCTTCGTAGAAAAGAAGGACAAAACTTTGAGACCATGTGTAGACTATAGGGAATTAAACAATGTCACCCTGAAGAACCGTTATCCACTTCCGCTCATCCCCGAACTTCTTCAGAGGTTCCACACTTCACGTATTTTTACCAAGCTCGACCTACGTGGAGCCTATAACCTTGTCCGCATCCGGGAGGGGGACGAGTGGAAAACGGCATTTAGGACGAGGTTTGGACATTTCGAATATTTAGTCATGCCCTTCGGATTGTGCAATGCCCCAGCAACTTTCCAGCATTTTATTAACGACATTTTCCGGGAGTATTTAGACCACTTTGTTGTCGCCTATCTTGACGACATTCTCATCTTCTCAACCACTCTGGAACTCCACAGAATACATGTTAGGAAAGTATTATGCATTCTCAGGACTCATGGATTATTCGTTAAAGCCGAGAAGTGCGACTTCGAAAAGGAATCCATCCAGTTCTTGGGGCTCATCATCACCACAGGCGGAATTGCCATGGACCCCCAGAAAGTGAAGTCTATCCTAGACTGGCCCGCTCCTTCTGACAAGAAGGGTGTCCAGAGATTCATTGGCTTCGCAAACTTCTACCGAAGATTTATAAGAAACTTTTCCACCATTGTAGCACCCATTACTCAGACCACTCGCCAGCATACCAAGTTCCTTTGGTCCCCAGCAGCTCAGTCCGCCTTCGACCAGCTCAAGACCCTCTTCACCACCGCACCAATTCTGCAACATCCGGATCCCGCCTTACCCTATGTGCTGGAGGTTGATGCCTCAGAGGTAGCCACAGGAGCGATTCTATCCCAACGCCAAGGCCCCAAGGCACTACTACATCCTGTAGCTTTTTTCTCACGAAGGATGAGCGCTCCGGAGAAAAATTACGATGTGGGGGACCGGGAACTTCTGGCGATCAAGACCGCCCTCGAAGAGTGGAGATATCTCCTGGAAGGTGCCGCTCACCCCATTCTGGTTTTTACCGATCATAAAAACCTAGAATACCTCCGCACGGCCAAACGCCTAAGACCCCGACAGGCCCGATGGGCTTTATTCTTCTCGAGGTTCAACTTTCACGTAACTTATCGCCCAGGATCAAAGAATGGTAAGGCCGATGCTCTGTCCCGAATGTTCCCAGATTCCCCAGAGAGAATCCCACCCAGTACAATCCTGTCTCCTCAAAACTTCCTGCTCATCCAACCGGATCTAAGAGCTTCATTAGTGCAGGCCGCCAGCCAATGTACGGAAACAGAAGCTTCTTCCCTAAGAAGCCAAGAAGGGCTTCTATGGCATCAGAATAAAATTTTCGTTCCTCAGCAAGCCAGGTTACTCGTGTTAAGGACCTTTCACGATCATCAATTAGCCGGCCACTTTGGGGTCCGAAAGACTATTGACCTGGTGCAGCGATCCTTATGGTGGCCTACCCTAAGATCTGACTGTAAGAAGTACGTTGACTCCTGTTCAATCTGCCAGCGTAACAAAGGGTCGAACGCCAGACCCTGGGGCCTGTTAAGGCCGCTACCAGTCCCAGAAAAACCTTGGAAGGAAATCTCCATGGATTTCATTGTAGAATTACCTCCTTCTGAAGAATATACTACCATCTTAGTGGTGGTGGACCGTTTATCCAAGATGGCGCATTTTCTGCCAATGAAAGGGACCCCCTCTGCCTTGGATACTGCTAAGATCTTTGTAAAAGAGATTGTCCGACTACATGGTGTACCTGACAGCATTGTGTCAGATAGAGGGGTACAATTCACCTCCAGGTTTTGGAAGGAACTCTGTAAGTTGCTGTCAATTAAGATATGTCTATCCTCGGCCTATCACCCACAGAGCAATGGCCAAACGGAAAGAACCAATCAGACGCTTGAGCAATACCTCCGATGCTTCTGTTCTTTCTCCCAGGATGATTGGGTCTCTTTGTTGCCCTGTGCGGAATTCGCATATAACAATTCAGTGCACGCCTCTACCAACCAATCACCCTTTTGGGCAAATTACGGGTTCCATCCTTCATTTTTACCAAATACCATTCCTGAATCTACCGTCCCAGCTGTTCAAGATAGGGTAAGCTTCATTCAAGCAAATTATCAAATGCTCCAGGATACTATGAAGAAAGCCCAGGAGGAATATAAGAGGCACTATGACAAGAAGAAGAGGAGTAACCCCACCTTTAGGATAGGGGATAAAGTGTGGCTCTCAGCAGCAAATCTGAAATTGTCATGTCCATCTCGGAAGCTGGGACCCAAGTTCCTGGGTCCTTTTGAAATCAAACGTGAAATTAACCCTGTAGCATTTGAACTTACCTTGCCTAAATCTTTCAGAATCCATCCTGTGTTTCATGTCTCTCTTCTCAAACATGTAACTGTCAGTCCTTTTTCAGGAAGAGAAGAAGCGCCCCCGCCTCCGATTCAGGTTGGTGATGATACGGAATTCGAAGTTGAGTCTATCCTCGACTGTCGTCGGAGAGGTAGGACAATCCAATTCTTAATTAAGTGGAAGGGGTATTCTGTCGAAGAAAACTCTTGGGAACCTGCAAGTTTTGTACACGGTCCTAGGCTCATACACAGGTTTCGCAACCTTCACCCTGAAAAATGGGCTCGTTTAGGCATCCGGAGGCTGCCCCTTGGGGGGGGGCACTGTCAGGGAAATAGGCGTAACCTCGCGCGGTACGATCGCGTTAACGCGCGTCAGCAAACAAGAAGGCGCTATATGGTTCCGAGACGAACGTCCAAAGCTGCGTCTGATCGAGTGCGAGTACGCGGTGTAGGACAAACGCATTACATTACACGTCGTAGGCGTACGAACGCTACGGCACGCACACGACGTAACCCAGCCACCCTGCCTATTTAAACGTTCACCTGACAGAGCCTCATCGCTGGATTATCGTCAGCTTCTCCTGAGTACCTGTGCCCGTGTTTCCTGCTGTCTGATCTCCCGTTCACCGACCCGGCTCGTTTTGACCTGCTTCTGTTGATTCTCCTGGCTCCGACCTCTGGCTTACATCTGACGCTCCCTGTCTGCTCCCAGTATCCGACCTCGGCTTGGCTTGACCTCCGCTCTCCGGCTCTCAGCTTGGGACCCGTTGTTCTGACCTCTGGACTGATCTTCCGTGTTGACCCTCGGCCTGGCCTTGACCCTGCCATTGGACTTCCTTGCACAGTTGCCCCAAGACTGATCATCGGCTACTGCTATCTGGCAACCTGTGCTACTGTGGGCACTGCATCCCTGTGTCACCTTCAGGGTTGTACTGCACTCGGCCGCAAGGGGAGCCCTCTCAGCATCTCGGCCTCCCTACCCGGACGTGACACAATTGTTGTGCCACAAACACAAACATAGTGACGTACTACGAGGAATTTTAGCTCCTGAGCACCACCGTTTGGGCCCTTTCTGCTAAATTTGTGTTTGGTGAGCATTGATTCCAAGCATGCGTGTTTGTACTTTCGACTTTTGTGTGACGGATTTGTGTACTGACCATACGAAAATCTGGCGTCAAACCGCTGTCCGCCGAAAATTTACTAGCCTGCCAGTCAACATTTATTGGCCAACAATTGTCAAAAGGAGTGTACTAATAGTAAGATTTTAGGCAACAGTCTGTCAACAGATAATCCCCTGTCAACAATCGAACCATGTGTACGAGGCTTAAGACCCCATACACACTGTTATACCTCATACACACGATCGGATTGTTGGACAACAAAACCATGGAATATTGTACGAAGGACGTTGGCCTAAACTTGTCTTGCATACACACAGTCACACAATTGTTGGCCAACATTTGAGCAGTGACGTATTACGTGTTTTTTCAGCTCTTTAGCTCCACCCTTTGGAATCCTTCTGCTAATTCCTTGTCAGCAGAAGTTTGGAGAGTGTTGATTCACGCTTTTCATTTCGCTCTTTTCAGTTCGCACTTTTCAGTTTGGTTAACTTACAGCCGTTCGTCAACCAGACATGTTGCGAAATCGGAGGAGATAATGTGTTATTTATTATTGGCCTTGGAGTTATTGCTTTGACCCAAGTCCAGTCCAGGAACAGAAGGAGGAGGAGGAGGAGTTCTTGGACCAAAGATTGGTTGCTTTATTAATCATGACCAATTATGTCATATGCCTTTGCTGCGGGAGTTCCAGGAGAATAATCCAGATGATTTTCAGAATTATCTCCAGATGACGGACCCCTGCTTTCACCAACTCTTGGCATTGTTGACCCCCTATATTAAGAAGCAGGACACATGCATTAGGCTTTTCTTTTTTGGTTGAATAATAATTATTTGATTTATTATATTTTGTATATTTTTGGATGCATAGAATGTACTTTTTGGTTAAGTTCTATTGGCAGAGAGCATGTCTAATTTTATTTGTTTTCTTCTTTTAATGCACAATACAAAAATTGTGGAGAATAATACTTGGCTATGTGTTTTACTTCAAATGGCAGTTTGGGAGTAGGCAGTTACATTTAAAAAAATACAATGTAAAATTAACAAGGGACACCAACATAGTTGTATCTTTGATCGTAAAAACTACAGGATAATGGTGTTGTGGTAACTTGCCCAAATACAAAAAAAAAAAAAAAAAAGCATAATAATATTATTCTTGATATCACTAGAAAATAAAAGCCTTTGAAAATTTGTTTTCAATAACTTCATCAGTATCACCAGCAAAGCAGCTTCATTATTATCCCATTATAAAGAAGAAGAGAATTGTGCGTTGCATTTCCAGATTTCATAATTTGCTGCGTCACGAAAATTAATTCTCCCTTACGAACGTTTACAAGACCGACCGCTTCCGGCTCGTCCTTGCTTCCGAGCATGCGTGTTTGTACTTTGGCCTTTTGTCTGATGGACTTGTGTACACACGCTCCGAAAATCCGACAACAGACATTTGTCCGCGGAAAATTTGAAAACCTGCCGTCCAACATTTGTTGGTGGAAATTCCGACAACAGCTCGACATCCAACATTTCCTGTCGGAAAGTCCGATCGTGTGTACGGGGCTTTAAGGTTTGACCTCATATTATATGGTTTTGGTAAATCTAAAGACAAAAAATCTGCAGAAAATCTAATAGTGTGTATGGGGTATTACTCTATCCAAAATGAAAAAAAAAAAAGTTTTGCCTATAATTAAACTTTAATAATAATGAGGAATGAACCGATAGCTGTTCTTTAAGACCGACTATGTACACTCATACTTTTGCTCAAGTACTCACTGATACCAATTACCAATACCGTGCGGTGTGTTTTGAGCCTATACCAAATGAATGGGCTCAAATCGCACTGCAAAGAATCGCAATGAACAGGATTGGGAATGCGATTCCTGTCCGAAACACATGCGGTTTCCTGCAGCACTCTTGTGTGAACCCACGTTATACAGCGCTGATGTGGCAGTGGAGGTCTTTTCCTTCTCCCTTTGGTTGCTTCTTTAATTTCATGACCTCTGTTGGTTCCAGAAAATCGGCTCAGGAGTGTTTGCAAAAACACGAAAGAATATGTGAAATGTCTTGAAAATCGAGTGGCCGTGCTTGAGAACCAAAACAAGACTCTGACTGAGGAGCTGAAGGTGCTGGGTTGACACAGGAGCTGTGCGGGGAAAACCGCATGTGATTCAGACAGGAATCGCACTGCATTCCTGTTCAAATCACATGCAATTCTTTGCAGTGCAATTTGAGCCCATTCATTTTGTATAGGCTCAGAGCGCACCATGCTGCAAATGCTTAGTATCGGCACTGGTATCCGTATCAGGGCAACTCTAATAATAATAATATAACACAAATAATTTCTACACGAGCCAACTCTCTATGCAGAATGTCAGCATTACACAAATTGTACATAAAAAATTAAATTTGGATTAAAAAAAAATAATTTAAAGGTCTGTTGATTCTCTTTACACATATTTTACATTTGTTTGGGATTTAAAAGCCTGGAACAACACAAGTCTCTCCTGGTCTGGAACGACAATCATTTATACTAACAGGGTAACTTGCATTTCGAACATTAAATAAATGAAGATTCTTTCCTGCCTGGATTATGTAGAGGCCCACCGAGCAAACAGATTGTCTGCAATCCTCAATAACAAGATGCAAGCCACACACATTTTGCAATTAAAGCAGAACTGAAGTTCCAAAACAGCAGGCCGGCAGGCTTTGGTTGCAGAAGAGACATGTAATGTTTCTTCTTTAATATAATGGCCCATTCTGCTCAGCTTAGAACTCTGGGGGCGGGTCTCTATGTGCCGGGAACGACTGTCTCTTGTGCATGTGACTGTCTCTATGTGCCGGGAACGACTGTCTCTTGTGCGTGCGCAGGAGTGACATCATACTGCGCCAGCCAATGAAGATAGTCAAAGACACTGTCGGAATCTTCCAAGTCTACAGACCACTGCTGAAGTTCATAAGTGGCTCCAGGCAGGTCTAGTTGAGTTGTGTTAGACCTTTCTACAGTATAGTATATTGCTTAAATTGGACAGTGTTTACTGCGGCTGTCCATTAAAGCCCCCCTATCCATGCGTCTGGCCCCTTGCAGGATGCCAATGGGGGGGGGCTTTGAAGCACCTGATTGGAACCAGTGGCTCTAATGGGCTTTAAAATAGGGTGGGCCTATCACCCAATTGGCTGAAAAAACAGGCGATCCTATTGGATGCCTAGTAGGAGGGGAGGAGACACACGGGGGGAAGCCACCATGATGGAGGAGAGGACACAGGAGCCGCTGCCTGATGCCCGCCACCTGCCACTTAGATGGGTTAAGTGCTGAACTGACTGGCAGACAGCGAGCAGGTCAGGTGCCGCTGGCCCCTCGGGGGGGGCGGGTGGATGCATTGTCCCCCCACCCCAAAAAAAACACCAGCTGCCACCGCTGCCCGCTACACTATGCCACATCTTGCTCACAAGATGTTCATTATCTTCCAGTTCATTCTCAATCTCAAGCAGCCTGACTAGGAAAATCCTGTTCCTGGAGGTCCAACATGTCCCCTACTGAGTGAAACCTATATTGCTGCAATCAGCAAAGCTCGTGCTCTCTGCTGATTGGAACTTTCTGGCTCTGAATCAGTGGAGGGCTTGATGGACTTCTGCTGAGAGACCACTGCTGCCCCACCAGGGCTAGTTGGAAAGGAGAGTTACTTCTATGCATAAAGTACTCCTAGAACCCTATGGTGTCAAGGGAAGGGGTGATTTTTGGTCCTTTCGTAACAATGGAATCCTGCCTTCTTATTGTTATAGCAAACCCATATGTAGTCAGGCACACGGCAACATCCACTGTTCTGGCTCAATGAACTGTCTAAGTGTTGCCTTTTTCTAATTTATTGCTGAGTAACTTGGCTAGGGTGTAGGGAACTCTGGGATAGACCAGGAATGCAGAACAGCAAAGGACATTCTCCACTTCATCACTACTGCTTAGGACCGTCATTCTAACAATAGCCCAGGAATACGGGACCCCAGAGAGACTGGACATGCTACACATGTCCTATGTAAGTTATTTTTTGGGGCATATGTAGCACGCCCGAAGTCTGGAACTAATTAACCAATAGGAAATCAACCAAACATTTTGAAAATTATCATTTTCCATGAATTATTAGAAAGTCAAATGAATGTTTCATAAATTAAAGTTTTTATAAAAATCTAACCATGTATTGCCAGCTCAAATGACTTGTCACAGGAACAGGTGTCCCCACTGCAGGCTTTCATCCTACCTCCTGCTCTGGTGTCAACTGTAAAATTTTGGATCTCCCTTCTCTTTCTGTCAGCAGTGGAGGCTGGTAGTTTTTTTTTGGGGGGGGGGTGCAAACCACCACCCCTTCCCAGTTGGCCGGCGGCAAAACACCCTCCCGACCACCCAAAACACCTTCTGTCGATGTCGGTTGGGTCACCTGCACCCTCCACCCCCACCCCCTCCTATGGACAATCGGCCGGTCGGTCATCGAGCCCCACATTTACCCCATCTTCTCCTCCTCTGCACCCACGTGACTTCCACCGTGCGTCTCCTCCATCCTCTTCCTAGGCGTCCAATAGCATCACCTGTCCTTTCAGCCAATCAGGTGACGGGTCTCACAACCCGCTTCATGATTGGCCCGGGAGGAGGATCAGTGTGACAATAGTGAATTTTCACTCGTTGCTGTCACACAACTGAGTGGGCTCAGGGCACAGTGCTCTCCGCCTCGAGCCCACCTTTTTTTGAAGCCTCTGGCCACCAGGACAAACAAAGGGGTGAATATCTCTAGTAGGGACAATTGCAGAAATAAAAACATGACAGAAACTCTAAGCCCTTGTACACACGGTCGGAGATTCCGACGGAATGTGTCCTATCGGACCGTTTTGTCGGATATTCCGACTGTGTGTGGTCTCCATCGGACTGTTTCCATCGGAATATCCAACGGACCAACTTTTCCAACTTGCCGGTAAAATTTTCCGACAAAATGCTCCGATCGGACATACTCCGATCATGTGTAGCCTACTCCGACGGACAAAGTGCCACGCATGCTCAGATCAAATTCCTAGACCAAAGCTATTGGCTACTAGCCTAAACGTAGTCCCGTCGTAACTAAATAACGTCATCACGTTACGTACAATCGGATTTTCCGACAACTTAGTCCGACCGTGTGTATGCAACATCACTTCCGGACCTCTTCTGGAATTAATCCGTCGGAATTACTCAGATGGATTTGGTTGTCGGAATCTCTGACCGTGTGTACAAGGGCTTATGCTTTCCCGCTTTATCCAAAAGAAAAAGTTTTTCCTTTACATACACTTTAAGTAAACCCGATACTGACAGACCCCATATGTGCTCAGAACAAAAAAAAAGAAATCTGATCTCATGGTCTCCCATGTAGTTTGTCAAAAGCAGCTTGCATGCTAAATAATTAAATTTCCTTCTGTTTTACTGGCCTTCCATGTAGAAGTTACCTTTGGGGCGTCCAATTAAATGTAATAATAATATAATATTCACACTGTGTTAACAAACTTCACATGGCGTTAGGCTGCTAGCGAGCTTGTCCTACAGCCTCGGGGCCCACACGGGAGGATAATGATTCACTGCCCGACCTCCTGTCATGTGGTTTCATGTAACATATATGCTGCTAAGTGCTGGACCGGTGCTCTGATATTTCTGCATTAGGCATTGTGGGAATTCGATGATATTCTGTATGTAACATCTATTCCATCCTCGGGGCAAATGCGCTCCGCCAGGGTACGGTGCAGAAAACCGAATCCTATTTTTCTGTGTTGCATTCAGTGGGCTGCAAATTACAGATTATGGCATACAGCTGGTAGGTGAGTAAAGGCAGGGGAAGCTCGGGTAGGAAATCATTGACTGAAAGAATTTCTCTTTTAAAGGGTCAGACCACTTAAAAGAATGATATATTATATATTTTATGGGTTATAGCAAGGTTAATTCCCTATGTGAGGGAGGTTAGCTCTGCCCTTTTTAGCTATGGGCTTCTAATGCTACATTAGTCATAATGTAAGAAAAAAGAAAAGGCCAACAGTGAGCTATTATCATAGTCATAGCAGGTGGATGGAGCTGAGAAAGCTTTATGAGGCTTGTGGAAGATTAAAACCCAAATCGAACCCCTTGTTTAAAACAGCTAAATATATTCCAGGGGCATCAAAACAAAAGCTTGTAGCCAAGTGCAGTCTGAATTTCCCCCTGCAGGTGGTGCTCAACTGAAGCTGCAATGCAAAAGGGGAAGGAAGTTGTGGGGAACTTGGTTTCTCTATGACTTCCTGTGGTTACAAAGAGACAGCCGTCCGATTGGTTGCTGGCACCCCACATGACTTCAGCGACCATATTAGTTCAGGCAGAGTCTATTTAAAACTCTGGGGGTTATTTACTAAAGGGAAATCCACTTTGCACTACAAGTGCACTTGGAAGTAAAGTCGCTGTAGATCTGAGAGGGATATGCAAGAAAAATAAAAAACAGCATTTTTTGCTTGCACATGATTGGATGATAAAATCAGCAGAGCGTCCACTAATTTCAGATCCACCCCTTAGATTTTGAGTGAATGCACTTCCAAGTGCACTTGCAGTGCAAAGTGGATTTGACTTTCATAAATAACCCCCTCTGCCTCCCAGGTTTGGAGCACTTTATGCAAATGACTAGTGTCTTTTATAGAAATCCAACTAAGGAGACCCATGTGTTGCCAGCATCCCAAGTTAAACAATATTATATAGAAAGTACCCAGTGTCTGCAAGAAGGAGCGGAATGCAACCTGGCCGGTCAACACCTAAAAGGGGAGGTCTTCCTGAAGCAAAGTAGACCTAATCCCTACATTGCTCGACAGAAACCTGTCTAGCAGAACCTCTCTAGTCTAGTAGAAAGGTCCAACACATCTCAATTGGGCCTGACAGGTAGGCACACCTGCATGGAGCTACTTATGAACTGTGCTCTGTGGAGGTCCACTTCTGCTGAAAGGCCACTGCTGCACCACATAGAGCAATGGTCCTTCTCTACAGAGAGGACAGGCTTTTCTACTCAGGCTGTGACTGCTTTAGAAAGAAAATTAACTGTAAGGCATTAAACACCTATTAATGTATGTGAAATGTATTCAATTGATTTATATTGTGGGTTTCTTGGGGATTTAGGTGTGTGGCCTCCAGAACCAAAATACTGAATTTATAGGGCTAACACTTTAACCAAATTATCTTATTGCAATATCAATTAAAAAAAACTAATATTTGGTTAAACGATTGCACAAAGTAAATTGTGGCATACCTTTTAATTCAGCATCTCTCATTCTGAGTTCCATGGAACCCTAGGGTTCCTCCACAGTTTGCAGGGGTTCCTTGTGCAAAGAACAATGTCTGCCTCTGAGAAATGTAACCACTAACCACCAATCTTAAAGGAGGGCATTCTCCTCAATGACTACCAAGGTAAGAAGAATCCTCCCCACTGATCATCACGCTAATGTACCATTAGTTGTAGATGTAGTAATTATTGTCAGGGGTCCCATGAGTCCTGACAATTATTTCAAGGGTTCCTCCATGTTTAAAATGTTTGAAAAAGAGTTCTTTAAATGATTTTATACTTTTTTATACTTAAAGGGGTTGTAAAGGTTCAGGTTTTTTCACCTTTATGCATCCTGTGCATTAAGGTGAAAAAACATCCGACAATACCGCCCCCCCCATTTTACTTACCTGAGCCCGTTCACCTGCTGCGCTCGCCCCCGATGTCCTCTTCGCCGCTCAGCCTGGCCATTGATTGGCTAGAGTGGATGGATTGAAAGCAGTGCAGCCATTGGCTCGCACTGCTGTCAATCACATCCAATGACGCAGTGCGCCGGGGACGGGGCTGAGTGATACAGTGAGCAGTTATAGCCACCGGCAATATCACGGAAGCGCGCCCGTAAGAACTAACCACCATGCGAGAGAGCTCACATGAAGGTGGTTAGTTCTTGCAGGGAGGAGCTGAGACAGCCGCCGAGGGACCCCAGAAGACCAGGTTCAGGGCCACTCTGTGCAAAACGAGCTGCACAGTGGAGGTGGGTATAACATGTTTGTTGTTAAAGAAAAAAAAAATTGTCTTTACAACCCCTTTAATAATTCTGCATGCACACCCAGAATCATGAGATACCATAGATTATGTTCGTGATCTTTTATCAAATGCCATAAGTCATGTGAACCCTCATCAGCTGCCTACTTAGTCATAATTGGGGCACTCCCTCCAGCCAGTTGTAGGCTAACAATGTATAATTTTCAGAAGAATTACGTCAAGAAATGGTTTGTATGGTTATTATATAGGTTGCATAAATGTCTTCCTTCAACAGTACAGAAGTGGAAAAGACATGGATGAATGTCTTCTATTAGAGTAGTACAATGTTCGCGGCTTACAGTAGCAGAACAAATAACCTACAGTACAAACACAACAGAATTCTTGGAATGTGCAATGTATATGGAGCTCTCCAGGGTGCTGAACTACAAATAATAGTCACTAGGATTAATCACAAAGCATAGGGATACTTTCAGACTGTCAGCTACTGTACACTTATCTGATCCAGGTTGTGTTCCTTGCACCATCTACAGTCTTCAAGACCAATTCTAGTACAAGTAAAATGCTGTATAACATTCACCCTCCCCCACATAAATACAGTCAACAGGGTATGTTTACTGTAAAGTGTAAAATCAGACTCAATTCTGCATCGAAGCCAATCAGCTTCTGGGTTTTATTGCTAAAGATTAACCTCCCTGGCGGTATATTTATTTTAGATTTTTGATGCTCAAAGCGGTATAATTGTTTTGCATGGAAATTTGGTGTTTTATTTTGCAGGCCTTTAATTCTTAGGACTAACATACTTAAATCTGTCCAAACAAGAGTCTAGTAGATATCCCGGGTATGATAAACAAAACACTAAATCATAAATTATAATATAATAAATAACTATGATTAATTATAACAAATAATAATATAATAATAATAATAAAAATTATTTAATAATGTAATAAAAACACTGAAATTTGCTCAATTGCAGAATTGTTGCTGATGTCAGTGTTTGATGACGGATTTCTCCAAAAATCACTATCGCTCAATTCTGCAGGTCATTCTAATTTATTATCGCTGTTTACCAGCTGGTCTAAAACCGCTTTTGATGTAACGGGACAGTTTTGGTTGCTATGGACAATCTCCAGTTTCCAAGGCAGAAAGAACAATATTTATAATGTAAAACTGCATGCAGGGCACTGGACAAACTACTAGGGATAAAAGGGAGGTGAAATTATTTGATACGATAATGTAATCTGTACGAGTACAGTGTACTGTATATGTATTGTGTGTTTTTCACTTTTTGAATTTGGTGCCGTGCTCCGTCCCCGTGCTCCGTCCCCGTGCTCCGTCACCGTGCTCCGTCCCCGTGCTCCGTCCCCGTGGTCCGCCCCCGTGCTCCGTCCCCGTGCTCCGTCCCCGTGCTCCGTCACCGTGCTCCGTCCCCCGTGCTCCGCCCAGTGCTCCTTCACCACGTGTCGCAACGCTCGCAGGGACCGGAGCTCGGCACTGTGATAGATTGAGCGGAGGATGACTCTCACACACAGTGGGGAGGCTTTGCAGGATCCTGGGTCAAGGTAAGTAACTGTACCTGGATCCTATGATGCAAACCCGAGTGTGGCTTAGGGTTACCGCTTTTGGTACTGAAAATCCACCCAGAGCCCCACTCAGGAATACCACCAGGGAGGTTAATTGAACAAGCTGAGGTTAGAAGCTGATTGGTTTCTATGCAGAAGTGAGCCTAATTTTGCACTCTTCAGCTTTAGTAAATAAACCCCAATGTGTCCTTTACATTTCTTTCTCTTTCTATGCTGTTAAAATATACTAGTCCAGAGGTATGACATTGGTGTAACTGTCATAGTGGCCGCCCCCTGTATTCAATTATTTTATTAAATCGAGAAGCACAAAAGCCATCACATGTAAAGGAAAAAGCCATCATAAATAAAGAATGCTTCCACATAAGGAGTGTTACATTATCAAGTGCCATTAACATGCCCAGATAGTCATTCAAATGATGGCATTTAGCAACCTAATGGCTAGAATAGACGTAGGAAAAAATAGAGAGCCGATGATCGGATAGCCCAACCCAGCCATGGCCTGAGAGAAAACTAGGACCAAGCAAAGTTGGCCAATGATCCAGCAATGCACTGATAAACAAGAGAAAAAGGTAGAGAAGTAGTGGGGGAAGAAGGGATGATTTTGGGATTGAACCAACCACGATGCCAAGAGCACAGTCTACCGACAAGGTTAACAGGAAAGCTAAGGCTCCATAAAAAAGGCATCAAAATTAAGGGGCAAAAATCTGTTGACCCAAGGTTACCAGATTTTGGTGTATCATCTCACCTTGTCCTGGAGCGTTTCTTCTATCTTGGCGTGTATCATTGCCTGGGTGACTCTATTTTTTGCAGAAACCACACTAAGTACCAGCGTATTCCAGGCTTTGGCTATTGTCTGCTTTACAGCAGCCGTGATGGAGAAGAAGAGCCGGTATTAATTCCTGATCAGTTCCAAGGGATTAAAGTGATATTATAGGTTAGTTGTTGTTATTATAAAAATAACAAACATGTCATACTTACCTACTCTGTGTAATGGTTTTGCACAAAACAGCCCTGATCCTCTTCTTCTTGGATCCCCGATGGCACTCCTGGCTCCTCCCCATTAACCAGTGCCCATAATAGCAATCTGCTTGCTATGAGGATACTGGTGCGTGCTCACTCTACAAGACACATAGAGCTGTGGCTCAGCCCTGCCCCCATTGGCTCACTGGCTGTGATTGACGGCAGTGGAAGCCAATGGCTCTAGCTCCTGTCTCAGCTAATGAGGAGATAGAGACATGGGATAGCTGAGGCTCTCATGCACATCGCTGAATCAAGAGGGGTTCAGGTAAATATTGGGGGGGGGGGCTGTGGGGGGAGCAGCACACAAGGTTTTTAACCTTCATGCACAGAATGCACAAAGGTAAAAAAACGTCAGCCTTTACAACCAGTTTAAAGTTCACTGGGGCTGTTTATGGATTGGGTAAAATGGACTTGTCAAATACCAAAGACAGGATGGAAAAGATGTCTTCCCGATAGGATAGGACCATCATATATGTAGATATGTGCCCGGCTGCCCGCAACCCCAAAAACAGGCATATGGGTAGCCAGGGACATATTTGACCATCCTATGAGGCACTAGATATTTAGAATTTAGAAATAACACGCTTAGCATGTTGATCTGATGCACAAAAATGTTTATACATAGGCATCACGCTGAGGTCTGAGGTAGACGAAAGTGTAGCTGAATAAAACTGGTAAGGGTGCAGGTACTGAAAGATCTCCAAATTGGTTATATCGCTCTTGTAGGGTCGGAAATGTTTTAAAATCATTGGAAGTCACATGGTGGTGTAATAAAGTGAGCCGTAAATGTGCCAAATGGTGAAATGAATCAGGGAAGTGGCTGCAGGATAGAAGGCCGGATTGTGGAAGAAAAAACGTTAGCCTTTACAACCAGTTTAAAGTTTATCTGGGCTGTTTATGGATTGGATGAAATGGACTTGTCAAATACCAAAGAAAAAATGTCTTCACGATAGGATAGGACCACCATATATGTAGATATGTGCCTGGGTGCCCGCAACCCCAAAAACAGGCATATGGATGGCCAGGGACATATTTGACCATCCTATGAGGCACTAGATATCACCGGGATCACCGGGATATCATCGGGATTGTACTTTATAAGATGTCTCCAAAGCAACAACATTTGGAAAACCCTTATGTTAATTATTTGCCAAATCTCTGACCAATCCTCTGGGGAAAAGTCTAAGGCTAGATCTGTAGTCCATTTATCAACATAGGCTGACAGAGCTGGCTATGGCATAGAAGGCAGGATTGTGGAAGAAAGATAGTAAGGGTCTGTGTGGGGCAATGAGTTGTGCCCTATATTTTACTTTGTCCCAAATACATAAGGAGTGTTGTGTGAGTGGGTGGAATGCATGGCCTCGCTCTGGTAGACAATAAATTGTCTATAGTGTGAGGGACAGAGTCCAGGGCTTCAAGCCCAACCAACAGGGGGGACCTACTGATTACTAATATAGGATTCAAATGTAAAGTTTTTGACAATCAAAAACCAATAATTATATATGGGGGGGGGGGGGGGGGGACATCCACTAGCTTCTGGTCAAGACTCAAGAGGGTGAAAGCGTCTATTTTACCTTGGAGATAACTCAAAGCCCTTGTATACATCATGGTTCTGGGATCCAAAGGGGCTCCACATTGACTGAAGTCTTAACACATAAATACTTTAAGACATTACAATGCACAACACTGTTATTAGGCCAAGTTAGGGTCTCCTGTTAGGGTCTCCTAGGGTCAACCTTCATCACCAAGAGAACCAAGAGTCTTCTTCCCTCACAGCAAATGATGTATTACCAGAAACCAGTAAAAAGGTGATTAATCCAAAATATCTGAGACTTTTATGTCTGAACATCCGTTGCTTTTGTAGGCTGTCAATTGCCACTGGCTCCATTTCATTAAATATATGTTTAATATTCTGTCTTTTATTAAATTTGAGCTATGCATACTAAGTGCTGACATTTTTCAAAGTGGATTACTCTAAGGTTAGAGGGAATATCCTTTAACAAAAAAAGTCTTGTCATAAATCCCAGACACCAAGGGCAAGCGGAAATGAGAAAAACATTAGTCTGTACAAAGAGAGGGTTATGTCTGCTCCCCCGATATTTTATGTTAAGCACCAGGAGACCAAACAAAAAGTCACTTTATAAAAGCACCACCAAACACTGAAAATATTTATGTAAAATTACACTCATTATCAGCTACAGTACATACCACATACAGCACAGTGTTCTGGAAGTAGTCAGGTTGGTCCCCCCAGGCATTCGTAAGCCTTGTAATTTCATCAATGAATACAAGGCTTCCTCTGGTTGGCTGAGGTAGAGACCACTACTACAGGACCACTCATCCTCTGTTTCCTACCACTGATCATCGTGGGCTTTTTCGGGGAGAGGCAGAGGGAGCCCCCTCCTACAGGAAGAGGTCCCCACAGCATCCCGGGGACTGGCGAGAGGGCTATTGGTCCATTGCTGATACTGCTAGCAGGGAATGAGCAGGACACCAAGTGTACCCAATCCATATTGCACTGTACCCTATATCACATTTATTCCAAACCTAGACTGCACCTATACCAACCTTATTCTGCATTATATGGAACCTGTCAGGAAAGGCTTGCTGAGAGTAACAGTTCTATGTGCGCTCGTGCATTTGCGTGCGCATGTGCGCACGGCCATTGGCACCAGAAGCGCTATTTAAACCCTGTCATGACAGAGGAATCTTGCTGCCTGATCTACAGCGTTCCTGTGTTCCTGATCCGTTCCTGTTACTATCCGCTTGCCTTGTGACTATCCTTGCCCACCGCCTGCATTTGAGTCCGGCTTGTCCACGACTCCTCTCCTGCCTGATCCTTTGGCTTATCTGCACCAGCCTGTTACCGACCCAGCTTGCATAGTGACCTTCTGTCTGCCTTCTGCACCTGTTCCAGTACTGCTTTCCAGTGTATGACCTAGCCTGCCTGACCTTCCTGTGTCCCAATCCTTGGGACCATCCATCCAAATCCTGTGAGTGCCTGCCCCCCAGCTTCAGCTTCCAGTCTTCTGCATTCCACCTGCTGTACCTGCTGTCCCAGCTACGTCCGGAGCATCAGACCTGCATACCAGCTGTTGATCCTGCCAGGCACTCGTGCTGTCCTGCACTCCTGTGCCTCCTGTCAGCTCTACCAGGGGCCACGAGTCAGGACTGTAAGGGAGGCCTCCCATTCCATAACGGGCCCAATAACCAGGTGCGTGACAGAACCTTTACTGCACCTGAACTACATTTACAATGCATCTGGGTTGAGCCTATACCATAACTATACTGCACTTATATGACATATAAGTTAACTGGGATTGTTGTTAAGTGCACAGACCCTCTTAACCGCTTGCTGACTGCTTCGCGCACATATACTGTGGCAGAAGGGCACATACAGGCAGAATCACGTACCTGTACGTTGCCCTTTAAGAAGCGGCTTGCGGGAGCGTGCGCACCCGCCGCAAGCTCTGTGAGTGTGATTGTGGGTCCCGCGGACTCGATATCTGCGGGGATACCTGCGATCATCTCACAGAGAGGAAAAACGGGGAAATGCTAATGTAAAAAAGCATTTCCATGTTCTGCCTACTAGCACTGATCAGCGCTCATTATAATCGGGAGCGGTGATCAGTGTCGTGTCACACACAGCCCCTCCCCCCACAGTTAGAATCACTCCCTAGGACACACTTAACCCCTACAGTACCACCTAGTGGTTAACCCCTTCATTGCCAGTCACATTTACACAGTAATCAGTGCATATTTATTTGCACTGATCGCTATATAAATGTGAATGGTCCCAAAATCACGCCAAAAGTGTACGATCTGTCCACCATAATGTCACAGTCACGATAAAAATCGCTGATCGCCGCCATTACTAGTAAAAAAAAAAATTATTAATAAAAATGCCATACAACTATCCCCTATTTTGTAGACGCTATAACTTTTCCGCAAACCAATCAATAAACGCTTATTGAAATGTATTTTACCAAAAATGTGTAGAAGAATACGTATCAGCCTAAACTGAGGAGAACATTTTTTTTATATATTTTTGGGGGATATTTATTATAGCAAAAAATAAAAAATATTGGGTTTTTTTCAAAATTTACGCTTTATTTTTGTTTATAGCGCAAAAAATAAAAACCGCAGAGGTGATCATTGATCAAATACCACCAAAAGAAAGCTCTATTTATGGGGGAAAAAAAGGATTTCAATTTTGTTTGGGAGCCACGTCGCACGACCGCGCAATTTTCAGTTAAATCGACGCAGTGCCGAATCGCAAAAAGTGCTCTGGTCTGATCTCAAAGGACTCCCCCCCCCCTAATTATTGTGCAGTTCCCCTTATGTTCCCCTGCCCCCTCTGCCCCCTCTGCTAGAGGTGATCATTGATCAAATACCACCACAAGAAAGCTCTATTTATGGGGGAAAAAAAGGATTTCAATTTTGTTTGGGAGCCACGTCGCACGACCGCGCAATTTTCAGTTAAATCGTCGCAGTGCCGAATCGCAAAAAGTGCTCTGGTCTGATCTCAAAGGACTCCCCCCCCCCTAATTATTGTGCAGTTCCCCTTATGTTCCCCTGCCCCCTCTGCTACCATCCTCCTTTACTTTTGGACAGTACATACCCAGTTGGTCTAGGTGTCAGAAACCATGAATCAGACTGATACAGAAGTACAATTAAATCACACTTGTTTATTAATAAAAATAAAAAGGTAAATAGAAAAAGCGTAGTCAAGCGTAGTCAAGCATAGCCAGAGTCCAGTATCCAGATTGGGTAGTCAGCCAGTCCAGAAGTCAGGGATCCAAGTAGAGCAACAGCAAGCAGGATAAGGAGCCAGAAGGGATGTCAGCAATCCAATCTTTAAACAAACCACAGGAGATGGTTTCTTGTGATGTGACCAAGGCGAAGGCAGAGGTGAAGTGAGCTGGAAGGCTTTAAGTAGGCAGATCAGATGAGCATCATCAGGAACAGCTGGTAACTGTGGAGAGAGAAGAGAGCTGGCAATTATCCGACAGCTGAGCAGCCAGCCCAGAGAAGGAAGGGCTAAGCAAGCCCTGACACTAGGACTAGCATTGGCAGCATAAATATGCTCTGGCAGTATAGTTCCAGCATTCGGTAGATTAACTTTTACTACTGCTCGCTGTTGCACTTGAGGTGGCATTGCTACTATTTATGCTGATCTGGACCCCAAATGTCATCTTATGCCCAGTCCTTACTGTTAATCAATTTGTATGCTTAAATGTGGTATTACCATTGTTAATCCATTTTATGCTTGCCTAGTTTCCAACCGTATTGGGTGACAATTTATTAAGCTTGCCTTTATTAACTGGTTTGGTGCCTGTTTTCTTTGATATAGCACCACTACTGGGTACTGAGTATTAACTTCGGTGATTACCAGTGATAGTGTATGGTCGCACACTCAACCTGGTGTGTAGCGCTACATATAAAATACAAGGCTTTCTTGTGAATAGCTAAGCAGCACTTGGCCCAACATGCTTTTGTTCTGGGAATGGGATGGGGAGTCCATCTGCCGTTGCCAGAACACAGTTTATACAGCGTTGACAGTGGGTGCAGCAATTAATAAAGGAAATAGTTCCTTTGGGCCAGCTTGGCCTGAACAAACTATTTAAAGTGATGTGAAAGCTGGAGTTCGGCTTTAAGAAATGTGGGGCAAGGTGATTTTGTCAGAACATGGAAGACATCATTCTTACTAATAATACTTCATGAAGGAATTCCATTTTTGTTTGAAAGCTATAACGAAGCTCCCCTGTGGATGACAGTGCTATATCTGGTAAATATCCCCAGGTTATGAATGTTCTAGATTATGGTGTCACTTTCAGCCCAGGAACTATATGGTAACAGATACATAGAAGAAGAAATGTCCTAGGTGGGGTGGCAGCTCCAACAGGGCAGATTGTGCTATGCCCTACGGCGAGCAGTCTGCCAACTGCTGGTCCACCTTACCCTGGCTTGTTCAATATCCAAAGAGCTGATAAGAAAAGAGAAGCCAGCTAATCAAATGTTAGTGTACTGTAAACAGTTAAGCCTGAATTCCAGGTATGGCAATTTTTATATACACATTGGTCCAGCTTGGACTGATAAAAATAGGGCCCCGCTGTAAGATTGAAATCACTGTAGTAGGAACTGCGACTCCGGTGATATCCCTTAGCTTCCAAGTCTGGTGCCGATCGGCTGCCCCTCTGCATTGTCAACAGTCACTCAAAGAACATTTTGCATTTTTTCAATGAATGCAAAGTGTTCTCTAATTGGATTAGGTGAAAATCCTGACGTCACCACCCGCCTCCCTGGACTGGATGACTGGGTCTATTGAATTTTAAAACACTGTGTTCATCAGCAGTTTGTTCAAGTCGCTGATGAACGTCGTGCTTTAGAATTCCCAAATTGGCCAAAGCACCACATGTATTGCATTTGTCCTGCAGTCCAGTCATACATTGTTCCTCATTAGAGATGAGCTTAGGACTGAACTTTGGCATTTCAGATGTTTTTCCAAATGCCTAAAGATTAGGGCGCTTGGCATACATGAATTGGTTGCTAAGGAAGCATTGGTTGCTTGTACCCAGTCCCTACCAGGCACTGATGTCACCTGGCCCATTCACTTACATGGCCGGGAATCCTCGGACACGTAGGCAAATGGAAGGGTAATGGACCAGGTTACATCATTACCTAACTATGGCTACATGGTATTGTTGGGCAATGATGGCACCACTGCGCCTTCCCCTTCCCTTATATGGATGACGGCAGCTCGGGAAGTAGCTTGTGCTACTGTCTAGATTCAGTTGTGTGCGCTGGGTTGTTGGGTTGTGACTATAAATTTACAAGGAGGGACTTTTTTTGGAGGATTTGGACTTTTTTTTTTTAATAAAGGACTTGTCAAAAGGTTTGGGGGACTTTAGTTGACGGATTCAACTCCCATTGACTTTAATGGGGTTCAAGTTTGGCTTCTGAACTTCTTTGAAGTTTGACGAACCCTGCTTGAACCGAGCCCGGGGCATCACTGATACTGAACTTCTATCCTGATGAAGGATGATCTCTGGTCCCTGAAACACATTGGCTCTATATTATGAAACTACATTTGTAGCAGGACTATTGTGGTGTGGCACTTAAAGTTCAAATCTTAAAAGTCACATGACTGTCTCTTCTCCAATCACAGAGCTCTCTCTGCTGTATTTTGCAGCAAGAACTTCTTGGGGCAATGCAAATTAGATAGAGAGTAGATAGAAATATCCACATTCATTTATAAATGAAACCCAAAGGTACATTTTGGGCATGCCATGCCATGTGATGCCCAGATGCAGTCTCAGGGCTCCCCACCTACCCAGAGCCCCCCCCAATCCTAGAGCCCCCCACCAGATGGATGCTCTACTTATTTCCCTTACCTTTCTCTCACAGCTTCTGGCCAGTCATATGACACACTGGCAGTGCCAGGACAGGGTCCTCTAGCCCCCAAGGTGAGGATGCCAAAAGCCACCCCTCCCTAAGCTCTCTAATTTGGTGCTCTCCCAGTGTAATCTGAAGGTCTAAGGCAGTGATGGTGAACCTTGGCATCCCAGATGTTCTGGAACTACATTTCCTATGATACTCACCTACACTGCATCATAGGAAATGTAGTTCCAAAACATCTGGGGTGCCAAGGTTGGCCATCACTGGTGTAAGGTGTCAACTCGATAACTCGGAAGGGCAACACAAAAGCAGTAGAGGCTACCGTCTTAGCTGTGCCCTGCAGAGCACTGCGCCCAAGGTGGGTTCCCCCTTCTGCCTCACCCTGGGTGACATCTTGCAGTGAAAAAGAGGAACTGCAAGGGGACAGCCCTGAATTAAAGGTGAGTATTGAAGTAAGAGCTGCTTTTTACTAAAACCTTCAGAGAGACATTAAAACAATAAATTTAGCCTGAAGTTGGACTTTAAATTTGATCTCCAGCTTCTGTTGTGGAAGAAACTGTGAGCCAATTAAAAAATGTGGGGAGGTTGGGGGTTCTAGTAGACAATTCTACAAACTGAAGATTGTTGCCATGGTTGCAAGAAGAAGAAATGTTATTTTATCGGGAGGTATGGATCATGGCTGGGGGCAGATTAAAGTGGAAAAGAAAATTTTAATAACATCTAATAACAAAATGCTCTGCATAGCAATTATATATATATACGTTTTTAATGGAACTGGAGCTTTGTTTTAAGTGCTCTCCATCTACGCCCCGAATCAATATTACAATCATATCACTGTCTACACAAGATTCAGAAGCAATTTAGTCCGCAGACACCTCATTGTATTTTCCCATCTCGCGCCCATCAGTGTTTATAGACCGCGCACAGCTTTGTTTTAGATCTTCATTACCTGTAATTACATTTAACTCCATACAGCGAAAGCTGCTTTATCTGCTCAGCATTTTGTAATCTGCGTGTCGTCTTTCCACTTTCTTATCCCACTCACTTCCAGCGGGGATATGGCAAAAGTATCAATGGAAGAAAGCTAAGCACCTTCCAGCGTATTTAAAGAGAAATTTTACTGTATGCTCAGCCAGGGCACATTTGAAGGTTTTATTGTTACATTCGCCTGAAAGTTTTCTTGTTTTTTACAAAGCTGCCGCATGTTTACTCCCTTGCTGTTCCATATTTTTATTATCATAATTCAAATACATACTGTATTTGTGTATGCTCCCTCTAGTGGCTAGCTATATAACTGACAGTATGACTAGCATCCCTGTTAAATGGCTGCTGATATAAGCTCAGTTAGCCTGCCAAAGCTGACTGGTAGGCTTACACTGAAAAGGCGAAGTGGTACAGCATAGTCACAATGCAGCGCTAATAAGGAGAAAGCAGAGGTTGCATATCAAATGACCTAATATATATATATAATTAGGTCATTTGAGATGCAACCTCTGCTTTCTCCTTATTAGCGCTGCATTGTGACTATATGTGTGTATATATATAGATAGATAGATAGATAGATAGATAGATAGATAGATAGATAGATAGATAGATAGATAGATAGATAGATAGATAGATGTATATATATGTTTCTCACATGTAAACGATATAATAAAATATTTACAAAAATGTGAGCGGTGTACTCACTTTTGTCACTGTGTATATATCTATATTGTGACAGTGGGGTCATTTTGGACACAGGGTGAATAAAAGAAACCCCCGATATGGTCTGTGATAGCCATATTCCAGGCTGTATATACATTGTATATAGATTGGATGTATACTGTATATGGGGGTTAAGTATCATTGCTGTGAGGAATTAAGCTGTTTTGCATTTCTATTGTTCATTTAAGTCTGTCCTTGTGTGTATTGTAAAGTGCCAGACAGACTGGCTGCCAACCCTTTGTGAAAAGATGTGTATTGGGTGGGATCGTTTGAAGCCTAGCAGACGTCAGGATGAGGTGTTGAGTCTTGGGATGTGTGGGTGGAGCTGGGCCCTTGTTCATGTTAAAGCATGTGCCTTGAATTGTGTATAAAGTTACAATGTTTCTCATTAATAAATTCATTCCTACTACAGAAGAGACAGAGTGCGTCTCGTCTTTTTGCCAGAGGGGTCGGCTCCTATAGGAAAGGGTAGTTTAGCTGTGGATATTGGTAGCGAGTGTATTTGTGTCTAGGAGAGGGAACCCCCTTTATATTAGGGGTGCCGTTACATATATCTATATATATATATATACACAGTATACAGTATACACTATATTATCAAAATTATTGGGACACCTGCCTTTGCACCCACGCACCTTTACTGGCATCTCAGTCTTAGTCCGTAGGGTTCAATATTGAGTTGGCCCACCCTTTGCAACTAGAACAGCTTCAACTCTTCTCTGAAGACTGTCCACAAGGTTTAGGAGTGTGTCTATGGGAATGTTTGACCATTCTCCCAGAAGCACATTTGTGAGGTCAGGCACTGATGTTGGACGAGAAGGCCTGCCTCGCAGTCTCCGTTTTACTTCATCCCAAAGATGTTCTATCGGGTTGAGGTCAGGACTCTGTGCATACCAGTCAAGTTCCTTCACCCCAAACTTGCTCATCCATGTCTTTATGGACCTTGCTTTGTGCACTGGTCCAAATCATTTGGTGGAGGGGGGGGGGGGGTGATTATGGTGTGGGGTGTTTCTCAGGGGTTGAGCTTGGCCCCTTAGTTTCAGTGAAGGGAACTCTTAAAGTGGTTGTAAACCCTTACAAACCACTTTGACCTACAGGTAAGCCTAGATTAAGGCTTACCTGTAGGTCCAAGAAATATCTCCAAAACCTACACGGTTTAGGAGATATTTGCCGAAAGACAGGCACTGCTGTCTACGGCGCATGCGCCGTAGACAGCGGCGCGCAGGCGCACTGAGCGCGGCATCATCAACGACGAAGATGCCACGCGTGTAGGCTCCTGTGCGTATGCGCGGAAGTGACGTCGTTAAGGCTTCGCCGAATGACAGCGGCGGAGCAGCGAGACCCACCGAGAAGATGGATGCGCCGGACTACAGGGGACAGCGGTGACTTCACTGGCTCCTGTGTCAGGCTACCAAGACATTTTGGACAATTTCATGCTCCCAACTTTGTGGGAATAGTTTGGGGATGGCCCCTTCTTGTTCCAACATGACTGCACACCAGTGCACAAAGCAAGGTCCATAAAGTCATAGATAAGAGTGTTTGGGGTGGAACTTGACTGGCCTGCACAGAGGCCTGATCTCAACCCAATAGAAGACCTTTGGGGTGAATTAGAACGGGGACGGTGAGCCAGGCCTTCTTGTCCACATCAGTGCCTGACCTCCCAAATGATCTTCTGGAAGAATGGTCAAACATTCCCATAGACACACTCCTAAACCTTGTGGACGGCCTTCCCAGAAGAGGTGAAGCTGTTATAGCTGCAAAGGGTGGGCCAAGTCAATATTGAACCCTACGGACTAAGACTGGGATGCCATTAAAGTTCATGTGCGGGTAAAGGCAGGTGTCCCAATACTTTTGATAATATAGGATAGATAGATAGATAGATAGATAGATAGATAGATAGATAGATAGATAGATAGATAGATAGATAGATCGATAGATAGATAGATTTCCTGAGATGTTATCTTATAACTACTGATGCTCTGAGGATTTAGAAATGCTGTGGATCAGGAAGGTGTTAAATCTCTCAGAACACAAGATCTAGCGGAAGAAAAGCTGCCACGGATAATAAGGGCCTGTATTCTATTACAGCATGTTCCCGCTGCCTGCCAGCACACATCCGTACTGCAGGACACAGATTTCTTCTCTTATCCCTCCTGTGAAGATGACACATGGATCGGGAATAGGGATGAGCTTCGGCCGTTCGGCGAATTCCGAACGTTTGGGCCGTTCGCGTCAAAATTCGAGTGACGCGCGCGCGGACCACAATGCACTGCGATGGCGCAGTGCATTGCTGCCCGATGATTGGCCAAGCATGCACTGTGACCCCGCATGCTTGGCCAATCGCAGCGCCGGCAGCGAGGAGAGCCATGATTGGCCACAGGCATCCTGCCTGTGGCCAATCATAGCTCAGGCTGTGTAGTGCACGCCCCACACTATATAAGGCCGCCTTTGAGGCGGCCTCCTGTAGTGTGTTACTTAGCATCGGAAGCAGTGGGTGTTCTGTGTACCTTCAACACAGTACACACCGATCGTTTTTGGCTGATTTCCTATCTTGCTGCTGTGTAGTGGTTGTTGTCTGTGCCCTGACTGCAGTATACACCACTATATTCACCTCACCTATATAGCTAGTGATCTAGCTTTAACCACTTAACAACTGCCCATTGCCGATTAACGGCTTCAGGGGGGTTGTTTAACTCTGAGAGGCCGTTAATTAACGGCCTCCCAGAATTCTGCTCTCGCGTGCCCCGAGGTGTGCGCACTCGAGAGCATGCGTGACCGCCGGGTCGCATCACAGATCACGGTAAACGGCCGCTCATAGCGGCCGTTTACCACGTGATCGCTCCGTCAAATGACGGAGTGATCACTTGGAAACAAACCGGCGTCATGTTATGACGCCTGTTCCTCCCTCCCCTCTCTGTACCGATCGGTACAGCGGAGGGGAAAGAGATCGGTGTCAGCAGTGATGTGGGCTGCATCTGCAGTGCCCACATCGCTGCTCACCGAATTTAACCCCTCAATTCCCTGCCAATACTCTGCAATACCAGTGCATACTCTGCAGTACCCTGCCATTACTCTGCAGTACCCCGCCATTACTCTGCAGTGCAGTACCCTGCCATTACTCTGCAGTGCAGTACCCTGCCATTACTCTGCAGTAACCCCCATTACTCTGCAGTAACCCCCATTACTCTGCAGTACCCCCCATTACTCTGCAGTACCCGCCATTACTCTGCAGTACCCCCAATACTCTGCAGTGCAGTACCCTGCCATTACTCTGCAGTGCAGTACCCTGCCATTACTCTGCAGTACCCCCCATTACTCTGCAGTAACCCCCATTACTCTGCAGTAACCTCCATTACTCTGCAGTAACCCCCAATACTCTGCAGTACCCGCCATTACTCTGCAGTAACCCCCATTACTCTGCAGTACCCCCCAATACTCTGCAGTACCCGCCATTACTCTGCAGTACCCCCAATACTCTGCAGTACCCGCCATTACTCTGTAGTACCCCCCAATACTCTGCAGTACCCTGCTATTACTCTGTAGTACCCCGCCAATACCCCGCCAATACTCTGTAATACCCTGCCATAAATTGCCATACCCAGCCATACTCAGAGATACCCAGCCATACTCGGTGATACCCTGAAATACCCAGCCATAGACGCCCCCCACCCCTCACCGCCCTCCGGTGCTTCTACCAACTCGCCAGTACGATCAAAGCCAGAATCTTTTTTTTATTTTTTATTTCAGGCTTCCCAGCCTAGAGGTGAGATGTGGGGTCATATTGACCCCCCAGATTTCACTGTAAAGAGGACCTGTCACCCCATATTCCTATTACAAGGGATGTTTACATTTCTTGTAATAGGAATAAAAGTGATCAAAAATATATTTTTGGGGAAAAAAATGTCAAACTAAAATAAATAAAGTAAAATGAACAATAAAAAAATTAAATAAAAATTAAAGCGTCCATGTCCCCATGTGCTCGCATGTGCCACACATGTGAGGTATCGCCGAGAATGTTAGAGCGAGAGCAATAATTCTAGTCCTAGACCTCCTCTGCAACTCAAAACATGTAACCAGTAAAAAAAAAATTAAAGCGTCGCCTATGGGTATTTTATAAGTAGCGACGTTTGGCGCCATTCCACGGGCATGTGCAATTTTGAAGAGTGACATGTTTGATATCTATTTACTCAGCATAACTTCATCTTTCACTTTATGCAAACATTGGGCTAACAAGTGGTTAATAATAGAGCTTGCAGTCAGTAGTGTTAGGAGTGCGTGCTGTCTGCGTGCTCTGTACCCAGTACATACCGCTATAATATAGGGCAGGCCCCTACTTTCAAACATCCAACTTACAAACATCTCCTACTTGCAAACGCAAGGAGACAGCAGCAAGTGAGATGAAAAAAGATGGACGACAAAACAAATTATACAGGGGTGATAACCCTTCCCTATGTTTTCCAAAAAGCTTAAAAATAGTTTTTTTGACTGGAGCTACACTTTAAAAATGTACCGGTTGAAAATGACAAACAGATTCAACTTAACACAACAAACCTACACAGTCCCTGTCTTGTTTGCACCGCCTGTATACTGCTGTTCTGAGTATATAGGGCCTGGGGGCCACACGCATTTCCTTTTTTTAATATGGGTACGTGGTTCCCCTTAATATGCGTACAAGACCCAAATAGGCTGGTAATGGGCAGGGAGGGCTACCCATGCCATGTTTCTCAATGATTTTCAACCATATTGCAGGAACCAGATATAACATTAAAACCGCAAGCAGTTTTAAATGGTGTTATTTCCGTTTAATGTCATTTTGTGAAGGGACTGTTCTAAACACGGGAAACACGTGGCACTTCACAGGCATACTACAGACACCCCCCAGGCACCATATTTAAAGGAATATTTCACTTTTTTTTTTCACTTTAATCGTCATTAAAATCAGTGCTCCCGCCAAAACGGCAGTTTTTAAAACTTTTTTTTGCAGTGACCCATGTCCCCTGAGGCAGGAGGCAGGTCCCCAAACCCTTTTTAGGACACTATCTTGCATATTAGCCGTTAAAATTAGCACTTTCCAATTCGAACGTTCGAGTCCCATAGACTTCAATGGGGTTCTAACGTTCGTACCTAACGCGGGGGTCGTTCGCAAGTTCTGGTGCGAACCGAACCGGGGGGTGTTCGGCTCATCCCTAATCGGGAATAAGAAAGACGCAGATGAAGCTCCAGGATCTACACTGCAGACACCAGAGGTCACACTGAGGGAGTCTTCTCCTCGCCTTACGATGGCCACACACAGAACGATTTTGTATACAATCACCCCACTGCAAGGAAGGACTTTCCAATTTTACCGACTTCAGCTTTAACCACTTGCTTACCGGACACTTTCACCCCCTTCCTGCCAAGGCCAATGTTCAGCTTTCAGTGCTGTTGCAATTTGAATGAGAATTGCGCGGTCATGCAACACTGTAACCAAATTAAATTTTTATAATTTATTTAGACAAATAGAGCTTTCTTTTGGTGGTATTTAACCCCCACTGGGTTTTCTCTTTTTTGCTAAAATTTCAAAATTTAGAAAAAAAAAGTTTTTTTTTTCCTTCACTGATGTGTGCTGATGAGGCTGCACTGACAGCCACTGGTGAGGAGGCATTGAGATGCAGCACTGATGGGCACTGATATGCTGTAATGATGGGCACTGATAAGCTGTACTGATGGGCACTGATAGGTGGCACTGATGGGCACTGACAGGCAGGACTTGTGGTTGTGGACACTGATAGGCAGCACAGATAGACGGCAATGATAGGCACTGACAGGTGGCACTGATAGTTGGCACCAGTGGCGTCGCTAGGGGGTGGCTTTTGGGGCTATAGCCCCGAATCTGGGGCCCATAGCCCACCTAGTCTCTGCAGGAGAGGGGAGGCTCTCTGGGAACCCTGATGTAAGTGGGGGCCTCTCTGGGGACCCTGATGCAAGAGGGAGGCTCTCTGGGGACCCTGATGCAAGAGGGAGCGTCTCTGGGGACCCTGATGCAAGAGGGAGCGTCTCTTGGGACCCTGATGCAAGAGAGAGGCTCTCTGAGTACCCTGATTTTAAGGGGGAGGCTCTCTGGGGACCGTGATTTAAGGGGGAGGCTCTCTGGGGACCCTAATGTAAGGGGGGCTCTCTGGGAACCCTGATGTAAGTGGGGGGCTCTCTGGGGACCCTGATTTTAAGGGGGAGGCTCTCTGGGGACCCTGATTTATGGGGGGAACTCTGAGAACCCCGATGTGAGGGGGAGGTTCTCTGGGGACCCTGATGCAAGGGAGGTGCTCCCTGGGGACCCTGATTTTAAGAGGGAGGCTCTCTGGGGACCCTGATTTTAAGGGGGAGGCTCTCTGGGGACCCTGATGTAAAGGGGGATCTCAGGGAAACCTGATGTAAGGGGGAGGCTCTCTGGGGACCCTGATGCAAGAGGGAGGCTCTCTGGGGACTCTGAGGTAAGGAGGAGGCTCTCTGGGGATCCTGGTATAAGGAGGGACTCTCTGGGAACCCTGATGTAAGTAGGGGGCTCTCTAGGTATATATATATATATATATATATATATATATATATATATATACACAGACACACACATATATTACTGTATATACATGTGTATGCCCACCCAAGCGTATGACTTTATTTACTACGCTGCTATGGGCTCTAGCCCCAGATCTTTTGTAGACCTAGCAATGCCCCTGGTTGGCACTGATGAGGAGGCACTGCTTACACTGATAGGCATCACTGATGGTCACTTAAAGTCAGCACTGATAGGCACTGACAGGTAGCACTGATGGGCACTGATTGGCAGCACTGGTGTGCAATAATTGGCAGCATGCTGATAACTGGCATTTCCTATTTACGTGATTGGACACAGCTGATCACATGGTAAAAAGCCCACGTCATAGGCTCTTTACCATAATTGGTAATGCCCTATGTCCCAGAGACACATCACACCACCGATGGCTGCAATGCGTGCCGATAATGGGAGGTCATCGTATTACGTTCTCCCTGAAAGAGAGGGCTCCCGCACATCCATCATTTTACTATAATAGCTGTAATCACATTAAAAGATTGTTCGATGTGGCATATACGTAACAATCACATTGATCAATCTACTTTCCTGCCATCAGATTTTCCGTCCAGGCCGATCAGAATAATTACAGCGAATTTGATCATTTTTGAGCAAAACCAATTGATGACATGGTCAGGGGAATTCATATAGAGTGACTATGATTTCATTGTGCCACGACAAATTTCAAAGCAAGGGAACAAATTCAGGTACCTGCTGGAGTCGGGTACACAAATTAGTGGGATGTGTGGAGGTGCACACCTCCCAATATTTTGAGATGGGAATGAGGGACACTTGCTAGAAAATGTATGTAGGCATAGGACACGCCCCCTGCCACACTCCCTTAAAGAAGTTCTTCTGGAAGAACGGTCAAACATTCCCATAGACCAGTGATGGCAAACATTGACACCTCAGATGTTTTGGAACTACATTTCCCATGATGCTCAACTACACTGCATGAGCATCATGGGAAATGTAGTTCCAAAACATCTGGGGTGCCAAGGTTCACCATCACTGCCATAGACACACTCCTAAACCTTGTGGACGGCCTTCCCAGAAGAATTGAAGCTGTTAGAGCTGCAAAGGGTTGGCCAACTCAATATTGAACCCTACGGACTAATGCCCTGTACACACGATCGGACATCCGGGGCAACAAAATCCGTCTGATTTTTTCCAACGTATTTTGGCCCAAACTTGTCTTGCATACACACGGTCGCACAAAGTTGGCGGAAAATCCGACCGTTAAGAACGTAAAACACGTACGACGGGACTATAAAGAGGCCAGTAGCCAATAGCTTTCGTCTCGTAATTTATTCTGAGCATGCGCGGCACTTTGTGCGTCGGAATTGTCTGCACACGATCGGAATTTAAACGATTGGATTTTGTTGTCGGAAAATTTTATATCCAGATCTCAAACTTTGTGTGTTAGAAATTCCGACGGAAAAAGTCCAATGGAGCCTACAGACGATCGGAATTTCCGGCAACACGATCCAATCACACATTTTCAGTCGGAAAATCCAACCGTGTGTACGGGGCATAAGGACTGATTCACACCTATGGCATTTTTTTTACTGCTTTTTGCATTTTGCAGATTTTCACTACAGAACGTGTTCTATAGGAAAGCATGATAAATGGACTGTAGTGCAAATCTGCAAAATGCAAAAAGTACTAAAAATGCCATAGGTGTGAATCCAGCCTTAGACTGGTATGCCATTAAAGCTCATGTGCGTGTAAAGGCAGGTGTCCCAATACTTTTGGTAATAGAGTGTATACTGTACAGTATATACATATACAGTATATATATATATATATATATATATATATATATATACACACACAGTATCTCACAAAAGTGAGTACACCCCTCACATTTTTGTAAATATTTATTATATTATTATGCCATTAAAGCTCATGTGTATGTAAAGGCAAGCGTCCCAATACTTTTGACAATATAGTGTATATTGATTGCTCATGGAGCAATTTTTGATTTACACGTTCTTGTTTTTTTTTTTTTTTTTTCTGTGGAATTTGCTGCATTTGACACGTTTTGTGTGTTTTTTCTTCCTGAATGTGGGATGCTATTAACATTTAATGGCACTGCAAGCACGACGCAGGTTTTTTTATTTTTTATTTTTTGCGTACTCTGGGAATTCGCGATGAAATGTGCATTTCTTCATGTGTTCCTGAAATGCGCTGATGTGAATGGAGCCTAAAACAAAGCATCCTTTTGATTTACATAAATTCCCCGGCATTGCGAGAAGTGCGATGGGCGGGGGGGCAGGGCGCGGCCTCTGCACTAAAACCCCAATGCCGCACCTCTCCATCCTATGGGAACTTAGCCTAAGTAGCCCCCCCCCCCCCCCGTTTCGTTTTCCCAAACTGCGTCCCTTTCCCTCGCCTGCTGCAATTTCCATCTGCTCGTTTTCCTCTCGCAGAAACGGCTGTGCGGGGACCTGGGAACGCGCCCGGCGCTGACACCGATGGGAAAGCTGACTGTCTTTTATAAACGACTTAAAGCGAAAAAGGAAAATAGCAGGGAGCAGACGAGCCATCGCGTTTCCAGGGGGCTCGGGTATCCATGGCAACGGCACAAGCCGATCGGGGACTATCAGTGGGGTCGCAGTGGCACTGTGGCGGGCGTGCAAACGCTGGCTGTGCGCTACAAGGGGTTAATTGCGTCAGCTTGTAAAAGCAGCAGCAAAACGCAGAGAGAGGAGCCGCCGCAGACATGCAGCACAGATGGGGGAGAGGCGGAATACTACCCGATTCAGATTCCACCCACACCACAGCCTATTACAGCCAGGTGCTGAGAGAACCGAGACTACCCCGGCCTGTCACCACAGAGCATTAAAGGGGAAGCCATGACTACTGATAACCACGGCTCCCCGCGTCAGAGAACCCCGCCGCCTAAAACCCGCCGCTGTGAAAGCGTGGGGGGGGGGGGGGGGAGAGGGGGTTCATCACGCCAGCAATAAATGTTTAAATGCATATTGAAATGTTACATTTAAAATCTAATTCCAGCTCCATTTTTTTTTGTTTCAGTCTTGGATAAAAACTTAAAGTGGTATTAATACTAAAAGCTAACAAATGCCAAATTGTAGAAGTGATGGCTGCATTAGTTTTCTTTCCTCTCTCTATTTTCCTCCTGCAGACTCTTAAAGCCCGCCTCTCTTCCTCTCCCTCCTATAGGAAGGAAATGGAGAGATTGATTCTTCTATATGCAGAAGCTCCTCCTATCCAGCTTCTTTCTGCTGCTCCTCCCCTGTGTTCTCTAGCCCCCCAATGCTCTCCAGCTCCCCCCAGTGCTCTCCACTCACCCCTGTGCTCTCGCCCCCATGCTCTCCACCCCCCCCCCCGTGCTCTCCACTCACCCCCGTGCTCTCCACCCACCCCTGTGCTCTCCACCCACCCCTGTGCCCTCCATCCACCCTGTGCTCTCGCCCCCATGCTCTCCATCCACCCCTGTGCTCTCCATCCATCCCTGTGCTCTCCATCCAACCCTGTGCTCTCCATCCATCCCTGTGCTCTCCATCCACCCCTGTGCTCGCCAGCCTCCCCCGTGCTCTCAGGCTTCCTCCAGTGCTCTCAAGTCCGCCCTGTGCTCTCCACACCCCCTGTGCTCTCCCCCCCAGTGCTCTCCACCCCCGAGCTCCCCCTGCCATGCTCTCCAGCCTCCCCCTGTGCTCTCCACCCCCCCGTGTTCTCCCCCCTTGCTGCTGTGCTCTCCAGCCTTCCCCATGCTCTAAGGCTTCCCCCAGTGCTCTCCAGTCCACCCTGTGCTCTCCACCCACCCCTGTGCTCTCCCCCTCGTGCTCTCCACCCCCCCTGTGCTCTCCCCCTGTGCTCTCCAACCCCCTTGTGTTCCCCCCGCCATGCTCTCTAGCCTCCCCCTGTGCTCTAAACCCCCCGTGCTCTCCCCCGCCTCTTTCGTGCTCTCCAGCCTCCACTCGCGATCTCAGGCTTCCCCCAGTGCTCTCCTGCCCGCCCTGTGCTCTCCACCCACCCCTGTCCTCTCCCCCGTGCTCTCCACCCCCCTCCACCGCCACGATCTCCAGCCTCCCCTTGTGCTCTCCACCCCCCGTGCCCCCCCCTCACCGCCGTGCTCTCCTGAGAGCCTCCACCCATGCTCTCAGGCTTCCCCCAGTGCCCTACGCTCTCCACCCACCCCTGTGCTCTCCACCCCACCCTGTGCTCCCCCCGCCATGCTCTCCAGCCTCCCCCAGTGCTCTCCAGCCCACCCTGTGCTCTCCACCCACCCCTATGCTCTCACCCCGTGCTCTCCACCCCCCCCCCCCGTGCTCCCTCCTGCCATGCTCTCCAGCCTCCCCCATGCTTTCAGGCTTCCCCCAGTGCTCTCCAGCCTGCCCTGTGCTCTCCACCCATCCTTGTGCTCCCCCCCCCATGTTCTGCACCCCCCCATGCTCCCCCCCGCCGTGCTCTCCAGCCTGCCCTGTGCTCTCCCACCTCCCATGCTCTCAACCCCCCTGTGCTCTCTCACCCCCCCTGCTGTGTTCTCCAGCCTCACCCAGTGCTATCCAGCCCATCCTGTGCTCTCAACCCTCCCCCCCGTGCCCCCCCCCCCCCACTGTGCACTCCAGCCCCTCCCCTTGTGCTCCCAGGCTTCTCCCAGTGCTCTCCAGCCCCCCAATTCTCTCTGCCTCCCCTGTGCTCTCCAGCCACCCAGTGCTCTCCGGCCACCCCCCTGTACTCTCAGGCCCCCACAAACCCCCCCGCCCTCAGGTAGACATGTGTGGTTCGTTTTGTGCCAAATTAATATTCTGACAAATTTTTCACCTCCACCCATGCTCTCAGGCTTCCCCCAGTGCTCTCCAGCCCGCCCTACGCTCTCCACCCACCCCTGTGCTCTCCACCCCACCCTGTGCTCCCCCCGCCATGCTCTCCAGCCTCCCCCAGTGCTCTCCAGCCCACCCTGTGCTCTCCACCCACCCCTATGCTCTCACCCCGTGCTCTCCACCCCCCCGTGCTCCCTCCTGCCATGCTCTCCAGCCTCCCCCATGCTTTCAGGCTTCCCCCAGTGCTCTCCAGCCTGCCCTGTGCTCTCCACCCATCCTTGTGCTCTCCCCCCCATGTTCTGCACCCCCCCCATGCTCCCCCCCGCCGTGCTCTCCAGCCTGCCCTGTGCTCTCCCACCTCCCATGCTCTCAACCCCCCTGTGCTCTCTCCCCCCCCCCCTGCTGTGTTCTCCAGCCTCACCCAGTGCTATCCAGCCCATCCTGTGCTCTCCACCCTCCCCCCCGTGCCCCCCCCCACTGTGCACTCCAGCCCCTCCCCTTGTGCTCCCAGGCTTCTCCCAGTGCTCTCCAGCCCCCCAATTCTCTCTGCCTCCCCTGTGCTCTCCAGCCACCCAGTGCTCTCCGGCCACCACCCTGTACTCTCAGGCCCCCACAACCCCCCCCCCCCCCCGCCCTCAGGTAGACATGTGTGGTTCGTTTTGTGCCAAATTAATATTCTGACAAATTTTTCACCTCCACCCATGCTCTCAGGCTTCCCCCAGTGCTCTCCAGCCCGCCCTACGCTCTCCACCCACCCCTGTGCTCTCCACCCCACCCTGTGCTCCCCCCACAATGCTCTCCAGCCTCCCCCAGTGCTCTCCAGCCCACCCTGTGCTCTCCACCCACCCCTATGCTCCCACCCCGTGCTCTCCACCCCCCCCCCCGTGCTCCCTCCTGCCATGCTCTCCAGCCTCCCCAATGCTTTTAGGCTTCCCCCAGTGCTCTCCAGCCTGCCCTGTGCTCTCCACCCATCCTTGTGCTCTCCCCCCCATGTTCTGCACCCCCCCATGCTCCCCCCCGCCGTGCTCTCCAGCCTGCCCTGTGCTCTCCCACCTCCCATGCTCTCAACCCCCCTGTGCTCTCCCCCCCCCCCGCTGTGTTCTCCAGCCTCACCCAGTGCTATCCAGCCCATCCTGTGCTCTCCACCCTCCCCCCCCTGCCCCCCCCCACTGTGCACTCCAGCCCCTCCCCTTGTGCTCCCAGGCTTCTCCCAGTGCTCTCCAGCCCCCCAATTCTCTCTGCCTCCCCTGTGCTCTCCAGCCACCCAGTGCTCTCCGGCCACCACCCTGTACTCTCAGGCCCCCACAAACCCCCCCCGCCCTCAGGTAGACATGTGTGGTTCGTTTTGTGCCAAATTAATATTCTGACAAATTTTTCATTATTCGGAGATTTGGATATGTCCGAATACCCGAATTACAATATAAACAAATTTTACCGAGTAACGTAACGAAATCTGTCCGAATTTCTGTAATTCTGACTAAAATTCGAATCGAATTTTACATTGAACTCCTGTTGAATTCTCACTACATGTATTGCTGAAATCAAAGACTGTGCAGAGTACCATTTCGAAATAATGCTGTTTTTGTTAAGCCAAAGGTGATTTAAAGGGGTGGAAATTCATGTTTTTTCATCTTAATGCATCCTATGCATTAAGGTGAAAAAACACTTGCCAGTGACCGTCCCCCCAGCCCCCCCATTTTACTTACCTGAGCCCTAGAACTTGATCCAAAAGGGGACACGCTGTCTCTCTGCCCGGGGTTCTCGGCTCTTGATTGGATAGATTGATAGCAGTGCAGCCATTGGCTCCCGCTGCTGTCAATCAAATCCAATGACGTGCGTGCCGGGGGGCATCCATAGCCCTCGAATGCTGGACTCGGGAGCGCGCCCCCAAGGTAAACCTCCGGGAGAGTGCTTCTCCTAGGGAGTTACCAGATGTGGGGAGGAGCTGCGAAAGCCGCCAGGGGACCTCAGAAGAGCAGGTTCGGGGTCACTCTGTACAAAGCGAGCTGCACAGTGGAGGTAAGTATGATATGTTTCTTTAAAAAAAAAAAAGAACCCTAATGCCCTGTACATACGACCGTTTTTCCCGTCGGAATAAACTCTCAAAGTTTTTCCGACGGAGTTCCGATGAAACTGTCTTGCGTACACACGATCACACCAAAGTCTGATCTTCAAGAACGCGGTGACGTACAACACGTATGACGGAACTAGAAAAAGGAAGTTCAATAGCCAGTAGCCAATAGCTTCCATCTCATACTTCAGCGCATGCGTCGTTTTTGGTTCCATCGGAAATATTTAGAACATGTTCTATTTCTAGGTCCGTCAGAATTTTTGAAAAAAAAGTCAGATGAGGCCCACACACGATCGGAATATACGATGAAAAGATTCCGTCTGACTTTTTCTGTCGGACATTCCACTCATGTGTACGCAGCATTACAATCACTATAAAGAGTCATTGTAATCATTTGATGAAGATTTTCTTTTGTTTGTTCACTTTGCCGTATTTGAATCGAAAACATAACATTTTCGCTTCGACCGATTCAAAAATGTATCGATTTGATCATTTTGAATCTAAATAAAATGGTAAATTCGAAAATTCCGAATACCAATTCCGAAAATGAATTGAACGAATCAATCGAATTTAACTAAACGAAATAACTAGATTAACCAATCAAAACAAAACAAAACAAAACAATTATTTTCATCATGCACATGTCTACTCTCAGGCTTCCCCTAGTTCTCTATAGCCCCCCCCCCACCCAGTGCTCTCTGCCCCCCCCCCCAGTGCTCTCTAGCCCCCCCAGTGCTTTCTACCCCCCCCCAGTGCTCTGCCCCTGTACTCTCCAGCCACCCAATGCTCTCCGGCCCCTCCCTGTGCTCTCTAGCCCCCCCCCGTGCTCTCTGCCCCCATGCTTTCAAGCTCCCCCAGTGCTCTCTAGCCCCCCCCCCCCCCTGTGCTCTCTGCCCCCATGTGCTCTCCAGCCACCCAATGCTCTTCAACGCCCCCTGTGCTCTCTGCCCCCTCAGTCTTCTGGAACACATCAGAGGTCCCAGAAGACTACAGGACCATTCACAAGGCTCAACGCGACTCGCAACTCCCCTTACCAGAGATGCCAGCGCCTGCACCCGAAGTCGATTGAAGAATCAGCGCAGGTGAGGACATAGCTGGACAGGTAAGTGTCCTTATATTAAAAGTCAGCAGCTACGGTACTTGTTTTTTTTGGGGGGGGGGGAGCCTGGAGCTCCTCTTTAAATGCAAGACGTATAAGTTCCGGAATGTGAGCTGGTATCAGCCTTTTGCAGTCCTTGCAGTACCAGGACAGATTTGTACAGCGCCTAGGGCGAGAATGCGGTACTATGCCCCCCCTCTCTTGCTGCTATTGAGTGCCGTAGAATGGGTGTACAGCCCTGGCCTCATTCTCTGCCCCCTGCATGCACAAACAATTGCTTGCTTTATGGTTGGCTGACACTGGTGCATGCTTGTGTGGTGCATTGTGGCACCTGGGGTAGCTGTCCCTCCTGCCCACCTCTTGACCCGGCCCTAAGTCCTGGTACAGCAGGGTAAAGGCTGACCTGTGTCACGCATTTGTGAACGTAGGAGATTTGCACCCCCCCCCCCCCCCCCAGGGTTGCCACCTTTTCCGCAAGCCAAACATGAACACTTAATGGCCTGGGACACCTTTGGATACCTCAAGGAGAGTAGTAATGCAGTGTGCATAGCGTGCTGCAGCAAACAGTGGGTGTGGCTACATAGTTCTTGCTGACATCATCGCCCTGCCACCCAGTGATGCTGAATCTGCCCCCAGACAGCTGCCCACAGCTCCCGTATTGGGGAGCCACCGCTCAGTCTGAATAATGTGTCTGGGTTTCAGTCCGCCTGAAACCCGGACACATGATTCAAAACCCAGACTGTCCGGGTAAATCCCGGACAGGGGGCAATCACCCCCCACATCGCTGTCTGCCACTTACCCCATCTAGGTGGCAGGTAGCAGCAGCAGCTATCGGTATCGGGCAGCGGGCAATGGACAGTGTGCATCGGCCAGTGGCTCCTGTGTCCTTTCCTCCATCGTGGCGCATGCCTCCGCCCCTAGAACTGTTTCCTGATTGGCTGGGAAGAGGATAAGTGTTACAATAGCAAATGTTCATTTGCTATCGTAACACACCGGGGTTGGCTCAGTTTGCATTCTCTGCCGACCTTATTTTGAAGCCTCAGGCTCAAATCAGGTGCTTAACCCCCCCCCCCCCCCCATTGGAATCCATGCAGCTGGCATCCTGAAAGGGGTCGGACGTATGGATGGGGGGGTGGTGTCTGTGCGCCCTTAAAGTGGTTGTAAACCCTTACAAACCACTTTGACCTACACGTAAGCCTAGATTAATGCTTACCTGTAGGTCCAAGAAATATCTACTAAACCTACACAGTTTAGGAGATATTTTCCAAAAGACTGTCAACGACGATATGCCGCGAGTAGCGGCTCCCGTGCGCATGCGCGGGAGTGACGTCATCGCGGCTTTGTCGAATGACAGCGGCGGAGCAGCGAGACCCACCAAGAAGATGGATGCTCCGGACTACAGGGGACAGCGGTGACTACGCTGGCTCCTGTGTCAGGTAAGTGACACATAATGGACTACTATGCATAGTAGTCCATTATGCTTTGCCTTTGAAGGGAATTTGATGCGTTTACTTCCTCTTTAATGGATGGGCTGCCCCTGCTCAAAGGTGAGATGTTGAGGGTCTGTTTAGAGCCCTGATATTTCATCTAACCGCCCCTCCTCCTTCAACAACATTGTACAAAAAAAAATAAGAAATAAAAATAATTCTGAAAATTGTAAAAAATAAAAAAAAAAAATTTAAAAATGGGAAAAAATGTTTTAATTTTTGTCAGAGGAAGGCCTGTGAGGTAGTACGGGGCCCTCTGATTTCTAACGGCAGCCCTGGGTGTTCATATTGAGTCACTTACCTTCTGATTGAAGGTCGAAGAGTGAAGGTGCAAAACCCTCAGTCCTGGATATAGGAACCTGACTTCCCCTTGAGCCATTTTCCTAGACTGATCTATTGACCCGTACACACGATCGGACATTGATTGGACATTCCGACAACAAAATCCACTGATTTTTTCAGACGGATGTTGACTCAAACTTGTCTTGCATACACACGGTCACACAAAGTTGGTCGTAAGTTCCGATCGGCAAGAACGCGTGACGTACAACACGTACGACGAGCTTCGAAAAAGTAAGTTCAATAGCCGAGCATGCGTGGAACTTTGTACGTCGGAAATTGTGTACACGCGATCGGAATTTCCGACAACAGATTTTGTTGTCGGAAAATTTGAGATTGTGTGACGGAAATTCCGATGGAAAATGTCCGATGAAGCCCACACACGGTCGGAATTTCTGACAACGGATTTTGTTGTCGTAAAATTTGAGATCCAGGTCTCAAATTTTGTGTGACGGAAATTCCAATGGAAAATGTCCGATGGCGCCTACACACAGTCAGAATTTTCGACACAAAGTTCCCATCGAACATTTTCCGTTGGAAAATCCAACCGTGTGTACAGGGCATTTGACTTAATATGGCAAATCAGGGAAAATCTGTGAATATCTCATTTGTTCAACTCGGTTTTTATTTAACAATAAAAATGTAATTTATATAAAAACTATTCAATAATATATATATATTTTTTTTTTTTTTTTTTTTAATATATATTTATATATTTTTTTCTATTGGATTTGCTATTTAAACACCCGCCGTCTTATCGCCCACTACACACCCATCTACAAAGTTCACCATAAACACTCCGGAATTCTTTTTAAGTATCTGCGACGCTCCCTCGGATGGCTCTGCAACCTTTTACATCTGAAGCCTCCAAGAAGCCCTCAGGATATCAGCAAAATGCCATCGCCGTGTCACCGGTGAGCAAGGGAGATGAAAGTGCGATGCAGATGTGCGTGAAATGACATCTGCGCCATAGAGCGCGTCATTTATCTCTAACAACACCATCCGGCCTTTTAGACAAGGATACAGAGGCGGTGCAGAGGTACCGGCACGAGTAAAAGTGGTATAAAATAAGAATAATGGGCAAGAAGAACCTTAGCATGATGGAAGTATGAGGGCTTTGGGTCAGGTAGACCCAGACCTGTAAGTACTGTTCACCCAACGGCACCTGATTTTATTATAGGTGATCTTCTGCTCTTATTTTTTGGCCATATGGCCAGTTATTGGGTCTGATTTACTAAAACTAGGCTCAATGAATTTAATGCAACTCTAGAAAGAAACCAATCAGCTTCCAGGTTTTATTGTCAAAGCTTAAGCACTTTTAGGTTTGCCCCCTTCCTGACTAGGCCATTTTTTTGCAATATGGCACTGCATCACTTTTAACTGACAATTGCGCGGTTGTGCGACGTTGTACCCAAACAAAATTGATGTCCTTTTTTTCCCCACAAATAGAGCTTCTTTTGGTGGTATTTGATCACCCCTGCACTTTTTTTTGTTTTTTTTGATATAGACAAAAAAAAGCGACAAAAAAAACCCAACACAATGGGCATTATTTACTGAAGGCAAATCCACTTTGCAGTGAAAGTGCACTTGAAAGTAAAGTCGCTGTAGATCTGAGGGGGACATGCGAGGAAAATAAAAAACAGCATTTTAGCTTGCACATGATTGGATGATAAAATCAGCAGAGCTTCCCCTCATTTCAGAACTCCCCCTTTAGATTTACAGCGACTGCACTTTAACCACTTGCCGACCAGCGCACGACGATGTACGTCGACAGAATGGCACGGGCAGGCAAATGGGCGTACATGTACGTCCCTTTAAATTTGCCACCCTGCCATTGGGAGCGCGCCGCCGCCGGCGCGCTCCAGCGCTGGTCGGGACCCCCGTGAGTCCAGTCGCGGGACCCGCGGACTCGATCGCCGCGGGCATACCCGCGATCGTCTCACGGAACGGCCAAATGAAGAAATGCCGTTGTAAACAGCATTTCTCCATTCTGCCTAGCAACTAGTGACGCTGATCTCTGCTCCATGTGATTGGAGCAGAGATCAGTGTTCACTAAATGAAAGCCCAACCCACCCACAGTTAGTAACACGCCCCTAGGAACACTTAACCCCTACACTGCCACCCACTGGTTAACCCCTTCACTGCCAGTGTCATTTACACAGGAATCACTGCATTTATATAGCAGTGATTACTGTATAAAGGACAATGGTCCCAAAAATGTGTCAAAAATGTCCGATGAGTCCCCCACAATGTCGCAGTCACAATAAAAATCGCTGATCGCCGCCATTACTAGTAAAAAAAACAAATAATAAAAAATTATTAATAAAAATGCTATAAAACTATCCCTATTTTGTAAACGCTATAACTTTTGCGCAAACCAATCAATAATCGCTTATTGCGATTTTTTTACCAAAAATATGTAGAAGAATACGTATCGGCCTAAACTGAGGGAAAAAAATGTTTTTTTATATATTTTTGGGGGATATTTATTATAATAAAAAGTAAAAAATAATGCGTTTTTTTTCAAAATTGTCGCTCTATTTTTGTTTATAGCGCAAAAAATAAAAACCGCAGGGGTGATCAAATACCACCAAAAGAAAGCTCTATTTGTGGGAAAAAAAGGACGTCAATTTTGTTTGAGAGCCACGTCACATGACCGCGCAATTGTCAGTTAAAGCGACGCAGTGCCGAATCGCAAAAAGTGGTCTGGTCTTTGACCAGCAAATTGGTCCGGTCTGAAAGTGGTTAAAGTGAACTTGCAGTTCAAATTGGATTTGCCTTTCGTAAATAACCCCCAATATTTTGTACTTTTTGCTATAATAAATACCCCCCAAAAACAAATGTTCATGAGTTTAGGCCAATATGTATTTTTCTACATATTTTTGTTTAAAAAAAAATCGCAATAAGCGTATATTGATTGGTTTGCGCAAAAGTTATATCGTCTACAAAATAGGGGATATATTTGTGGCATTTTTATTATTATTTTTATTTTATTTTTTACTAGTAATGGCGGCGATCTGTGATTTTTATCGGGACTGCGGCAGACAGATCGGACACTTTTGACACTATTTTGGGACCATTGACATCTATACAGCGATCAGAGATAAAAATAGGCACTGATTACTGTATAAATGTCACTGGCAGGGAAGGGTTTAACACTAGGGGGCGATCAAGGGGTTAACTGTGTTCTCTAGGTGTGTTCTAACTGTGGGAGGGAAGGGACTGACTGGGGGATGAGACCGATCGGTGTTCCTACTTAGTAGGAACACACGATCGGTCTCCTCTCCCCTGAGAGAACCGGGATTTGTGTGTTTCCACACACACATCCCTGTTCTAGATCGATTGATCACGGGTGCCTGCTGGACATCGTGCCCCACCAGGCACGTGCATTGGCTCTGGGCACATACGGGGCCACGTGCGCGGCTGCTATGATGTCTAAAAGGAGCGACGTATAGCTACGGCGATTTGCGCAGCCTGCCAACCTGCCGCAGCATAACTGCAGTGGCTGGTCGGCTAGCGGTTTATTAAAAAAGCTGAAGTTAGATGCTGATTGGCTACCATGCACAACGGCACCAGATTTTGCGCTCTCCAGTATTAGTAAATCGACCCCATTGTGTAGTGGAGACAGATGGGGGAGCTCATGTGATTAGTAACTAAAAACGCATCTAGAATAAGATATTTTTTCATGCATGAGAAGTAATGTTTAAAGTATGAACTTTTTGAGATAAAAATGCATAGCCCACTAAAAGATAAAACAACAACAGCAGCATTTGCTGCAATATTCACCTTCAATTCAGAGAGGTTACACTGCAGCAGTGGCGGCCGGTGGTCATTTTTTTTGGGGGGCAGCAAACAGTATGCCACCACCCCCCAGTCAGTCGGTAGCACTTACCCCATCGCTTCACTGGCTGCTTCCCCTGCTCTCCACGGGTCATCACAGCGGCGGCGACTTTCCATTTCCTCCCTCCTCCTTGGGCGGCCCATCAGGAGTCTTCTCTTTTCGGCCAATCGTAAAACGAGTCTCACACCCGCTTCTGATTGGCCAGATTGAGGATCATATTCATTCGCTGTTGTAACACCTGGGCGGGCTCTGAGCGCAATACTCTGCTCCCCGAGCCCACCCTTTTTTGAAGCCTATAGCACTAATCAAGTGCTTCAAAAGAAACCACCGCCGCTGTAATTCATGGGGCCGGACGCATGAATAGGGGGTGGCGGCCGTGGATAGAGGGGGTGGATGGTGGCCATGGATAGAGGGGACAGCACCCGGGCGCCCCTAATGGACGGGTCGCCACTGCACTGCAGTACTTTTTTCTGCCACAAGATGTCCCAAGCAGGGTTCTGTCAGGGCTGTGCTCAACCCTTCCTTCTCTAAGCTGGCCGCTCAGCTGTCGGCTAATTGCCAGCACCCATCTCTTCCACAGTTACAGCTGTTGATGATCCTGCTCGTCAGTCCTGCCTACTTAAGCCATCCAGTCCTGAGGAGCTCTGCCTTCACCTTGGTCAACATCACATCTCCTGCGATCCTGGTCAAGATGTGCTTTGCTGACATCCCTTCTAGATCCAGATCCTGCTTGCTGCTCCACTACATTGATCCCCGACTTGTGGCTTGGCTGACTATCTGTTCCGGTTACTGAACTTTGGCTATGTTTTGACTACGTTTGTTCTTTTTACTTTGTGTCTGTTGCTGAGTGAAGCCCAGGTCTCTTTATGGGGTATCCCCATTTTGGTCTGATGTAAGAACTGGGGTTTTGTTCTATAACCACTTGCCGACAGCAAACGTATATATATGTTACGGTTTGCAAGTGGATTAAGGCTGAAGATATCAGCCATAGCCCCAGCTGCCTTTCTCATAAGCCACTGGAACGGTTTCTGAAGCGACAGGAGGACAGGAAGGGACAACAACCCACCCTCCTGCCGCTCACCATAGTTTCTCAGGTTTGCCGTTTCTGCCGGTTTGCTTGAGAAACAATCTGATGATGCGGCCAGATGCTCCTATAGGCAATCAAAGAGTTTATACTCTTCGACTCTTTGGCCTTGGGGACCGGAGCGACGTCATGATGTCACTTCTGGTGTCCAGGCTGGAACAAAATCCCTTTTTTTTTTTAAGTGGGAAAGGGGGAAGCTCCACTTATCTGTCTCCCCCCCCCCCCTCCGGTGCCACATTTGGCACCTTTCGGGGGGGAGCAGGTACCTGTTTTTGATGGGTACCTGTCCCCACTTCCTGCATCAAAAGTTCAGACAGACACCCCTCCCCCCTCCTCCCCCTGCCGCTGGACCATTCAGAAAGCGCAGCACGCTTAGCGCAGTAGGGAATCGGCTATGAAGCTGCAAGGCTCCACTGTCAGTTTCCCTTACCGGCAATGATGGCGGCAGCACCCAAGAGCCAGATCAAAACACAAACATTTTGCTTTAAAAGGTAAAGGAGAGATTCTTTTTGACCCCAGATCTCTCCATAAAGAGGACCTGTCATCCCTTATTTCTATTACAAGGGATGTTTACATCCCTTGTAATAGGAACAAAAGTGATAAAAAACAAAAATGTAAGGGACTGTAAAAATAAAATTTAAAATAAATAAAAAAAAGTTAAAGTTTTATTTAAACTTCATGTGCGGATGCATATGTAAGTCGCGCCCACATATGTAAACAGTATTCACATCACACATGTGAGGTATGTTAGAGCTGGAGCAATAATTCTAGCGGTAGACCTCCTCTGTAACTCTAAACCGGTAACCTGTAAAGGCATTTAAAGAGTCACCTATAGAGATCTTTAAGTACCGTACCCGCTCATGGAATGGCGCCAAACTTCGGTACTTAAAAATCTCCATAGGTGGCACTTTGAAATTTTTTACAGGTTACCAGTTTAGAGTTAGAGGAGATCTAGTGCTAGAATTATTGCACACGCTCTAACGCACGCGGCGATACCTCCCATGTGTGGTTTAAATGGTGTTTACATATGTGGGCGGGACCTACGTGTGCGTTCGCTTCTGAACGCAAGCTACCGGGGACAGGGGCGGTTTAAATGTACTTTTTTTATTCTTGCACTTTTTTTTTTTTTTTTGATCACTTTTATTCCTATTACAAGGAATGTAAACATCCCTTGTAATAGGAATGATGTGTGACAGGTCCTCTTTATGGAGAGATGAGGGGTCAATAAGACCCCACATCTCTCCTCCAGGCTGGAAAGCGGAAAAAAAAATTCACCGATCTCATGCTGACAACCGCAATCGCGGCTTTGTTTATCTCCGGTGACCAGATGGTCACCACTCATCTCTATGACCGTCGGAGGCCCGGGGCGCAACAATATGTCACGCCTGGGCCTCCGACAGTCATAGAGATGAACGGTAACCATCTGGTCACCGGAAATCTCTATTCTGGTCATCCGGCGGTCTTTCTCCGGGCCCCCAATGTCACGGGAGAGCCCGGAAAAGCACCAGATGGCGGCGAGAGGGGGGGACATCCCCTCGAGTCGCCTATCAGTGCCCCTCGAGTCACCTATAAGAACGATCAAGTGGTGGAACTGCCACTATGATCGCTCTTATCGTGCACAGAGTCGCCGGCCGGAAAGAATGATATCTGAATGATGCCTGTAGCTGCAGGCATCATTCAGATCTTCTCACTCAATGCCAAGGATGTCATATGACGCCCCTTAGTACTGAAGTGGTTAAAGTGTGACAAGTTGGATATCTATTTAAAAATTGGGGTAAATATTGTGTTTTTTTTTTTTTTTTTTTATTCATTAAAGTGTATTTTTTTTTTTAAATTGCGTTTGCAAAACCGCTGCGCAAATACCGCGTGACATAAAAAATTGCAACGATCGCCATTTTATTCCCTAGGGCAGTGATGGCGAACCTTGGCACTCCAGATGTTTTGGAACTACATTTCCCATGATGCTCAACTACACTGCAGAGTGCATGGGCATCATGGGAAATGTAGTTCCAAAACATCTGGGGTGCCAAGGTTCGCCATCACTGCCCTAGGGTCTCTACTAAAAAAAAAAAGTATAATTTAAATGTTAAAGCCTGGTCGGCAAGTGGTTAACATCTATTGGGGTTGATTTACTAAAGGCAAATGGCAAGGTCAATTGCTTCAGAGTTTAGTAAATGAGGTAAAGCTTTACTTTGTAAAGAATACCCAATCACATGCAAGGAAAAAAAAAACAGCATTTTTGCTTGCACACGATTGGATGATGGTAGTCAGCAGAGCCTCTCCTTATTTATTAAGCTCTGGAGCAACTGCAAAGAAACTACACAGTCTATTTGCCTTTATTATATCAACCCTCATAGTGTTTTATGCACTTCTTCTTATCAATAAATAAGGTCATGCACACGGCTTTTGTTATTTTTCTTATTTTGATGGCCACAATTATTCAACCTACTTTCTCTGAGCCCAGGTCATCCCAGACCCTACCCGGCCCATGAATGGACAGTGAAAGGAGAAGCAGTTCAGCGATAAGAGCATCTTTCTGTCACTCTGCTCTGTCCTCTTATTAGCATGTTTGTTTGCTTGTTGTATATTGATTGGTTTGCGCAAAAGTAATAGTGTCTATAAATTATGGGATAGATTTATGGACTTTTGAATTTTTCTTAATTGTTTTTACTAGTAAATGGCCGCGATCAGCAATTTTTAGCGGGACTTGCGACATTGCGGCGGACAAATTTGACACTAAGAGGCACTTTTTGGGGACCAGTGACACCGATACAGTGATCAGTGCTAAAAAAAAAAAATGAATTGCCACTGTATAAATGACACTGGCTGGGAAGGGGTTAACATCAGGTGATTAAAGGGTTAAGTGTGTCCTTAGGGAGGTGCTTACTAACTGTGGGGGTGGGGGAGGGGAATGCTGTGACTGGGAGAAGACAGAGATCCTTGTTTCTGCTAAGCATAAACACAAGATCTCCATTTTCCTCCCTTACAGAATGACGGTCTGCCTTGTTTACATAGTTAGTTAGTTAGTAAGGTTGAATAAAGACACCAGTCCATCTAGTTCAACCTGAGTGAGTGTCTACAATTGTCCCTATCCCTGTACATTGCACACTCACATCAGTCCCTACCCTCAAGGAGCCCACAACCCAAGGTCCCCATTCATATTCTAGGGCCAATTTTTGGACAGAAGCCAAATTACCTACCTGCATGTCTTTGGAGTGTGGGAGGAAACCGGAGTACCCAGAGGAAACCCACGCAGGCACAGGGAGAACATGCAAACTCCCAATACATAGGCAGACCGCTGTTCTGCATCTCCTGTGAATGATCGCGGGTGGCGGCAGCCATCGCGTCCACTGATTGGCTCCCGCTGTGTCCAAAGCCAAGGAGAGGAATCATGTACAGGTAGGTGATTTTGCGTTCCTCTGCTATCTGTATGAGTCACTTCTGAAAAGTTTTCCTGACACCAAGAGAAAAAAGGTGAGGGAGGAAGGACCTCCAGCACACAGCCTGTGATTGACAGTCTCAGGTCTGTTCCTATGTGCTGTGTGAAGGGGGGGGGGGGTGTCCCTTCCCTCCAGACCTAACAAGTTTTCCTGACACCAAGAGAACAAAGGTGACAGGGAAAGGACCTCCAGCACACAGCCTGTGATTGACAATCTCAGGTCGGTTCCTGTGTGCAGGTGGGAGGGGTGTCCCTTCCCTCCAGATCTGAGAAGTTTTCCTGACACCAAGAGAACAAACCTGACAGAGGAAGGACCTCCAGCACACAGCCTTTGATTTACAGTCTCAAGTCTGTTCCTGTGTGTGCTGTGTGAAGGGGGGAAGGGTGTTCCTTCCCTCCAGATCTGACAAGCTTTCCAGACACCAAGAGAACAAAGGTGACAGGGGAAGGACATCCAGCACACAGCCTGTGATTGACAGCCGCAGGTCTGTTCCTGTGTGAAGGGGGGAAGGGAGTGTGTCCCTTCCCTCCAATCATGGCTCAGAGCTCCCCTCACAAAGGTCTGCAGAGTGTAACTTCAGCTCCCTACTTTTCAGAGCTAAGAGATCTTATGTAAATTCTGCACTTTGAATGGATGTAGAAAGAGAGGGTTGCAGATAAACAGGTACAACTTATGTAGGAGAATTTGTTTCATCTCTGTGTATCACCTGAGGCCAGTCACTTCCCTGGATATAGGGAAGGGTTTACAACCATTTGAAATAAATAGTGGGGTATGATTTAATACGGTTCTGGTATCCAGCGACTCTTTGCGAACTCCCTCTGTAGTTGTGTGTGCCAAACTGAAAAATTAATTGAAAATCAGATTATTTTAGCTGGTAATGGAGTGAATACAAATGGCCCATTTAACATTGGACAGCCTAATTGGATTTTGTGTCACTCATTGTATCGGCGGCGATCGCGAGTCCTGTGAATTTTCACAAGCCGAACATCGAAGTGTTCCGCAATTAATACTTATTCTTCCCTTCGGGTTCTAATTAATTAAATAAAATATGCTCTTCAGATATCAGCCGGACATTCAGAACAATGTATTATGATATGGAATGTGTTTAATGCCGGCCTTGTTCTGAGAAGTAGATCTCTGGCAATCACTCGAATATATTACAATGCGTCTCACTACCAATTCACAGTACGGCGGGAATTCGATATCACTTGGGGAAGTTGTTGCTCCAAGGATTTTTACAGCCAGTTAACCACTTGCTTACTGGGCACTTTTACCCCCTTCCTGCCCAGGCCACTTTTCAGCTTTCAGCGCTCTCACACTTTGAGTAACAATTGCGCGGTCATGCAACACTGTATCCAAAAGACATTTTTATCTTTTTTTTTTCACACAGATAGAACTTTCTTTTGGTGGTATTTAATCACTACTGGATTTTTATTTTTTGTTAAAGAAACAAAAAAAGACCGAAAATTTTGAATAAAAAAAAAATTCATAGTTTATGATAACATTTTAGAAACAGGTATTTTTTCTCCTTCACTGGTGGGCACAGATGAGGCTGCACTGGTGGGCACAGATGAGGCTGCACTGGTGGGCACAGATGAAGCTGCACTGGTGGGCACTGGTGGGCACTGATGAGGCGGCACTGATAGGCACTGATGATGCTGCATTGGTGGGCACTGAGGAGGTGGCACTGATGAGGCGGCTGTGATGGGCTCTGATCGGCTGCACTGATAGGCCCTGATGAGGCTGCAAGGGTGGGCACTAATAAGGCAGCACTGGTGGGCACTGATGGGCATGGATGAGGTTGCACTGGTGGGCACAGATGAGGCTGCACTGATGGGCACAGATGAGGCAGCACAGATGGACACTGATGAGGCTGTACTGATGGGCACTGATGAGGCTGCACTTGTGGCACTGATGAGGCTGCACTTGTGGCACTGATGGGCTCTGATAGGCTGCACTGATGCGCGCTGATGAGGTGGCGCTGATGGGCTCTGATAGGCTGCACTGATGGGTACTGTTGAGGCTGCACTGGTGGGCACTGATCAGGCTGCACTAATAAGTGGTACTGATGGGTACTAGATAGATGGCACTAATGGCCTCTGATAGGCGGCACTGAAGGGCACTGAGGTGACCCTGGTAGGTGGCACTGATAGATGACACTGATGATGGGTACTGATTGGTAGCACTGATGGACACTGATAAGTGGCACTGGTGGGCACTGATTTGTAGCACTGGTGGGCACTGATTTGTAGCACTGGTGGGCACTGATAGGTGGCACTGGTGAGCACAGATCTGGACCAATGTCCCAGTAACAGAAGTCAGTTACCGGCTTATCTTGAGGAGAAAAAAAGCCAATAACCGGCTTCTGATTACTTCCGTGATTAGCTGTCATTGGCTGATTGGCTGGTAAAGGGCCACTGTGATTTGCCCTTTACCCTGCTCTGTAATCAGCTGAATCCAAAGGACTCGACGGTCACAGAGGGCGCGCCGCCCACATGCCCTCCCGACATTTTAAACCTGCACTGTAGCCATCTTTCGGCTATAGCACAGACGTGAAAGGGTTACATAGTTACATAGTAGGTGAGGTTGAAAAAAAGACACAAGTCCTTTAAGTCCAACCTATGTATGTGATTATATGTCAGTATTACATTGTATATCCCTGTATGTTGTGGCCCCTCGGGTGCTTATCTAATAGTAGTTTCTTGAAACTATCAATGCCCCCCACTGAGCCCACCGACTGTGGAAGGGAATTCCACATCCTTGACGCTTTTACATTAAAGAACCCTCAACGTAGTTTAAGGTTAAACCTCTTTTCTTCTAATTTTAATGAGTGGCCACAAGTCTTGTTAAACTCCCTTCTGCGAAAAAGTTGTATCCCTATTGTGGGGTCACCAGTACGGTATTTGTATATTGAAATCATATCCCCTCTCAAGCGTCTTTTATCCAGAGAGAATAAGTTCAGAGCTCCCAACCTTTCTTCATAACTAATATCCTCCAGACCCTTTATTAGCTTTGTTGCCCTTCTTTGTACTCGCTTCATTTCCAGTACATCCTTCATGAGGACTGGTGTCCAGAACTGGACAGCATACTCCAGGTGCAGCCGGACCAGAGTCTTGTAGAGCGGGAGAATTATCGTTTTATCTCTGGAGTTGATCCCCTTTTTAATGCCAATATTCTGTTTGCTTTGTTGGCAACAGCTTATCCTTGCTGAGCTCATCATCTACTAGGACCCTCAGGTCCTTTTCCATCCTAGATTCCCCCAGAGGTTCCCCCCCCCCCAGTCTATAGATTGCATTCATATTTTTGCCACCCAAATGCATTATTTTAAATTTGTCTACATTAAAGGATGATTTCCATTTTCAGACCATTTGTAAGGCGAGATAATGAAGACATTTGTTTTGTAAAGTGTATTTATGAAAGTTCTTTGCCTTTAGTATAGATACCTTATACCTTATAGCAGTGTTTCTCAGCCTTTTTTTCAGTCAAGACACCCATTAAAATGATGGATAATCACACAATTATGGAAAGTCTCGAGGCGCCCCATTCTAAAATGTAAAAACTATTCTAATAATTTTATATAATGCAGCAACATCCACACATAGGACACCTAACGTTGGAGGCAATTTATTCTTCCAAAGCAAATACATATTTGCAAACTGGTACTGACTAGTATTCCAATGTTTCTCTTCTCCCTCAGTTTTTCTCCATCACTTAGCTAATGAGACCCCAAAGCTGATAGAGAGGGGGCAGGGGAGGGTCAAACAAGCATGCTATGCAGTAGAGCTGCACAATTCTGGAAAAAAATTAGAATCACGATTTTTTTTGCTTAGAATAAAAATCACGATTCTGAAGAACTTTTTTATTGTAAAGATTTACAACCCCTGAACATTAGGTTATCAAACAAGATGGCAATAAAATAAGACATAATACTCTTTGCTTCTATCAATTTTAACCACTTCAGCCCCGGACCATTTTGCTAGCTTAAGACCAGACCACTTTTTGCGATTCGGCACTACGTCGCTTTAACTGACAATTGCGCGGTCGTGCGACGTGGCTCCCAAACAAAATTGACGTCCTTTTTTTCCCCACAAATAGAGCTTTCTTTTGGTGGTATTTGATCACCCCTGCGGTTTTTATTTTTTGCGCTATAAACAAAAATAAAGCGACAATTTTGAAAAAAAACACATTATTTTTTACTTTTTGTTATAATAAATATCCCCCAAAAATATATAAAAACATTTTTTTCCCTCAGTTTAGGCCGATACGTATTCTTCTACATATTTTTGGTAAAATATGGGATAGTTTTATGGCATTTTTATTAATATTTTTTTTTTTACTAGTAATGGCGGCGATCAGTGATTTTTTTATTGTGACTGCGACATTATGGCAGACACATCGGACATTTTTGACACATTTTTGTCATTTATACAGCAATTACTGCTATACAAATGCAGTGATTCCTGTGTAAATGGCACTGGCAGTGAAGGGGTTAACCAGTGGGTGGCAGTGTAGGGGTTAAGTGTTCCTAGGGGTGTGTTACTAACTGTTGGGGGCTGTGTTTTCTTTTAGTGAACACTGATCTCTGCTCCAATCACATGGAACAGAGATCAGCGTCACTTGTTGCTAGGGAGAACGGGGAGATGCCGTTTACAACGGCATCTCCCAGTTCAGCCACCCTGTGCGACGATCGCGGGTATGCCCACGGCGATCGAGTCTGCGGGATCCACGACCAGACTCATGGGGCTCACGACCGGCTCGTGATGGCAGGGTGGCAAATTTTAAGGGACGTACAGGTACGCCCATTTGCCTGCCCGTGCCATTCTGCCGACATACATCGGCGTGCGCCGGTCGGGAAGTGGTTAAAGAAATGTATTGAAAAATAATGTAATGTGTAAAGAAATAAAAAAAAAAAATCACTTTTTTTGCTTACCCTTCAGCTGTGAGCAATGGTAAAGCATTGAAAAGTAATTCATTTTGCAATTTTTTTCAATGTGAAATGTGTAAATATATGTTAAAGGGGTAAAAATCTTAATGAACAAAGCAAAGAAAAAAAAAGTTTTAATTATCAATAGTTTATAAAATAGAAGTAAATAAAAATAATAAAATCAGCAGGAAAATAATAAAATAAATGGAGAAGGAGAATAAGTAGTTAATAAGGTTGATTAGAGTAAATTAATTCTTAAACAGAGGAACAATTTAACAAAATCCCCCCAAAATTTTTTTTTTTTTTTACTTGACAAGGTTGCTTTAAACACTTCAGCCCCAGAAGGTTTTACCCCCTTCCTGACCAGGCCATTTTTTGCGATACTGCACTGCGTTACTTTAACTGACAATTGCGCGGTTGTGCGACGCTGTACCCAAACAAAATTGATGTCCTTTTTTTTTTTTCATAAATAGAGCTTTCTTTTGGTGGTATTTGACTACCACCTTTTTTGCGCTATAAAAAAAAAAAAAAAAAAAGTCTGCCAATTTTGAAAAAAAAAAAAAAAATGTTTACATTCTGCTATAATACATATCCCCCAAAAATATATAAAAAGAATCTAATTTATTCATCCGTTTAGGCCAATATGTAAATTCATACATATTTTTAAAAAAAAAATAAAAAAATCACAGTTAGCGTATATTGAATGGTTTGTGCAAAATTTATAGCGTCCACAAACTACGGGATAAATGTATGGACTTTTCTTTTTTTTTACTGATAATAGGGGCGATTTTTAGCTGGACTGTGACATTGCGACACTTTGTTTGTTTAGAAAGTTTGGAGACCCCTGCTCTAAAGTATCTCCAAATGATTCAATATGAGGGCCACATTGTATGGATAAATATTTATGGGAAGAACAAAAAAATCAGTTTTAAAAATGAATTAATAATATTTAAATGAATGAATATGTTATGCTTGGAACTTTTTTGTAATCAGCATATGATTTAGAACAAAAAGGAAAGAACTTCAGAAAAACAAAGCAAAGAGATTTCAAATAACTTGAACCCATCAACGTCTGCCTTTGCATCAGAGTCCCCATCTGAGTATCCTCTTAAATCGGAGTCCTCATCAGACCCCCCCCTTACATCATGGTCCCCATCACAGACCCCTTACATCACGGTCCCCATCAGAGACCCCTTACATCATGGTCCCCATCACAGACCCTTTACATCACGGTCCCCATCAGAGACCCCTTACATCATGATCCCCATCACAGACCCTTTACATCACGGTCCCCATCAGGGACCCCTTACATCATGGTCCCCATCACAGACCCCTTACATCACAGTCCCCATCAGAGACCCCTTACATCACGGTCCCCATCAGAGACCCCTTACATCATGGTCCCCATCAGGGTACCCCTTACACCAGGCATCCTCTTGTGAATCCTGGCACAAGCAGGTGATTGGCTGTTAGGATGCCAGTGGTCCTAGCAAATAATCCACAATGGTACATGGACATCGCAGTCAAGAGTGCTAAGCTTGAAACCAAGACCAGAAGACCTAAGTGAGATCTGTGTTAGAGGCCATTGACCTTAGTTGCAGGCCAAATATTATTTTTTAATGGGCCAGGTCTGGCCTGTGGGCTGTAATTTGGAGACCCCTGCTCTAGAAAGAAAGAGAAAGTATAGTCTTTTGAATAATTTTCTGTAACAATACTTGTACAGTAAATACTGCTCCTTCTCAAAATGTTGATCTATGAGTGGGCTAACTCATTGAAATCAATGCACTTATAAATATGCGTCTGATAGCTCATCTGAGCACCTGTTACAGAGGCACCACCACCATTCCATTCAGAGCAAAGCCTTTTTGTAAAGAGCCCCAAAACCCCTGATGCCTATCCTTCCAGCATTTTCATGCCACTACTGCATGTCTACCAATGACATGTCTAGATATGGGGTAGCATGTGACTTTCTCCAGTGTCACAGTGCTCAGGTTTAGCAGCCAATCCCTATGCCCTGGCACAGTTACTTGACTAGAGAAGTGACCTCATTGCTCCCCTTAGCACAGGGACGTAGCTCCAGGGGTCGCATGGGTCACAATTACGACCTGGTCCCATTCTGCAGGGGGCCAATGTGTCCCCCCCTGTACATAGGACCGGTGCCAGCAAAGGCAGATGGGTGGGTAGCAGTACCAGCGTCCGGGTGGCTAGAGGGTTGGGATGGGTAGCAGAGCTCCCTGCTCTTCTGCATTGGGTCCAGCAATACCAGTGCAGGGTTACTGGAGATGGGGGTGGGTACAGCAATTCCAGCACAGGGGCTCTGAAGACCAGCGGGATACAGCAGTAGCAGCACAGGGGCTCTGGAGGCCAGCGGGATACAGCAGTATCACAGCAGGGTGGTTGGACGCTACAGCAGTATCAGCACGGGGTGGGCGGAGGACAAGGGGTCAAGCAGTACCAGTGTGGGGTGGGTGGAGGAGAGAGGGGGTCTAGCAGTACCAGTGCAAGGTGGCTGGAAGACATGGGATGGTGGGTGGGCAGCAGTACCAGCACTGGGTGGCTAAAGGATGGGGGGACAGCAATATGCATTTTCGCCCGTGTAAGCAAAAATCCTTGCATTGGCACTGCCTGTATACCTGGATAGGAGGAGTGACGTAGGTAGCTGTATATACAGCAATCAATTTCGCCATTTCCCTCTTGCCTGCCTTTCCATGCCTGCAGGAGGGAGAGGAGGAGGAGCGGGTTGATTTAGCAGCTACAGAAGGAAAATGGAGACATCAATTTTCTTTATATGTAGCCACCCCCGCCGCTCCTCCTATCCAGCTTTCTTCCATGCTACTTACCTGGCTATCTATGGCTTCAACACTTTTTGACCCTCATTAACTTGAATGAAGCCATGGTGAAATAAAAAAAAAAAAAATTACCATATTTATCGGCGTATAACACGCACCCCAAGTTTAGGAGGGAATTTTAAGGAAAAAAAACTTTTAGGAGGGAAGTTTAAGGAAAAAAAACTTACATTTAAATGCCCATCAATGCAGCCTTATCAGTGTCATATGCAGCTTTGTCATGCCGCCTTGTCCATCGTTGCACCCTTGTCAGTGTCATTTGCAGCCTTGTCCATCATTTGCAGCCTTGTTAATTGTTTAATTTTCAGCTTTGCCTTTTAAAAATGGTGGTGCCGAGATACAGATACAGATGTCGGCGGTGCTCGGTAGCTCTCGGCGGCTGTCGGCCGCTCTCGGCCATTCTCAGCAGCTTTCGCCCGCTCTCGGCGGCTTTCGGCCACTGTCGGCCATTCTCAGTGGCTTTTGGCTGAGAACGACCAAAGGTGGCCGAAAGCCACCGAGAACTGCCAAAGGCGGCCGAAAGACGCCGGGAAGGGCCGAAGGCGGCTGAAAGCCGCCCATAGGCTCACAATCAGTGGGGGGAGGGTCAGAGTATAACATGCACCCACGATTTCCCCCTGATTTTAAGGGAGAAATATAAATATGGTAGACGTCTAGATTTCCATTCATGTATGGATTAGGGATGTGCTCAGGTGTGCCTGAACCTGCCCGAGCCAACCCACCAGGAAGCTATCAAAGTGGACAGCCAATCATTAGTTGCCACCTCATCCCTTTAAACCCAAATAACTTCAAATTACACAGGTTCTGAGGCTAATTAAATACAGATAAGGCACCAAGTGAGTTTAATTACCACCTTAATCAGCCACAGAACCTGTGTAATTATTATGTGTTCGGGTTTAAAGGGATGAGGTGGCAACCATACCAATCATAGACGGTGGAGGCATTCCTGGTGGGGTAACTCAGACGGGTTCAGACTTGTGTCCAAACACACCTGAGCTCATCCTTGTTCTGGATGAGTGACTCAGAAAGTATTGAAGCCTTTGGATCACCATGACAGACAGGCAGCTTGTGTTTTCCAAAGAAGAGCTGAGCAATGGCGGACTTCATATATTCTCGGAGCAAGTTTTCTTTAAGACAAAGGCACAGGTGTTCTTCAAAGTCCCGAACTTCAAAGAAAAATAAGTGCCTGAACAATACATGCATATGGAGGAGCTCATCCAAGATGTTTATTTTTTTGTCAGAAATCAATTCCCGACCTGCGTATGAAAGGAAAGGTCACGTAAGAAAGGCAGGGAAATTTAAATGTAAAATCTCTGTTAATGAAGTCCAAAGGAAAGTGCAGACGGTGTATCGGGAAGCTGGAAATGTTAATAAGGAGTGTATGGAGCTTAAAGACATTTTTTAATTAGGAGAGTTTAATAGGGCCACCTGGGTCCATCCAGGGTCAACCTCCAACTGGCACTCTAATTATGTAATAAAATCGCTTGAAAAGTTTAGAATTTACAAAATTACGCAGCCAAAAATAAACCCGATTTACAATAACTGCCCCAACGAGGGTTCTGTGATTTGCAAATGTTATTACACTATATAAAAAGTCTAATCCTTGGTGCAAGAAAGTAAAACAATAAGGGCTCTTTCAGACCTGTGGTGCTCTCTGAAGAGTGATTTGCATATTTGACGGGAGGTGAGGAGAGTTATAACGCCTCACTGCCTGATTTAACCCTACAATGCACGGGCGAGTACCGGCTATCAACCTCTACACCCCAAGTTAAAAATGCAGTGGCCACAAAGCAAAGCATTGCAGCCACAGCATCTGTACAGCCCTGTCTAGCTGTATTGGGAAAGTTTGGGTGGGCGGCCAGGGAGTAGTAGAGTCGTGGCTCAATTGCTCGTTTTTACCCAGGCTTCATCGGCTTAAACTGTAACAGAGTCCCATAGAGTATCATAAGGGCAGCCAAGAACAGATAGTACAAACCCCTGGAGATTTTGCTGCCTTATGCCCTGGAGTGGCTCTGCTAGGTCCAAGTCTGCCGGCAGAACTTCATTGTTTAGAAAGATGAAGAATTGCTTAAAATTATACTTAAGTCTCGTTTTTTTTTTTTTTTGCTTAAAAATAACAAACATGTTTAGTTTTGCACAGAGCAGCCCGGATCCACCTCTTCTAGGGTCCTGCTTCGGTGCTTCTGGCCACTCCCACTTGACGAGTGCCCCCACGAGCCAAGCCGCAGCTCTATGACTAGGCCCCGCCCCCTCTCTCTCTTCTTTGGCTCACTGGCTTTTATTGACAGCAGCGGGAGCCAATGGTACAGCGCTGCTATCTCAGCCAATGAGGAGGGGAGTCCCAGGAAGCGGAGTCTCTCCTGCAACAATGATGGATCTAGATGGGCTTAGGTAAGTGTTAGGGAGGATGAGGGGGGCTGCTGCACACAAAGGTTTTTTTTTATCTTAATGCATAGAATGTATTAAGATAATAAAAAAAAAAATCTGCCTTTACAATCACTTTCATGCTAGGCAAATACTATGAAATAAGAGGAAAACTCTTCAGAAATGAGAAAAAAAAATCGTTATTTCTTCCGGCGTGGTTGGGGCCCTTTTTGTGGTGCACTAACAGTCATTCTGAGTGATTTCAAGATACTACCTGATCAGGAAGGTGAGGATTTGAGGAAGGGCTCTGACAGGAATAACATGAAAGGCTTAACAACAATAAAAAGGGTGTGCAACAAGTGCAGGGAGGGGGTAGGTGGATCTGAACTACTAGAGCAATCCAGAAAAGGTGACGTGACACTGCTCAGTAGTTTGCAGCATACAGTAAGTATGACAATGTCTGAGGAGCCTGATGGAAAACTGTGTAACGGAAGTCTGGGTTTTGTGCTGCAGCATTTGGTGGGTTGGTGACCCTCTCGCCAATCATGCGCTTTAGCAGTGGATTCCAATGGCAGAGGGGCCCCTCATGGACCGATGGCTTGAGCTGCGCCGAATTTGCTCTGTATCGCTGCAGCTGCAAGAAGACGATTGGGGAACCTGCTCTGTCTGGATGTGGCTCCAAATGATGGCAATCTGGCCCTCTCTGTGAGGTTGTGGAGGTAGGGGAGTAGGCCACTCTGGCGGACGAGTGTCCGTCTCTATTTACCCAACTCTGCCCTGTTGCACAGTTATTGGTTGGTTTCCAACACCAACTGTGCAAAGAGCTACTGAACTCCATCATACAAAAATGGTGGACACGGTACAGATCACATTTGCCTTTCACTGCAGAACAGCGAGAGACGTATATATGAACAGCTTGCCTGGCTCAGCTAAGCAAAGAATTCACTGATAACTCAAGTGCCTTAAGAAGGGAGAGAGAGCGGAGAAGTGTTTGCCGTGTGCGAGCTGGATGGAGTCAGCTTCCTTCTTAGTGGTAAATGTTACCCTGGAAACAGTTCACTATGTCATTTAATCTCACTAAAAAAAGTGTAGGGATAGAGAAAGGGGATTATGACGATGCCAATGGACTAATAAATCTTAGAAAATTACATAAAAAATTAATTTATTTATTATTTCATACAAGAATAAAAATATTGACATTGATTACATAGAAAAACATGGGTGTGCATTCAAAAACAAACCACAAAAGTATAGCAAGAGCAGTGGCCTAGTTGTATTGAAGGTCAATATGTAGTACAGGTAATCACATTCCTATATGTTTCGCCAAAAACATGTATATATTGTGTGCCCTCTGCAGCCAAAAGTGCGGTGTCTGGCTGTTGATCCCCCTGGGTTGCTGTTTTCCTGGCTGCCACCATCGTTGGGGACCAGCGGGTAGGTCTTGCTGCTTTTTGTGTGTGTGGGGGATGCTGATTATGGGGCGCCTTTCCTGACCATTCTGATTTAATGTGTTAAATGTAATGGGGATTGTTCTCCATATTAGAATGTATATCTTGTGTTTTTGTTTTTGTTTCTTTATTTAGAGTCTACAAGTTTGGACAGGTTCATATCATTTCCCTGAGAAAGCCAATGTTTTTGACGAAACATGTAGGAATGTGATTACCTGTACTACATATTGGCCTTCAATACAACTAGGCCACTGCTCTTGCTATACTCTTGTGGTTTGTTTTTGACTGCACACCCATGTTTTTCTATGTAATCGATGTCAATACCGGCATAATCCCCTTCCTCTAGCCCTACACTTTTTTTATTTAAATTAACTCAGATGAGGTGCTGTCTATACTGAGGATTTTCAGCCATATTTTCCATTTAATCTCACTAGTAGGGATGAGCCAAATTTAGGGCCCATCCACTCTTAAAGTGGTTCTAAAGCCTCAAGTTTTTTTTTACCTTAATGCATTCTATGCATTAAGGTAAAAAGCCTTCTCCGCTGCCCAGCGCACCTCCCCCCTTTTTCTTATGTAGTAAGGTCCCTGGCCTCCTTCAGTCTGATGAGAGCTTCCAGGGCCGGGGATAGCTGACATCCTTCTGTATGTGGTGGGTTGTGAGGCATAGTAGGTGCAAGATGGATAAAGTTATTGGGTGCCAGACACTTTTTGAATGCAAAAGAGATGTTTATTTCTCTTACAAACTCTAATGGGAAAAGAGAGTTAGGGCCAGGACACCCTTGAGTAGATGCAAGTTCAATTAGCAGATTCTGAGACTTCAATAGGAGGACAGCCGTGCAGAGAAAGGCATCCAGCAAGAAGCCACGTCTGCACGTGCAGGTATACTGTCTCCTATGGCAATAGTCTTTAACAGTTCCTAACACAAAGTGTACACACGGTCGGACATTCTGACGACAAAATCCGTCAGATTTTTTCCGACGGATTTTGGCCCAAACTTGTCTTGTATACACACGGTCGCACAAAGTTGTCAGAAAATCCGATCGTTCAGAACGAGGTGACGTACACCATGTACGATGGGACTATAAAGAGGGCAGTAGCCAATAGCTTTCGTCTCCTAATTTATTTAGCATGCGTGGCACTTTGTCCGTCGGAATTGTCTACACACGATCGGAATTTAAATAATCGGATTTTGTTGTCGGAAAATTTTTTAGTTCCTGCTCTCAAACTTTGTGTGTCGGCAATTCCGACGGAAAAAGTCCAATGGAGCCCATACACGGTCGGATTTTCCAAAAACACGATCCGATCGCACATTTTCCGTCGTAAAGTCCGACCGTGTGTATGGGGCATAACAGTTCTTTCACCTTCACTACGGCTTCTCCTTGTAGTTATTGAGTCCACTGAGCTCCCGGTCTCTCATTAGACCCTCCGATTCACTTCCACTGAATCCCTTGAGCTCCTCCAATCTTCACAGTGGTATCTTCCTCAAGCGTCACCCCCGCCTCTCTGCTGGGTCCCTAGATAAGCACTCCCAATACTTCTCAAGCTTCACCCCACCAGCCTGCTCAGTCCCTGACTTGACACACAAGGCTGCTCTGCAAGCGTCACCTCATTCAGCAGCCTAATCTTCCGGGGCTGAAGTGGTTAAATGCGCATGCGTTAGGGTGTGCGTTAAGGTGCATTGTCTTAGGATAAGTTCACCTTTTAAAAAAAAAAAGAATATATATTCACTTCTTTTTGCAGGTAAAAAAATGTGCATTTATTATCTTCACACATTGTGAGTTTGACCATTGTAGTGTTTTTAACTTTACTATATTAAAGCTGAGTTACACTAGAACTAGGGCGTCTTTGCACTCCCTTCTTTTGTGTTTTTGTTTAGGAAATGTGCAGGTGTGAATGCAGCCTAAAGCCTCGTACACACGATCGGATTGTTGGCCAACAAAACCGTGGTACCTTTGTCCGAAAGGGGGTTGGCCCAAGCTTGTCTTGCATACACATGGCAAGGAATTGTTGACCAACAAATACGAACGTAGGTGACGTACTACGTTGTTTTTCAGATCTTTAGCACCACCCTTTGGGCTCCTTCTGCTAATTTCGTGTTGATTGTTGACTGTGAGTGTTGATTCGTGCTTTTCATTTCACAGTTTTCATTTTGTGCTTTTCAGTTCAGCTTTTCAGTGTTTCTGAACGGCCGTTCGTCAACCAGACATGTTGCGGAATCAGAGGAGATAACGTGTTATTTATTATTGGCCTTGGAGTTTTTGCTTTGACTTTAGATTTTTGGTTGAATAATGATTTGATTTGTTATATTTTCGATATTTTTGGATGCACAGAATGCACTTTTTTGGCAGATAGCATGTCTAATTTTATTTGTTTTCTTTTTTTTAATGCACAATAAAAAAAATTGTGTAGAATAATACGTTTCTATGTGTTTTACTTCAAATGACAGTTTGGGAGTAGGCAGTTACATTTAAAAAAATACAATGTAAATTGACAAGGGACACCAACATAGTTGTATCTTTGATCTTAAAAACGACGGGATAATGGTGTTGTGGTAACTTGCCCAATTAAAAAAGAAAAAAAAAGCATAAAAATATTCTTGATATCACTAGAAAAAAAGCTTGAAAATTTGTTTGCAATAGTATCAGTATCACCAGCAAAGCAGCTTCATTATTATCCCATTAAAGAAGAAGAGAATTGCGCACTGCATTTCCAGATTCCATAATTTGCCACGTCACGAATGTTAATTCTCCATTACGAACGCTAGTTTACAAGAACGACCGCTTCTGGCTCGTCCTTGCTTCTGAGCATGTGTGTTTGTACTTTGGACTTTTGTCCGATGGACTTGTGTACACACAATCAGAAAATCCGACAACAGACATTTGTCGGCGGAAAATTTAAAACCTGATAGCCAACATTTGAAAATCAGACAACAATTGTCCGATGGAGCGTACAAACGGTCGGATTTTCCACCAACAGCCTGTTATTACGCGTTTTTCGATTGAAAATCCAATCGTATGTATGAGGCTTAGGTCCGTAGGGTTCAATATTGAGTTGATCCCCCCTTTGCAGCTATAACAGCTTTAACTCTTCTGGGAAGGCTGTCTGCGAGGTTTAGGAGTGTGTCTATGGGAATGTTAGTAGTGTGGGTCCCCATGGATCGGGAGTGAAGTTGGAGTGGAGCCGTGAGTTTGAATGCTGTTCCCTCGTTCATTGAGGATCTGTTTGGGGTTCCTCCCCTAAAGTGCTACGGGCTTTTCATTTGTTTAAAAGCCAAATATTTCCGGTAAGCAGCTAACCTCACTTTCATTTCCACTGGACTACTGATTTGATTTGGTATATTTTCTATATTTTTGGATGCATAGAATGCACTTTTTGGATAAAATGGGGTGCCCCTTAAAAAAAAAAAATTAAAAGTCAGCAGCTACAAATACTGCAGCTGCTGACTTTTAATAATCGGACACTTACCTGTCCCAGGGTCCAGCGATGCGGGGAACGAAGCTCCACTTGTCCCCCCCCCTCCGCTCGGCGGCGCCGGCATTCTTACTGTGGGCACCCGGCTGTGGCTTCACAGCCGGGCACCCACTGTGCGTGTGCGAGCGGCGCCGCGCGCCGTGATACGCCGCGCAGACACTGTGCCGAGGGGAAGTGATGTCGGGTGCCCAGGCACTGAAGGAGGCAGACTACCAGGGACCCCCTAGCAACAGGCATTTAGAGGTGAGTTACATTTTTTTTCTTTCCAATTTTTTATTTTTTTTTGTAGTTTTACTCATATTTTTTTTTTGCGGGGGGAACACCACTTTTTACTTTTATTCATTTTCTTTTTTTAATGCACAATAAAAAAAATTGTGGAGAATAATACTTGGCTATGTGTTTTACTTCAAATGACAGTTTGGGAGTAGGCAGTTACATTTAAAAAAAATACAAAAATTAACAAGGGACACCAACATAGTTATATCTTTGACCTTAAAAACTACGGGATAATGGTGTTGTGGTCACTTGCCCAAATAAAATAAATAAATAAATAAAGCATAATGATATGATTCTTGATATCACTAGAAAAAAAAGCATTTGAAAATTTGTTTGCAATGATAAGAACACCAGCAAAGCAGCTTCATTATTATCCCATTAAAGAAGAAGTGAATGTGCTCTGCATTTCCAGATTTCATAATTTGCTGCATCACGAATGTTAATTCTCCATTACGAATGCTAGTTTACAAGACCGACAGCTTCCGGCTCGTCCTTGCTTCCGAGCATGCGTGTTTGTACTTTGGACTTTTGTCTGATGGACTTGTGTACACACGCTCGGAAAATCCGACAACAGACATTTGTCCGCAGAAACTTTTAAAGCCTGCCATCCAACATTTGTCTGCGGAAAATCCCACAACAATTGTCTGATGAAGCGTACAAACGGTCAGATTTTCCGCCAACAGCCTGTCATCACACAACTCGAGTCGGAAAATCCGATCGTGTGTATGGGGCTTTACAGTTATTCACTTTCTCTGTCATCAGTCATATATACAGTGGATATAAAAAGTCTACACACTCCTGTTAAAATGTCAGGTTTCTGTGATGTAAAAAAAAATGAGACAAAGAAATAATTTCAGAACTTTTTCCACCTTTTAATGTGACCTATAAACTGTACAACTCAGTTGAAAAACAAGCTGAAATCTCCGGCTCCGTGATGTCGTCATGGAGGAGGGGAAGAGGACTCCGGTAGCAACCTGTGAAGCTCTGGTGAACTCCATGCCAAAGAGGGTTAAGGCAGTGCTGGAAAATAATGGTGGCCACACGGAATATTGACACTTTGGGCCCAGTTTGGACATTTTGACTTAGGGGTGTACTCACTTTTGTTGCCAGCTGTTTAGACATTAATGGCTGTGTGTTGAGTTATTTTGAGAGGACAGCAAATTTACATTGTTATACAAGCTGTACACTCACTACTTTACATTGTAGACAAGTGTCATTTCTTCAGTGTTGTCACATGAAAAGATAGAATAAAATATTTACAAAAATGTGAGGGGTGTACTCACTTTTGCGAGATACTTTATATCTTGAAAAACAAATGATTTGTTTGAAAAATTGTAGTTGTGTGTTAATCAGGGAAGGGGGGGTGGAGAGGAGAACAAAGGAAGGTATTATATACAAGCATTACACTTGAACTATATTTGCGTCTTTTTTCAACCTGACTAACTGTGTGAATTAAAGGGGTTAAAAAGCTTTGTTTTTTTATTTTCTAAATAGGTTCCTTTAAGCTAGTGCATTGTTGGTTCACTTACCTTTTCTTTCGATTTCCCTTCTAAATGTTTTTTTTCTTTTTCTGAATTTCTCACTTCCTGTTTCTCCACAGTAAACTTCACACCATCATCCGAGCGGTGTTTAGTCAGCCAGAAAAAATTTAGAAGGGAAATCAAAGGAAAAAGTAAGTGAACCACCAATGCACTAGCTTAAAGGAACCTATTTAAAAAATAAAAAACTGACCTTTACAACCCCTTTAAAATCTGTAGACAGTAATCCCTTTAATAGCATTTTTTTGCAGACCGAAAGAGAAAATGTCGCAGAAGCACTTCAGAAAAACAATTATACAGGTGGGAAAGGCATTCTTATTACGTGGCATGTATTCCAGAAATCCCGCTCAGCGGTGGCGGTAAGCTTCCAGCATAATTCAGCCATGTCAAATGGGTGGTCATACATCTAATTTTGCATCGCCAGAACTAATTGAATTCCTTTCAATAAAAATTCAGGACGTGAGTGTTCAGAGACGTCAATTTCCCTGGAAGAATTGATTAGCGGAATCCCCACTGATTGCCGGGCTCTAACGCTATTAGTAAACAAGGCTGCTATGAAATTGTTCACAAAGAAACTTAAAATGGCATTTACCTTTAGGAATCGACTGCCGCTGGAAACCTTCATCGATTCTAGGAGTGTAGCAATCCGTTCCGGCTCTGAACCGCGCATATTTCGGCGTGGAGGGATTCAGCTGACGAACACATCAAACCTGTTATAACGAGCTTGCTTTAAACTGTTTAATTGGATCTATTTCTATCCAACTCACACACCACTAATAGGTTTTCTCAGCCAACTTCCTGCATATGGAGGAGGAACTCACCTGGAGTATGTTTGTTACGGTAATGCTCGTGTTACCGCGCACTTTACTGCAACACACATTAATTGCATCGGCGCAATGTGACCTAATTTATTCTCCAATGCGCTTGCTGATGGATGTGTGTTACGAGCAATGCGTGCGATCCCAAAAACTGGCACATGCGCATCCGACGTAAGGTGCTTTGCAGTGCCAATCAGAAAGAAGGTTGCAGCATTGCACCAATGCAACTAATGTGCATTGCCTATTCACATGTAGGTGCAGTGCTTATCACAAAAAAACATAAGGTTCAATAAATTATACAAATAAATGTAGAAAGCATCTGTCTTTTCCAAGAAAGAGTCTATACATATGTGTTTAAAAAAAATAAAAAAAACGAGTCTTCAAGTGTAGAAAAAGTGCTTTTGATGATCAAAGAAGAAAAACACCCACAAAACCAGAAGGGCAAACTTCGGGAAGAAAAAAAGACACCCCAGAAGTCCAGTGGAAATGAAAGTGAGGTTAGCTGCTTACCGGAAATATTTGGCTTTTAAACTAATGAAAAGCCTGTAGCGCTTTAGGGGAGGAACCCCAAACAGATCCTCAATGAACGAGGGAACAGCATTCAAACTCACGGCTCCACTCCAACTTCACTCCCGATCCATGGGGACCCACACTACTAACATTCCCACAGACACACTCCTAAACCTTGTGGACGGCCTTCCCAGAAGAGTTGAAGCTGTTATAGCTGCAAAGGGTGGGCCAACTCAATATTGAACCCTACAGACTCAAGCCTTGTACACACGATCAGATTTTCCAATGGGAAATGTTCGATGACATGCTGTTGGCGAAAAATCCGACTGTATGTACGCTCCATTGGACAATTGTTGTCAGATTTTCCGCGGACAAATGTTGGATGGGAGGTTTTAAAAAATTTCGCTGACAAATGTCTGTTGTCGGATTTTCCAAGCGTGTGCACACAAGTCCGTCGGACGAAAGTCCAAAGTACAAACACACATGCTCGGAAACAAGGACATGCCAGAAGCGGTCGGTCTTGTAAACTAGCGTTCGTAATGGAGAATTAACTTTCATGACGCAGCAAATTATGAAATCGCCAAATGCAGTGCGCAATTCTCTTCTTCTTTAATGGGATAATAATGAAGCTACTTTGCTGGTGATACTGATTGAGTTATTGTAAATTTTACAAGGTTTTTTTTTTTCTAGTGATATCAAGAATAATATTATTATGCTTTTTTTTATTTTTGTTATGTGGGCAAGTTACCACAACACCATTATCCCGTAGGTTTTAAGATCAAAGATACAACTATGTTGGTGTCCCTTGTTAATTTACATTGTATTTTTTGCCTACTCCCAAACTGTCATTTGAAGTAAAACACATAGCCAAGTATTATTCTACACATTTTTTTTATTGTGCATTAAAAAGATAAAACAAATAAAATTAGACATTCTATCTGCCAATAGAACTTAACCAAAAAGTGCATTCTATGCATCCAAAAATATAGAAAATATACCAAATCAAATCATTATTATTCAAGCAAAAAAAAAATCCTCATGCATGTGTCCTGCTTCTTAATATAGGTGGTCAATAATGCCAAGAGTTGGTGAAAGCAGGGGTCCGTCATCCGTAGATAATTCTGAAGATCATCCGGATTATTCTCCTGGAGCTCCCGCAGCAAAGGCATATGACATAATTACTCACGATTAATAAAGTAACCAATTTTTGGTCCAAGAAATCCTCCTCCTCCTTTTCCTGGACTGGGCTTGGGTCAAAGCAATAACTCCAAGGTCAATAATAAATAACACGTTATCTCCTACGATTCTGCAACATACAGGCATACCCCACTTTTTAGTACACAATGGGGTTTATTTACTAAAGCTGGAAAGTACAAAATCAGGCTCACTTCTGCATAGAAACCAATGAGCTTCCAACCCCAACTTGTTCAATTAAGCTTTGGTAAGAAAACCTGGAAGCTCATTGGTCTCTATGCAGAAGTGAGCCTGATTTTGCACTTTCCAGCTTTAGTAAATAAACCCCATTGTGTACTTAAAAGTGGGGTATGCCTGTATGTTGCAGAATCGGAGGAGATAACGTGTTATTTATTATTGGCCTTGGCGTTATTGCTTTGACCCAGGTCCAGTCCAGGAACAGGAGGAGGGGGATTTCTTGGACCAAAAATTGGTTACTTTATTAATCGTGAGTAATTATGTCATATGCCTTTGCTGCGGGAGCTCCAGGAGAATAATCCGGATGATTTTCGGAATTAAAGTGGGGTATGCCTGTATCTGGTTGACGAAAGGCACGAAATGAAAAGCGTGAAATGAAAAGCGTGAAATGAAAAGTGCAAAATGAAAAGCGCGAATCAACTCTCCCCAAACTTCTACTAACACGAAATTGGCAGAAGGAGTCTAAAGGGTGGCGCTAAAGAGCTGAAAAAACACGTAGTACGTCGCTACGTTCGTATTTGTTGGCCAACAATTCCTTACGGTTTGTATGCAAGACAAGTTTGGGCCAACACCCTTCGGCCAAAATTACACGGTTTTGTTGGCCAACAATCCGATCGTGTGTACGAGACATTAGACTGGGATGCCATTAAAGTTCATGTGCGGTTAAAGGAAGACGTCCCAATAATTTTGGTAATATAGTGTATATGTATATGAAACGTCACATTATTACCCAGAGCAGGCAGCAGACAGTCGGATCAAATCAGGTCTCAGCCTTTAGAACGTGTCTTCTTCCATCTTCCATTCTCCTGCAGCAAATCCCACTTGGCCGTGATCTGCACTATCGGACCCCATCCAACACCGAGGCAATTTTCCTGCTATGTGCCATACTTGGGAACCATTTCATTCATCACCTCTTACAGATTATCTACTACAGAGCGAGATGAGTAAGTGACAATAGAATCACAGGTAGCAGAGTTCCTTCCACCAAACAGCAATTACTCTCCGCTATGAGAGGTGTCACTGTATTTATGTGAACATTCCCACCTGTCAAACCCATAATGAATGAGTAGTTTTATGAGGACCTTCTTAGTGCCGGTCAAAAGAAATAAAGAACTAAAACTCCGGGAGGTGTTATATTTTTATAAATCAAACGCTGGATGTCATTTTGATGTATTTCCTACCTGCATTAGAAGATATTCATGCTGCAAAGGCACTCTGACAAAGTAACGCTCTGCTTGTTGGTCGTAAAGTATTAGGCAATCGGTTTGAAGAATGGCTTTGGCATAAAGGGCTACCATGGTGCCCCTGTTTAACCACTTCAGCCCCGGAAGGTTTACTCCCCCCTCCCCTCCCCCTTCATGACCAGGTCATTTTTTGCAATACGCCACTGCGTTATTTTAACTGACAATTGCGCGGTCATGCGACGCTGTAGACAAATAAAATGTATGTCTTTTTTTTCCCCCACAAATAGAGCATTCCTTTGGTGGTATTTGATCACCTCTGCAGTTTTTATGTTTATATTTATGTTGTGTGTATAAACAAAAAAAGACCGACAATTTTGAAAAAAAAAAAAAACAGTATTTTTTACTTTATGTTATAAAACACATCCAATAAAAAAATTTTAAAAATCAAATTTATTCATCAGTTTAGGCCAATATGTATTATTCTACATATTTTTGGTAAAAAAAAAAAACAAAAAAAACAATAAGCGTATATTGATTGGTTTGCGCAAAAGTTACAGTGTCTACAAACTATTTTTTTTTATACTAGTAATGGCAGTGATCAGCGATTTTTTTTGCGGGACTGCGACATTGCGGTGGACAAATCAGACACCTAATGCCGCGTACACATGATCAGACTATCCAACATTATAAGGGGTGGGGTCACCATGTGACATCGCCCGGTGAACCCGCCCCTTATGACTATATAAGTCGCCGCGCAACATGTCCCTGGAATAACAGCCGGAGAGAGCGTTGTGTCAACATGGGAAGAAGAGAAGAAGGAAGGAGAAGAAGGCAGCGGCGGCAGCGAACGTGAAGACTGGGCCAACGCTAATAAAGAGCTGGAAGAAGATAGCGGAGGAGACCAGCAGAAGAACTGAAGAGCAGGAGAAGAGGCCGGAAAGACCCCTGAAGTCGGAAGAAGACCCCCGGACGACAACGAAGGAGAAAGCTCCTCCGCTAGAAAAAGAGCGGCAAAAGAGCAGAAGATAGTGGAGGAGCCCGGCGAGAAGACCCCCGAAGTCGGAAGAAGACCCCCGGAGCTGACTAATAAACTACTTTAAAAACCTGTGTTGTGTGTTATTTATTTACACTTTTTTCCCCCAGGTGAATAGGTAGGGGTACATCGTAACCCATACTCAGTCACATAGGGTGGGGGCCTGAATCTGGGGGCCCCCTTATTAAAGGGGGCTCCCAGATTCCGATAAGCCCCCGCCTGCAGACCCCGACAACCAATGGCCAGGGTTGTCAACATGGGGACAAGGTGCTTTGGGTTGGGGGCCCCGCAGGGCTCCCCTTCCCCAAAGCACCCACCCCCCCCTATGTTGAGTGCACGCGACCTGGTACGGCTCAGGAGGGGGGGCACTTGCTCGTCCCCACCCCCTTTCCTGACCGGCCGGGCTTCGTGCTAGGATAAGGGTCTGGTATGGACTGTTTTTCGTCGTAGGGGTCATCCTTAAAACCCATACCAGGCGGGGCTCGCAAGGTGTCAATCTCGCTAGTTTCGTCATACCTGAAGTCACGTTCAAAATGAACAGACTTTAGTCCGCATGTGGGCTAGTCCATTCATTTGGAAAGTCCGGCAGACTAGCACACGGAAAGCTGAGTCCGGCAGACAATTTTGAGTCAAGACTTCTTTCAAAGTCCACCGGACTTTTGGGAAGAAAATGTCCGCTGGAGCCCACACATTGAATTGTAGTCCGATCATGTGTACAAGGCATAACTGACACTTTCAACACTTTTTGAGCACCAGTGACACTAATACAGTGATCAGTGCTAAATATTGTGCACTGTCACTGTACTAATGATACTGGCAGGGAAGGGGTTAACATCGGGGGCAAGGGTTAAGTGTGCTCTTAGGGAGTGCTTTATTACAGTGGGGAGAATGCTGTAACTGGAGGAAGAGGGAAATCCGTGTTCCTGCTTAGCAGGAACACAATATCTCCAGCTTTCTCTCTCACAGAATGGCGGCCTGCCTTGTTTATGTCCTGCCTCTCCAGAGAAGGATCGGTGGGTCCCGCGGACATCACAACCACTGGACCCGATGTTTGGCTCCCGCTGTGTCCAATCACAGTGGGAGCGGGTTGCCTGCAGCGCGCGCCCCAGACATTATGCACGAAATCATGTACCTGTACGTGATTTCGCACTGGAGGGGCCGCCATGCTGCAGTATATCTGTGTGGGGCGGTCCTTAAGCAGTTAAAGTGGAACTAAACTAGCTAAATCAACATTAACGGGTAACTCCACTTTCGTGGGTAAAAATTAGCAAATAAAGAAAAAATAAGCTAGCGTACACAATTGCGACACAAGTATAGAACACCCCCAAGAACCATCATTTCCTGCTTGTGTGATTGGCCCACTCATTTTCCCAGAAGTCTGCACTAAGATACAAGGCAGATTTTTGGCATTCCCTGCAAGAAAATTTTCATTTTTGGTGATATACTCCCAATAGGAAATCACATCTAAAGGGATGCAGGCCCAGCAGCTTTCCTCATTACTGCCCTGCATGTACACAGCTGATTGATAATTATAAAAACCCCTCCCATTAGGCTCATTTCCAAATGGGCACAGAGAAACACACAGGGATTTCTTCAGAATAACGAAAGGTAGGAATTTTCAACAAATCCTTGTAATGTACATAGATCACCCAGAAGAGAATGTTTTTTTTTCAACAAAAGTGAAGTTACTCTTTAACTATTTAACTATTCTTCTAAATTCTCTGTGTGCCTGAGCTAAGGGCAGATGAAATCCAGGAAGTAAATTTTACGTAGCGGTACCATTGCAGGGGACTCTGGTACAAGATGGTTCTTTCTTAATGGTACATCTTTCCTGCCCATGTGAATGAGTAGGGGTACAATGTACCCCTACTCATTTACATGGGGGGGCCCGGATTTGGGGCCCCCCTTGTGAAAGGGATCTTCCAGATTCCGATGAGCCCCCTGCCCACAGACCTCCACCCCTGTCACAAAGAACCCCCCCCATGTTGGGGACATGTGGCCTGGTATGGTATGGCCTGGTATGGTATGGTATGGCCTGCCAGACTGCGTGCTCGGATAAGGGTCTGGTGTGGATTTTGGGGGGACCCCACACTGTTTTTTAAATTTTGGCACGGGGTTCCCCTTAAAATCTGTACCAGACCCAAAGCACAGTTTTTTCCTTATTTATTTTTTTAATGACCAGCAATTGCAACCGCTAATCAGTTTAAATGTGATTTGACATTTTTTTTCTATACAAACTTCATTTTTGCTGCAGCATGTTCTATTCATGCTACAGATGCACCACTTTGCAGGCAGACTACGGGGACCTCTCAGGCACTTTATTTAAAGGAATTTTTAATTTGTATTGTTTTTATTGTTTCACTTTAAGTGGGGTTCCCACACCGTTTTTTTTTTTTTGCCGTGGAGTTCCCCTTAAAATCCCACACCTTTTTTTTTTTTTAACATTTTTTACAGATTTCAACTAAATTCATTACTATTCATTACTATTTCATTTGGAGATTTGGATACATCCCCATGATTTTGAAATGGGATGTTCAACAAGTTCATATAGGTGTGATGCTCAGTATGATGCTATAGGTGTGATTGCCGAGTAGGCAATTCCATATTAATGACTATGGTTTCAGTTTCCTGCTTACGACCCAACTGAACACCTTTGGGATAACTGGAATCCTTATTGTGAGCCAAGTCTTCTCATCCAACATCAGTACTTGACCTCAAAAATAAATTTTGGCTGAATAGGTTGAGTGGTGTTTATAAAAATGCCAAAGGTCAAGCAACTCCATATTAATGCCCTTTTTTTTTTTGGAATGTCCAATAAGCCTAAATTGATGTGAGGATCAGGTGTCTGGGTGGGCAACTCCATATTATTGCCCATTGTTTTGGAATAGGATGTCCATCAAGTTCATACAGGTGTAATGGTCAGATGTCTGGATAGGCAACTCCAAAATAATGGCCATGGTTTTGAAATGGGATGTCCAACAAGCTTATTTAGATGTAATGGTCAGGTGTCCAAATGAGCAACTCCATATTATTGCCCATGGTTTTGGAATGGGATGACCAATAAGTTCATATAGGTGTAATGGCCAGGTGTCCAGGTGGGCAACTCCATATTAATGCCCATGGTTTTGGAATGGGATGACCAATACGTTCATATAGGTGCAATGGCCAGGTGTCCAGGTGGGCAACTCCATATTAATGCTCATGGTTTTGGAATGGGATGACCAATACGTTCATATAGGTGCAATGGCCAGGTGTCCAGGTGGGCAACTCCATATTAATGCCCATGGTTTTGGAATGGGATGACCAATACGTTCATATAGGTGCAATGGCCAGGTGTCCAGGTGGGCAATTCCATATTAATGCCCATGGATTTGGAAAAGGATGACCAACAAACTCATCTAGGTGTAATGGTCAGGTCCCAGGTAGGCAACTCCATATTAATGCCCATAGTTTTGGAATGGGATGTCCAACAAGCTCTTTTAGGTGATGGTCAGGTGTCCACAAACCTTTTTCCATATAGTGTGTATAGGTTTTCACTGCTGAATTCCTTGTTGCCTGTTAGCTCTGTAAACCCAAAAACTTCAACAGTTTCTGAGTCCTTGATACAGACAAGTATGCTCATCAAGATTTAACACTTTCCTTGTTTCACTTGCTGCATGGTGCCTCCAGTCAGTGACCGAACGTATGGAGACCAGAGACAGCCAGGAAACTAGCATTTTCAGTATGATGTTAGCAATGACATGGTCTGAATTTCTCTCACTATAAGTTTCCTTTAAGAACTCTTTTCCTTTTTTTTTTATTCTTGTAGTTACCAGACAGCCATTGTCCCGAGGATCTAAAGCTGAATTTATATGAATACTGGTTAAAACGAGCACAATGCGTCCGCCACTGTGCGCTGATAGCAGGTGCAGAATAATGGAAATGTATTCTATTAGCAGAAGTTATAATCAGAGCTATCAAGCCCCAAGCTTTAGAATCTCATACCAAGTGAATTCCAATGTCATTCCCTTTCATAAGTAAGGCGGGGGTACGCCGAACTGCCGCAGAATTCTCAGAAGACTAAGTCTACGGAGAATACTCTTGGTGTAATTTACTATCGAATGCAAATGACTAAACCCTATACTCTTCGTGCCACTCAGTGCAGCTCACTAACCGAGATTACAGGTTCTTCTCTATCGCCTCCTTTTCAGCCGCCGCTAAAGATGACTTATACGCCCCGGTAGACTGAAGCTGTATGAACGTGTTAAATATATTGCCGGCTAAAATGTACATTAATCACTTCTATTAAAACCGGCACAGATTCGAGAGACAGGAATAAAAGCCAGAGACGTAATTGTCCCACTACACAAAGCTTTGGCACGACCTGGAAGATGTAGTTCATTTTTCAATACCGGTTCTGCCCCTTTTGCCCTCAGAACTGCCTTAAAGGGGTTGTAAAGGTTTTTTTTTTTTTTCTAAATAGGTTCCTTTAAGCTAGTGCATTGTTGGTTCACTTACCTTTTCCTTCGATTTCCCTTCTAAATGTTTTTTTTTCTTTGGCTGAATTTTTCACTTCCTGTTTCTCCTCAGTAAACTTCACACCATCATCCGAGCGGTTTTTAGTCAGCCAGAACAGCTTACTGAACAGCTTACTGAGGAGGAACAGGAAGTGAGAAATTGACAAAGAAAACAAATAAAAAAAACATTTAGAAGGGAAATCGAAGGAAAAGGTAAGTGAACCAACAATGCACTAGCTTAAAGGAACCTATTTAGAAAATAAAAACAAACTTTTACAACCCCTTTAATTCTCCATGGCATAGATTCAACAAGGTGTTGGAGAAATTCCTCAGTGATTGTGGTCCATAGTGACATAATAGCATCACACAGTTGCTGCAGATTTGTGGGCTGAACACCCCATGATGCAAATCTCCCCTTCCACCACATCCCAAAGGTTCTCAATTAGATGAGATGTGGTGACTGTGAGATGATTGGAGCTTTGTGACATGGTACATTATCCTGCTGGAAGGAGCCATCAGAAGATGGGGACATTGTAGTCATAAAGGGATGGACATGGTCAGCAACAATACACAGGTCGGCGTTGGCATTTAAAAAGTGCTCAAGTGGTGCTAAGGGGCCCAAAGTGTGCCAAGAAAATCTCCCCCACACAATTACACCACCACCAGCCTGAACCGCTGATACAAGGCAGGTTTGGTCCATGCTTTCATTTTGTTTATGCCAAATTCTGACCCGACCATCTGAATGTCTCAGCGGAAATTGAGACTCATCAGACCAGGCAACGTTTTTCCAATCTTCTATTGTCCAATTTTGAGCCTGTACAAATTGTAGCCCCAGTTTCCTGTTCTTAGCTGACAGGAGTGGCACTCGGGGTGGTCTTCTGCTGCTGTAGCCCAACCATTTCAAGGTTTGATGTGTTGTGCATTCAGAGATGGTATGCTGCATACCTTGGGTGTAACGAGCGGTTATTTGAGTTACTGTTGCCTTTCTATCATCTCGTACCAGTCTGCCCATTCTCCTCTGACCTCTGATATTTTTAGATTTTTTCTCTTTTTTCAGATCATTTGGTTGTGTGTGGAAATCCCAGTAGATCAGCAGTTTTTGAAATTCTCACACCAGCCCGTCTGTCACCAACAACCACACCACATTCAAAGTCACCTAAATCCCCTTTCTTCCCCATTCTGATGCTGGGTTTGAACTTCAGCAAGTCCTCTTCTAGATGCCTAAATGCATTGAGTTGCTGGCATGTGATTGGCTGATTAGCAATTTGTGTCACCAAGCAATTGAATAAAGTGGCCGGTGAGTATATATTGTAAGATTGTTCTTTACGTGGGAAATATTAATAGTGAAACATCAGCAGGGGTGCGCTATACCCACGCACCAAACCCACTATGACCTAAAACTTCACTTTTATTCATGACTGTCTAAAAATCCATAATGTAGAAAAATTAAAGAAAGTCATAAAAATACCAGGTGTATAACCATATATGGCAATGCAGAATTCATGCAAAAATACAAAATGATGGAACAGATGTACAGCTGCCTTCATTATAACCCGAAAGCTAGTATGTCTTTAGCTGCCGTCGGTCAATCTTTCTGTCTAGGGCCACGAGAGAGTGTCCGTTCTGGGAGCCGTCATATGACGTCCACGCAGAACGAGAGCCGTACCACCCCGTCGTCATTTTATGGTGGGTGCGCGGCAAGTGGTTAAGTTGGAACATCAGATACAGCCAGCGCATTTCAGCGACAGTCCAACAAAGAAAACATGCTCTACCGCAAATTACCTGGAAGACTGGGAACCGGTGCTCTGGTCCAAATGCATTTGGATTGTAGCAATGACCCTCTTAATATAATGAAGCCGGATACTCTGTAACATCAATTGCACCAGTTCTTGCATGCTATGATGAAGACTTTGGCTGAAACGCGTTAGTAAGTTACTGCTGCATCCTGCCATTTACTCATTGAAGAATTGTTGCAAGGGATGTTACCAAGTAGTCTGCTTCATTATAGAGAATTGAAGCTTTTCAGGGAAATTGACTCCTTCTTCAGGGCCAATATATATATATATATTTATGGTCCAGAGCCCTCTGACCGATACGGATAAAGATGACAAACAAGGTTAACATAAACTCGCTTACTTGAAATGGACCTGAAAGTGTGCCCTGGTCTGATGTACGGTATACCAAAATAAGGGGGCATACCTTAGATAGAGAAGTGGGTGATAAATGAAATGAATATGAATGGAGTGAAATGAGTACTCTCATGAGGAGTATAATGCTTGAGAAATGCCCTGAAAAAGGGGATGGGTGGGTGGGTATCGCGCACCGGAACCGACGAGGAAGATAGGCGAACGGGCTGGTTATATACTCCACCGGGCTCCTCCCATAATTTCAGGCCACCATACTGGCCTTTCTATTTATGGTCCAGAGCCCTCTGACCGATACGGATAAAGATGACAAACAAGGTTAACATAAACTCGCTTACTTGAAATGGACCTGAAAGTGTGCCCTGGTCTGACGTACGGTATACCAAAATAAGGGGGCAAAAACATTCAGGTAGGGGTTGCATTTAATTGATTCAAGTTTGTTACTGGGTGAGCTCGACAAAGGCCTGGGTCATCTCCACTTGCGGATTGGGTATGTAGCGGGCGAAACAGGTGGACCTCCATCTGCCCAACTTCTTGATAATGTGAGTAGGATAGAGGTGAAGGATACCCGGGAGTATCCTGACATGTTCCATCGGGCAGCGTTCAGAGGTTTAGTGAGAAATGGCAGAAGCGGACTAGTTCCTGGTTGATCAGCCAAAAGGGTCAACAAGCGGGTGAGAATGGCGACCGGGTACCAGCGGTTGTTGGACTTATAGAAGTGTATGTCCGTACCCGAGCCAAGCTGCTGCGTCTTGGAGACTGCTAAGTGTAAGACGAAATGGTCTTCGTATCGGACCAGGTGGTGCTTGCACAGCATGCGTGCTGTGAGGCTACTACAAGTAAACTCGCTTGGCCGTAAGAAGCCGTAGAAGGCCAGGTGTATGGCTGCTTGTAAATGACACTAATGTGGAGACCGAAAAGGTGAAGTGGCCAGGATATCTGACATATTTCTAAAACGTCTCCTGTGATAGGCAGTCGTTTTGGTGCCGGCCATCGGCTGGCGCTTCTGGATACCGCGCATAACAGCCCGAACGGCGTGGTAAGAAAATAGGAAGGGTACGGTAGGGTCCTGGAGGGACGTGAAATGTTGTACACCGGTCAGGTATAGCCGGATCGTATTAAAGGATAACGCCAACTGCGAGTGGCAGTAGGAAATGAAGGCTATGACTTGCTTGACACGGGACGTCTCTGTGCTGTGATACGTGATGAAGTGGTTAAAGGCCCTCCAGACTGATTGATAGGCCTTGAGGGTATTGCGGGAAAGGGAGTGTTTAAATGAGTTGGGTAGCCGCTAGGAGGTGAGGGGCTAATCCAGGGTCAGTTGAGACCAGTCCGGGATAGCTGCTGATGTTGGTCCGGCTCCGGGTACCTGATCGGAAAAAGAGACAAGGTTAAAGCGGGAGAGGGTGTCCGCTGCCTGATTGAACTTACCGTGGATAAAGGAACAATGGATGTTGAACTGAAACAACAACAAGAGCTGGACCAGTCGACGTAGGAAGGACATAATCAACAGAGAGGACGCCTTGGCGCAGCCAGGAATTGCCAGTAACTGGGGAGGCCAGGGAGCTGCGAGCCGGAGGTGGCCAAAAAACAGCCGCAAGCCCGTGGAGGCCGCTGCGTCGGTCATCACCTGGGGCGAAAGGGAAGACACGGAGGGAATGAACAGGGAGACGCCATTCCCAGACGATAGGAATTCCTCCCGCATAGCAAGGACTGCTATTGCCGCGGGATCCAGGCTGAGGACTTGCTCTGGATCCTGTGAGAGGGACAGTAAGACCAATAGGCGTGACACAAAGGCGCGACCCTGAGGGATGATGCGCATAGCGAACTCAACATGCCGTGTAGGGACTGTAGGTGTCTTTTGGACGACTAGACTGGAGAATATGCGAGGATATTATATGCCCCTAAAGATGGCAGTTGTGATGGGCGAGCGTTTGCCGTTGGCTATGGGCTGATGCCTCTGGATGCCTCGTTGTGGGGATCTTGCTGTATGGGCCGTAACGACAGATGGCTCTCCGTGCACTGTAAGGATAAGAAATGCTGAACGCTGGCTAGAAATAGCCTGGGCGTGCTACAGGAAGAAGCCAGTTGCGTGTGACAACATGATCCTGGTGCGGGACGGAAGCTGAACTCAACTGTCCTAAGGAAGAGACGGATAGACAGACAACAGTGAGTGGTTTGTAAGAAAAGCCACAGGAGACGAGTGGCCAATTAAGTGCTGCTGAAAATGACGTGTAGCCAGTTTGTGTGCCACTGAGAACGTGCTTGCCAACGAATGATTGCAAGAAGTTATGCTAAGTCGCGAGCATTGGCATGACTGAAAAGTTGTGTTTAAACATGTGCTTGCGACAATTGCCCGGGAGTTTGTCACTGGAGATGTGTACGTAGTGACTGTGAGCAATTCGTGTTACCGCATGTGCACTGCGAAGACTGCAGGAGTTGTGCTTGAATGCATGTTTGGATGCGTGCTTGCGATGATTGCAAGATGTTACCCAGGATGCGTGCTTCCCATGATTGCAAGATGTTATGCTAGGATGCGACTAATGCAACTAATGCAACTAATGCAAGGAGTTATGCCAGGACTCGTGCCTGCAACGACTGCAAGGAATTATGGTAGGCTTCCTGGGTAGCCAGGCCGGAAAAGACAGAAGTCCATCCGGTCCAACCAAATCAAAATAAATAAGGTATCACACAACCCGACACACCCAATTCTATGCCCGCAGCTGATCCAGAGGAAGGCAAAAAAAACCCCAACAGAGCATAGGCCAATTTGCTACAGCCGGGGAAAAAATTCCTTCCTGACCCCTCGAGAGGCAATCGGATTTTTACCCTGGATCAACTATACCTATAAATATAAGTACCCCGTAATACAACGTACATTTAGGAAGGTATCCAGGTTTTCCCTAAAGCAATCTATTGAGCAAGCCAGAAGTGCCTGCCAGCAATGATTGCAACAAGTTGTGCCTGGACACCTGCTTGCAACGATTGCAAGAGGTCTATGCTCGAATGCGTGCTTGCCATGATTGCAAGAGGACTATGCTCGAATGCGTGCTTGTAATGAGTGCAAGAGGTCTATGCTCGAATGCGTGCTTGCAATGATCGCCAGAGGTCTATGCTCGAATGCGTGCATGCAATGATTGCAAGAGGTCTACGCTTGAATGCATGCTTGTAATGAGTGTAAGAGGTCTATGCTCGAATGCGTGCTTGTAATGATCGCAAGAGGTCTATGCTCGAATGCGTGCTTGCAACGATTGCAAGAGGTCTATGCCCGAATGCGTGCTAGTAATAAGTGCAAGAGGTCTATGCTCGAATGCGTGCTTGCAATGATTGCGAGAAGTCTATGTCTGGATGCGTGCTTGCAACGATTGCAAGAAGTCTACGCTTGGATGTGTGTTTGCAACGATTGCAAGAAGTCTACGCTTGTATGTGGAGAAAACAGCGAGACACGCCTAAACGAAGCTGTGTTTTCCCTTTTGAGGCAATTTATAATGAAATGAGGCCGAGGAGCAAGGCCCCCGGCAGGCATCCAAACATTGAAGAATCAACTGGACCCAAGCCGGGAAGCGGTATGTGACAGTGAAATGAGAGAACCTGCCATGACAGAGATCCGGATCGCCATGCCACAACTTGCGACCGAGCACGAAACGGATTCTGGAGCATGTACTGAAATGAGGCCATTCCTGGGGCACGCCGAGACGAATTTGATACACAGATGTGACTATTCGTACCGGAACGTGATAGGTGAAATGAAATGAAAAACCCATGACAAAGACAAGAATCAGAGGACGAGCCCTTGAACCAAACAGATGAATCCTGTCTTTGGAGCATGTACTGAAATGAGGCGTAACAGCTGGGCGCACCGGAACGAATCGGTGCATAAATAAATGCAACAGGATTCGAATCGGAGCGTAATAAGTGACAGAAATGATATGCCATGACAGAGACAAGATTCAACGACTGGACTGATGGTTACAACAAAAGAATCCGTCTCTGGAGCATGTACTGAAATGAGGCGTAGCAGCTGGGCACACCAGAACGAATCGGTGCATAAAAGAATGCGACAGGATTCGAATTGGAGCGTAATAAGTGACAGAAATGGTATGCCATGACGAAGACTAGAATCAAGGACCGTGCCTGAACCTGCGAGTGATTCAGTCTCTGGAGCATGTACAGAAATGAGGCCGAACCCTGGGGCACTTCGAATCGAATCGGTGCATCAGAGATGCGACAGGATTCGCACCGGAGCGCGGTAAGTGACAGAAATGATGAAATGATTTAGAATGGTAGAAATGAATTGATCTAACATAACAGACTGAAATGATTTGAAATGAGATGAAAATGACAGACATAACTCAAACGGCATGAAATGATTGAAATGGCATGCAATCATTTGAATTTGGAACGGTCCGACCGGTTTACGGCTTGAAAACAACGTGAAATTGCCATTGTCCGGACTGCTTGATTTAACGTAACGAGCAGTCGGCTGTGATTTCGAAACGAATATATAGAAATGATCGGGGAGTCGTTCGGCTTAGAAATAACGTGCCTACGAAATGAAGTGCCTGATGTGGCACGATCGACATGTCCCGAAAAGGTGATAACGACTTCTTTCGAAAGAAGGGGTAGTGACATGAGGTAACGAGTACGAGTGCCACGGCTTAAAACGTTCGTGAAATGAAAGTGAGAGGTTCGTGAGTTCAGGGTATCTCGTTTACGTAACATTGTAACACGTGAAATGAAAAGGGTGCCGAAGCCCTACCTGCGACAGCCGGCCCAGACGTGTTGTACGACAACAGAAAATTTCGTTGAGTATAGCGACACTCGGACGGCAAACACACGGACGCTGACGAACGACAAGACGACTTGACAACACGAACACGACCGGGACAACACGGGAACTCATGAACACGACTCACTACGTTTGGTCTTGAGGATAGTCGGCCCTTGATTTCTGACGTAACAGATATCGCGCACCGGAACCGACGAGGAAGATAGGCGAACGGGCTGGTTATATACTCCACCGGGCTCCTCCCATAATTTCAGGCCACCATACTGGCCTTTCTATATATATATATATATATATATATATATATATATATATATACTGTACCCAAAACAAAATTGTTATCTTTTTTTTGAGACAGATAGAGCTTTCTTTTGGTTGTATTTAATCACCACTGGGGTTTTTCTTTTTTTCCTAAACAAACTGAAAAAGACCAACAATTTGGGAAAAAAAAGTTTTTCTTAATTTCTGTAATTTTTTGTAAATAACTAATTGTTCTCCTTTACTGATGTGCACTGATGGGCACTGATGAGGCGACACTGATCGGCACTGATGACTCTGCACTGATGGGCACTGATGTGCACTGATGAGGCTGCACTGATATGCAGCACTGATAGTTGGCACTGATGAGCGCTGATAGGCATCACTGATGGGCACTGATAGGTATGACTGGTAGGCGGCACTGATAGGCATTACTGATGGGCACTGATTGGCAGCACTGGTTGGCACTGAGGGCACTGATTGACAGTACTGGTGGGCACTGATTGGCAGCACTGGTGGGCACTGTTGAGGCTGCACTGATGATCAGTGCCCTGATTATCAATGTTGATGTCCCTGTGTGGATTTGCTAGTTATCACCCCTCCGTTCCTCACACACTGTTAGCGTAAGGAGAGGATTGCCGATAACCGGGTAAAGATTCGCCGTGATTGGCTCTTTAGTCTGATTAGTGATCTGCTGCATCTGAAGGACACAGCGATCACATATTACTGCCGATACACACCGCAGGGGGCACGCAGGCAGCGCGTCCTCCCGGCAAAGTGCAATAGCACTATAGCAGTCATTTGGCTATAGGGCGGTCGTGAAGAGGTTAAATACACTTCTTGAAATAGCATCAGGTGATGCCTGATTAGCATGAGCTTCTGGCTGCTAAGAGACACCCGCTGGTGGACACGAGAACTGCAGCTTATAAGTCTAGGAGTCAAAGTACCACCACCAGGTAAACCCCTTCCTCACATTACCCTAAGATGTACAAAAGAAAAAACACAGATCAAACACTTGTTATTAGTGCCTGCCTCTGCCACCCATTTGAACTGCATAAAGCACCCGCTTATGCACTGATTTATGCTTCACATGCAGATATTGTGCGTTCAGAGCATACATCCGTGAACTTACGGGTTGGTACGTTATGCAAACTCCAGTGCACAACTATATACATCCACCTCTTCTAATGCATCTCAATGGGTGGCTGTGTGCAGTGGCAGGTCCTGGGAATGTCATTACGCAGGCTCTGCACATTGTACCAGCCCTGTACTGCTGTGTGGATGAGGTCTAAAACTAGAGCACACAGGTGAGTTGGACAATCTGGAACAAGCTGATGGTGTGAAGTAAAGTAATGTTACTTTCAGCTCTATATAGAAGCGATGTTATCCTTTCCAGCAACAGCAATGTAAAGGAAGCGATAGGAGACATCAATGTATGCAGTTTCCATGGTAACATTTAATGTGCATGATACATCTAGACTGAGCTCCGCTTGTTTAGTAAAATGTCATACGTTCTGTTTCTGCACTTATTCTGTCCGGTACGCGCTGACATAAACAAACAATTTTCGGTCAATATGGCTTCTGGGAAAGTCATTACTTCCGCCTTTTATCAGCAGGTATTGCAGTGATTTATCAAAAGACAAACAAGCATTTAGTCATTATGTCCATCTGCGTACATTGACATTATGTAAGAGGCTGCAAGTACAGCGGCCAACCGAAGCATACAAGTCATAATCAGCTCAACAATTTATTCAAAGAAAAATGCCAACAAGTAGTTTCTGTATCTTGAATAACTGCACAGTATAATCGTAGCACTAAACCCCGCAGGGGCCGCTGAATAAGATGGGTCATCTGTTTTCCTCGACCTTCCCAAGGGCCTCAGCCCATCTGGCACACCAGGTTGAGTGTAAAAGCAAGTAAACACAGTGAAAAATGGCAAATAATTCCTATTACCTAATAATATATCAAAAGCAGGTGCCAAACCAGTTAGAAAGGGAAATCTTAATGTATCATCGCTAGTGTCGTATGGTCGCCCCCCTTGCGCAGCATTTAGGGGGGCACAGACAGGGCCGGTGCCACCATAATGCATGTTCCAGAAGGTTCATTACTATCCATGGTCCAGATGGATTGGTATTGTCCACCTTATTTAAATTGCATTACAATCCAAGGTCCTGATAGTTCATTATTGTGCATTGACCTAAAGATTCATTGCTACCCATGGGAATTATTGTTCAGTATTGTCTATGGCCTTAAAGGTAAATTACTATTCATGGTCTTGAACAAGGGTCTCAAACTGGTGGCCCTCCAGTTGTTGCGAAACTGCGTCCCATTATGCCTCTGCCTGTGGGAGTCATGCTTGTAACTGTCAGCCTTGCAATGCTCATGGGACTTGTAGTTCCGCAACAGCTGGAGAGCCGCTAGTTGGAGACCCTGGTCTTGATTGTTCAGTACTGGCAGTATTCCTGAAGCTTTATTACGATCCATGGTCCTGATGGTTTGGTATTGTACATGGTTCTGAAGGTTCATTACTATCCATGGTCCTGATGAAGGTTCATTACTATCCATGGTCCTGATGGGTTGGTATTGTCCGTGGTCCTGAATGTTCTTGCTATCCATGGTCTTGAAGGTTCATTACTATCCATGGTCCTGATGGAACAGTATTGTCCATGGACCTGAAGGTTCATTAATATTCATGGTCCTAATGATTTGGTATTGTCCATGATCCAGAAGTTTCATTGCTATCCATGGGACTGATGGTTTAGTATTGTCCATAGTACTGAAGGTCCAGTACTATCCATGGTCCCGAAGGTTTCTATGCCATTCACAGTCCTGAAGGTCAAACACTGTCCATGGTCATGAGGCTTTTAAAGGAACGCTCTATTGAGATATAATATACCGTATATGTAAGCCACCATTAAATACTTTAAGACTCATAACATGTATGCAGATCAGAAGTTCTGACTTGCTGTTTTCTTTTTTTGGTGATTGGCTGAAAATATTAAACCCGTAGACAGCCAAAATGCCAACAAGAGGAGTATGGTGGACTGATTCAACTCTTACCTTTTTATGTGTCCTAACTACTACCAGAGGAGTTTTCCTGTCATAGTTCCAAATCTACTGCTCTATTCCACCAGGGAATTTTTCCTCTCATTTCCTGTTGTGTCTACAAGACCGGAAGTGAAGGAAAACCTCCCCAATGGGGCACAGATGGCAATAAAAAAAATTCATTTTTTTTTAACTCTTTTCTATCCAAAACAAAAAAAAATAGACTTTTAAGTTTGTAAAGTCATTGACACCTACAGTTCGCTTTTCACACTGTTATATAGTAATTTACTGTGCTGGTTCGTTGTAAGTACTAAACCACATATAATAAGTGACATTTCCTCTAAATGAAAGACGATATTCTATACTATGAAACCTTTCTTGGCATCACTGGGGACGGAGTGACCTGTGCAGGTACTTAGGGCAGGAGAAAATAGAGTTCTTTCATCGTATAATTCTTCTTTCTCTGCCTTATCCTCAGTGGAAGTATTGTGACCACAAGGAGTATGTTACAAAGACTGCACACAGAAATAAAATACCAAACACAAAGAGTTTTCTGGAGCTCAGGAATATTTGTCCCATCAGGTCTTTGGGGGTATAATTACCTATATCAGAATTACACTGATAAAGACTTCAATTCCTAAAGCAGATCTCCCATGAAAATATCAAAACAGGAATAGAGGGAAAATCTTCCAGTGGGGATTATTGCTCCGGTGACAACTATGGATATCCATCACTTGGATGAGATTTCATGCCTCAGTGTACTGATTGGGCAGGAAGTAAAGGGAAGTAGCCAAAAATTAATAGTGGTTTAAAGATGAAGTTTCACCTGCTCTTATGTTGCCATCTCTGGTTGCTGCCCCCAGGGTCCCCCCCTCTTCCCCAGCTAGTTGGGGTATACTGATCAACTGTAAGTCAGTGTAAATACAGATGCTGACAATGTATGTCAGTAACGGTCCCTCTAAAAAAGTGTAGAACTCTGTAATCATTCACCCAACTGGTAAGCATAGTTGCCCATAGCTAGATATCAACCCTCACCCTATCTCAGGCCTGTGGGGGTGTTCTTGTTCAACCAGACACTTGTCATCAGTGTCATCAGATACTTTTTCAAAAAAATTTGTTTGGTCTCTGGCTGAGACCAGTGGCGGCTGGTGCTCACAATTTTTTTTGGGGGGGGGGCACAAACAAATGGAAAAAAAACTTCAACCTCAGCCACTGTGCCCATAAATTGCAGCCACTCTGCTATCAAATTCAGCCACTGTGCCCATCAATTGCAGCCACTGTGCCTATCAATTGCAGCCACTGTGCCCATCAATTGTAGCCACTGTGCCCATCAAATACTGCCACTGTGCCCATCAATTGCAGCCAAATGCCACCACTGTGCCCATCAATTGCAGCCATTGTGCCCATCAAATGCTGCCACTGTGCCATCAAATGCAGCCACTGTGCTCATCAAATGCTGCCAATGTGCCATCAAATGCTTCCACTGTTCCCATTGAATGCTACCACTGATTCCCACCTGCTCGCTCTCTGCCCGGCACTTACCCTGTCTAGGTGGGGCAGCGGGTGATGACGAGTGGTGTCCTCCATGTGTTTCCTCCCGTTCTCTCCTCCCCTCCTCTCCTCCTGATAGGCAATCAATCACAGCACCTGTCGTTTCACCCAATCAGGTGATGGGTAACAGACCTGAGCACCTGATTGGCGGAGAGGCGTTTTAGTGTTAGGAAAGGGAATATTCATTCGCTGTTCTAACACACCTGGGTGAACTGTGAGCACCAAGCATTGCACTCACAGGTCACCTTTTTTGACACATTTTAGAGCCTATGGCTCTAATCAGGTGCTTATAAAACACCCCCACCACTGTAATTCAGGCACCCGGCGCCCGACCAGGGGGGAGCCGGAATAGGGGGTGGCAGCGGCGGCCATGGATAGATTCATGCTGGGGTGGCTGGAGAGAGGGAGGCGCCCGTGCGCCCTTATGGACGGGCCGCCACTGGCTGTGACCCTCAATTTGGCTGGAAACAGCATTGCATAGGATAACTGGAGCCTTTGGAGTTTGGAGTCCCCTTTTTAACATCTGCAAATTTAGATTTTCTTGGTTCCACCACTGCACAAACGTCGGGGAAGAAGGACACTTTAGTGCTGTTATATTGTATAGTGCCCTTCTCCCTGGCCAGCCGTAGCACAATTTCTTGATCTTTATAGTTCAGAAGCCTCGGAAGGATTGATCTAGGGGGATTGCCTGAGGAGATACCCTGTGTACCCGCTCCACTGTCTACAGGGGAGTAAAGGCCTCCTTGTGTAACACCTTCTGCAGCGAGCCTCCAACGAATGCAGTGGGATCCCTACCCTCCATTTTTTCAGGGAGTCCCAATGGATGTTCAATGTCAGAGGTGCAGCGGGGAGCAGCAAGATGTTGTTACGCCTGAGGCGATTTTCTATGTCATCAGTTTTGCTATGGGCTTGAATTACTTGAATTACTCATTGCACCACCATTCTTACATCCCTAATCAAGTGGGAGGCATTTGGTCTTCCAGATCGGATGGAGATCACGTGACGTCACCCGCAGTCATTGTTCATTTTAACGATCGTATGAAGCTTCGTTATTGTAAGTGTGTTTTTTATGTATATTCATTAAAACGTTTTTCTATGGAGAGCACTATGGCCTGTCTTTCTATCCACATGGTCTGAGGAAATGTGAATACTGCTATATACTGATCCAGTGTGGGTATTTCACGAACGTGTCAGTTCATTTGACTCTGAATGGGAGAAAGCTGTGTTTTCGTTTGTGAACCGGCCGGATATTGTCTGAGAGGAGTACAGCGATTGGATGAGTTGATAAGCATTCGTTGATATTTAAGTGCATACGACCCTCTGCAATTTAAAGGGTCCATACGATGAGGTGAGCAGCCAATTTTACCATTGGTGGTGGTCCCCCCCTTGGCACTAAGTCACTTTATGCATGAACTGGCTGTATACCACTGAAGATTCCTCACGTGGACTTTTTGACACAAAAGCTTTCTTTGGACTTTTAATTAATTTTAATATGTTAGTAATCATTTTATTATAGTTAGAGCGCTGTACCATCTGTTTGATATATTGTATTTTGGGATTTGGTAATTGATCCTTGGTGTTCAGCAGCTTTTCGTAAAAGGGGTTGTACTGCGCTGATTTTTTCTGTATTTATGGTCTTCCAGATCGCTAACCCAGCCCTCCATGGCAGTGGTCGGCTCTCTCTGATCTTTTGAAGGTCCTGGCGGAGAAGGGACACTGTTTCTTCCCCAGCTAATAGGCTGAAAACATTTTAAAATAAATCCTTTCAATTTTCATGACATTATTTTAGTGATCTCATCACTGGGTCTCTGTGCTTCTGTGTGCAATGCACCCAGATCATGACTGGTGGGAGGATGCTGTATATAGCCTCCCGAAAACATCATAGCCCCCTGTCTCAAGACTCCTTTCAAGAGTCCTTAGCTCTAATGCAAGCAGTGAGTTGGCTCTTAGAAGGTGTTAAGCATACATAAAAAGCTTTGAAGGGTGGAGGTCAATCTGGAGGAGTGGGCTTTCCTTGGCAGACTGTATTTTCATGTAGAACAGCCTAGGTAACATCCACATGAGATACTGAGCCTCTATGATTGAAAGAAGTGAACTCCAATGAACGAAAGGGGCAGGGCTGGGAAGGAAAGGGCTAGATCAGTGGTTTCCAAACTGCGTCCTGGGGGTTGGATGCAGCCCTTAGCTAGGGTTGCCACCTCATTCCATTCAAACACATATTCATTTCACAGATTCTGTGGCTGATTAAGGTGGTAATTAAACTCATTCAGTGCCCTATCTGCATTAAATTAGCCTCAGAACCTGTGTAATTCATATGTGTTAGGGTTTAAAGGAATGAGGTAGCAACCCTTACCCTTAGCAGGCCTTGATTTGACCCTTGAGACGCCATTCCGTCCACCAACACTAACAATGGGGTATTATTTCCCCCACTGACACCAACAATGGAGCACTATTCCTTCTAATGACACCAACAATGGGGAACTATTACACCTACAAATAACAGAGATGGAGAAGTGTTTATTCTCACTGACACCAGGACAATTTCTACTCCTACTGGCCACAGTCTGGACCTCCTAAATTCTGAAGGACAGTAAACTGGCCTTTTGTTTAGAAAGTTTCGAGACCCATATATTTGATGATGCTGAATGTCCTCTAGCCAGGAAGTAAGTTTGGCTCTGACTTCTAATGCACACATTGATAAGCTCACAGTGTGAGTAAGCAATACTGTACAGTGGAGGAGCCTGTACAACTATACAAGACTGAACGTTTTTTTTTTTGTTTTGTTTTTTTGCTGCAAACCCTGGAAGGAGTACCATGATGATAAGTGAATTTATCTTTTAAAAGGTTTGGACTTTTCATGTTTTACTTCTCTTTCTTCATCTCCTCTCATTATAATTCATGTAGCTCAATACCCTAGAAATTACTTGTCTTTTTAAAGCATTATACAAGAGAAACATTTCAATTACATACTCAGGTGACTGGAAAAGTGAAGTCCGCTGTTTGCATTGCTGGAGTGAGTTATTCATCCTGTAGTTAGCTATGAATGTAAAATGGATTTGTTCTGTATCCAAAACATATTTTTACCAAGGGAAGACTGATAATAGAGGGTCACCTGGGATTGTCTTCTACAATGGGGGCACTCGGATATTTGGTGGCATGATGATTTTTGCATTTGCAAGTGGGAATGGTACAGCTAAAGGCCCTATCAAGGGAGAAGCTCAAGGCAGTATCACCAAGTGGAGAGGAAAAGGACATCCAGGGGACCAGGACACATGCATATTGTATGTTGTATGTCAGGGGTGCTCAATTCGTGATACTCTGGCCACATGTGGCCCACTGAAATCCTCTGTTGTGGCCTGCATCCCACCAAACCAGGGAAGCGCATGCCCGTGCTCTGGGATGGTGGGTCGGGCAAGCCCAGATCGTAATCGATGGGTTGCTGACCTGCCATCCTAGAGCATCAGGGTTCATGGAGACGGCGCTGGCAGAGGAGGAAGCAGGCAGCCGCGGAGGGAGCAGAAGCCGCAGAAGCAAATTATTCCTCTGTAGTGCCAGACGAAGTGATACCAAGTGCATATTGCCTGGAACCTTTCTTGCAACCTGGAGAGTGATGCCAGCAGAAGCTGGAAGAGGAAAAGGTCCATGTACTAAACATCACACCGTGTTTCAATTACTAAAGGCAAATAGACTGTGCAGTTGCGCTGTGCAAAGGCGGCTACTAAGCCGGAGCTTAGTAAATGAGGTAAAGCTTAGCAAAGAATACCCAATCACATGCAAGGAATTTTTTTTTTTTTAAACGCCATTTTTGTTTGCGCATGATTGGATGATGGAAGTCAGCAGAGCTTCTGCTCATTTACCAAGCTCTGGAGCAACAGCTCTTGTAGAGTGCAACTGCACTTTGCAAAGTGCACAGTCTACTTGCCTTTAGTAAATCAACCCCATACTGCACTTTTGCAATGTTCATATTAGCACTTGTTTAAAAGGTTTATTAGGCTACTTTCACACTGATGCGCTGCAGTTTACCTGCACCACGGGTGCAGCGCATTGCTGCAAAACCATAGACTTCTATGGCTCTCCACAATACGACAATACTTGAACACAAATGATCTACATGGTTAGGTTGCCAGAACAAAGTCTTTACTGCACCAATGCCACAAAGAAATCATGGTGAGGCATGTCAAGGTGTTGCCAAGCATGTTGTAAATGGGCTTTTTTTGTGGCATTGGTGCAGTAAAGGATTCTTTCTGCCAACTTGACCATGCAGATCATTTTTATTCAAGTATCGTTGTATTCTGATCCTTAAAAACAACCACACCGTCTTTCCAGAGCAGCCTGTATTTCTAAACAAGGAAGACTCTCCGCTTCAGGTGAGATTTAAAACCCAAATGAAACTGGTGGGTGCCCGCCCGACTCGCCTCCGCAGGCAATAAATAAGAATAAATGGCTGCACACCACAGTAATGATCCAATATCCTTTATTGGACATCCCAAGTAACACCACAGAAATATATTGCCTGGTAGACGCATTTCACACAGTTCAAATGTGCTTAATCATTACGTGATGATAATGGTAATGATTAAGCACATTTGAACTGTGCGAAACGCGTCTACCAGGCATTCTGGTCCTGTGGTGTTACTTGGGAAGTCCAATAAAGGATCTAGGATCATTACTGTGGTGTGCAGCCATTTCTTCTTATTTATAGCCTGTATTTCTCCTGAGGTTACCTGTGGGGTTTTCTTTGTTTCCCGAACAATTCCTCTGGCAGTATTCCATCTTAATCTGTATTTTTATTTTCTATCCTATTATGTTCTGTTTTACTCTATTATATTATATTATATTCTTTTATTTTCTGTTATATTCTTTTATATTCTATTTTATTTTTTTCTATTCTATTCCTTTATTTTCTATTATATTTTACTCTCTTTATAAATTGGAAAGCTATTTGAATCTGAAACCTTTCGAATTGGAAAACTTTTAAAATTCGAAAACTATTAGAATTAGAAAACTATTCTAAATGGATTAGAAAACTTTTGGAATCGATCTGAATACGAATTAGAAAATTTTTAACCGATTTGAAAATGAATAATCAAAACTAATTCCGAAAACAAATTAAAAGAATGAAACGAATTTAGCTAAACTAATTTATGTACATAGCGAATCGAATGGAAACAAAACAAAACAATGTTTTTCGTTCTGAAGTTCCCAAAGTTCAGCAGACTTGCTTCCCACCAAGCGCAAAAGGAGCGATAATGTTTGCCTTGTGAACATCCCCATCTGCTGCCTTTTCAGCTTCAGGGGGGTGATTGTGGGGGGGGGGGGGGGCTTTTTTTTGCCCCCAAACCACCTTCCCAAGGTGTTAATAATCTAAAGGAGTTTCATTTTTGTGACTGGGCATCACATGACGTCCTTCACAACAGGCTGCTCCTGGGTGCCCCTGGCTCAGACACACCGCATCTCCGATCATGGTAAAGAGCCTATGATGTGGGCGTTTTACCATGTGATCAGCTGTGTCCAATCACAGCTGATCACAGCGTAAATAGGAAGTACCGGTTATTGCCATTCCTCTATTCACGCTGACATTCACATGCCCATCAGTGATGCCAATCAGTGCCCATCAGGGCTGCTTTTCAGTGTCCATCTGTGATGCCTACCAGCAGAGGCGTCGCTAGGGGGTGGCTATTGGGGCATCATCTGTCTCCGACCGCTCCACATCAGTGCTCTTCACAGCCGGGCCTCTTCAATGTGGGAGCGAGGTGCAGAGAGATGACATCATCTCTCACTGCCTGCCACACATCAGTGCTCTTCTGCACTCACAGCGGGGTGACTGTCATCGGTGGAGCTCCACTCTGCAGCCAGATCCCCTTGCTTCAATGTCAGAGGTGCAGCGGGGAGCAGCAAGATGACATCATCTCTCCTGCCCTCACTAAATGGACCCATCCCGCCAGCCTGCCACCAATGCAGCGACAATTCACATTTGACGGCACTGGCTGGCATGGCAAGTTACAATGCCAAGTGACAATCCACATCTGGTGCCAGGTGACGTAGCAAGTGACAATCTGCAAATGGTGGCAGGAGACATGGCAAGTGACAATCTGCAAATAGTGAAAGGTGACGTGGCAAGTGACAATCTGCAAATGATGACAGGTGACATGGCAAGTGACAATCTGTAAATGGTGGCAGGTGACGTGGCAAGTGACAATCTGAAAATGGTGGCAGGTGACGTGGCAAGTGACAATCTGAAAATGGTGGCAGGTAACTTGGCAAGTGAAAATCCACATCTGGTGCCAGGTGACAGTGGAAAGTGACAATCCACATCAGGTGGCAGGCAACATGGCAAGTGACAATCCACATCTAGTGGTAGTGGTAGGGGACGATGGCAAGTAACAAGCGGCATCTGGTGACAGGCGATGGTGGCAAGTGATACACTGCATCTGGTGACAGGCGACGGTGGCAAGTTACATGCTGCATCTGGTGGCAGGAGATGTGGCAAGTGACACGCCTAGGGCTCCCACTGATCCTGCATTATGGTGAGTTGAACCACTTGCTTACCACTGGTGTGCCCCCCTGAAAAAAGGTTGGTGACCGCTGCTATGGGCTTAAGCCCCAGATCTTTTGCAGACCTAGCAACACCCCTGCTTGTCATTGCCTCCAATCAGTGCCGTATATCTGTGCCCACCAGTGCCACTCATCAGTGCCTCTTATCAGTGCCCATCAGTGCTGCATATCAGTGCCACCTATCAGTGCTGCATATCAGTGCCACCTATCAGTGCTGCACATCAGTGCAGCCTATCAGTGCTCGTCAGTGAAGGAGAAAAATTTCTTATTTACATAATTTTGTAACAGAAAAACTTTTTTCTTTGTCAACAATTTTGGTCTTTTCTTATTTGTTTAGTAACAAACAAAAATCTCAATGGTGATTAAATACCACCAAAAGAAATCTCTAGCTGTCTTATAAAGATTTTGTTTGGGTACAGTTTTGAATGACTTCGCAATTGCCAATCAAAAAGCTGAAAATTGGCCTGGGCAGGAAGGGGGTGAAAGTGCCCGGTATTGAAATGGTTATAATATACAATAAGTATTAATTAGCATGGGTACATTTATTTATTTATTTATTTGTTCATTTATTCGTTTTGGCAAAAGGTAGACTTTACAGTGCCTTGCGAAAGTATTCGGCCCCCTTGAACTTTTCAACCTTTTGCCACATTTCAGGCTTCAAACATAAAGATATAAAAATTTTATTTTTTGTGAAGAATCACCAACAAGTGGGACACAATTGTGAAGTGGAACGAAATCTATTGGATAATTTAAACTTTTTTAGAAAATAAAAAACTGAAAAGTGATGCAAAATTATTCGGCCCCTTTATTTTCAGTGCAGCAAACTCACTCCAGAAGTTCAGAGAGGGTCTCTGAATGATCCAATGTTGTCCTAAATGACTGATGGTGATAAATAGAATCCACCTGTGTGTAATCAAGTCTCTGTATAAATGCACCTGCTCTGTGATAGTCTCAGGGTTCTGTTGAAAGCGCAGAGAGCATCATGAAGACCAAGGAACACACCAGGCAGGTCCGTAATACTGTTGTGGAGAAGTTTAAAGCCGGATTTGGATACAAAAAGATTTCCCAAGCTTTAAACATCCCAAGGAGCACTGTGCAAGCGATCATTTTGAAATGGAAGGAGTATCAGACCACTGCAAATCTACCAAGACTGGCCGTCCATCTAAACTTTCAGCTCAGACAAGGAGAAGACTGATCAGAGATGCAGCCAAAAGGCCCATGATCACTCTGGATGAACTGCAGAGAACTACAGCTGAGGTGGGAGAGTCTGTCCATAGGACAACAATCAGTCGTACACTGCACAAATCTGGCCTTTATGGAAGAGTGGCAAGAAGAAAGCCATTTCTCAAAGATATCCATAAAAAGTCTCGTCTAAAGTTTGCCACAAGCCACCTGGGTGACACACCAAACATGTGGAAGAAGGTGCTCTGGTCAGATGAAACCAAAATCGAACTTTTTGCCCACAATGCAAAACAATATGTTTGGCGTAAAAGCAACACAGCTCATCACCCTCAACACACCATCCCCACTGTCAAACATGGTGGTGGCAGCATCATGGTTTGGGCCTGCTTTTCTTCAGCAGGGACAGGGAAGATGGTTAAAATTGAGGGGAAGATGGATGCAGCCAAATACAGGACCATTCTGGATGAAAACCTGTTGGAGTCTGCAAAAGACCTGAAACTGGGACGGAGATTTATCTTCCAACAAGACAATGATCCCAAACATACAGCAAAATCTACAAAGGAATGGTTCACAAATAAACGTATCCAGGTGTTAGAATGGCCAAGTCAAAGTCCAGACCTGAATCCAATCGAGAATCTGTGGAAAGAGCTGAAAACTGCTGTTCACAAACGCTCTCCATCCAACCTCACTGAGCTCGAGCTGTTTTGCAAAGAAGAATGGGCAATAATTTCTGTCTCACGATGTGCAAAACTGATAGAGACATACCCCAAGCGACTTGCAGCTGTAATCGCAGCAAAAGGTGGCGCTACAAAGTATTAACGTAAGGGGGCCGAATAATTTTGCACGCCCCACTTTTCATTTTTTTATTAGTTAAAAAAGTTTCAAAAATCCAATAGATTTCGTTCCACTTCACAATTGTGTCCCACTTGTTGGTGATTCTTCACAAAAAATAAAGATTTTATATCTTTATGTTTGAAGCCTGAAATGTGGCAAAAGGTTGAAAAGTTCAAGGGGGCCGAATACTTTCGCAAGGCACTGTACATAAATTCATAACTGTATTTACTGGTGAATTTTTAAATGTCTGCCTAGAGTTCAACTTTAAAAATGTTCTTATGCCCTTATACCGCGTACGCACGATCAGAATTTTGAACGGAAAAAGCTCTGATGGTTTTCCCGACGGAATTCCGATGAAATTCCGCTCAAGCTGTCTTGCCTACACACGGTCACACCAAATTCCGACCGCCAAGAACGCGGTGACGTACAACACGTACGATGGGACTAGAAAAGGGAAGTTCAATACCCAGTAGCCAACAGCTTCCATCTCGTAGTTGAATCTGAGCATGCGTGAGTTTTTGTGCGTCGGAATTGCATACACATGATCGGAATTTCCGATAGAAAGTTTTTTTCCATGGAAAATTGAGAACATGCTCTCAAATTTTTGCTGGTGGGAATTTGGGCAGCTAAATTCCAATGGAGCATACACACGGTCGCATTTTCCGATGAAAAGATCTCAATGGTCTTTTTCTGGCCGAAATTCTGATCGTGTGTACGCGGCATTGCGGTTTTTAGTAGTGGGAATAATACATAAAGAAAATGTATACAAAACCCATCTACGTTTCCTTACAGCACTGTCTTTTTTGTAAATCCGAGCTGGTGGACTTTCTTTGGTTCATATCAGTCCTGCACAGACCCGTCCTCTGGTTTCCGCCTCCGGCTACAAAGGCTCCCCTCCATCTCAACTTTTTTCAATAAGTCAAGAACCTTCTCCAATCTCACACCATTTTTCATAATACAATAATCTCTTGCAAATAATTAGCTGGAAGTCCTTTGGGGATGAAGAAAAGAGCTTCTATACGGAATGCAAACGCTTCTATCTATTTTTCTTTTTTTGGCCACAATAAGGTTCCGTGGAGAGGAGTCTACTTCAAACTGCCTTCAAAAACGCTTTTATAAAAAAAAAAAAAAGGCGATGCCGGTATTTATTAACAGGGTACAAAAGATCAGAACATGTGATCGCATTGCTTTTGGAGTCAGTTTTCATCAACGGAGTCTTTTCTCTTTTTTTTTTTTGCCTTCAAGTGGAGAATAGAACAGTGTTTCCTGCAGGTTCAAAAGAAGTTCTTTGGAGTTGTAGAAACATAGAAAAAGTATTAAAAAAAAAAAAAGAATGCAGCTGAGCATACAAAAGGAGAAAAACAGGCATGGCAGGACGTGTATAGAACAATTCCAGGAAAAAATATAAAGACACTCTTTATTTCCCTTAGGATATGATTGTTCAATTAGAGCCGAACATCTTACTTTTTCTGAAACTTGTAGAAAGTCCTGTCCTGTGTTAAAACTGATTACTGTCTAATCCCGGCATCTCCACGATATATATCCGTTTGAAGCTGCAGCAGCTATCATGAGCCCACTTCAATCATCAATCAATCCCCCTTCTCCTGATCCCTATTGTCTTTTCCAGTGGCTGAACTACCAGGATCGCAAAAGTCACACTTGAGACCGGACCCTGGAGTTCCGCCACCGTGAGGGGGCCTAAGAGCCCAGACTGTGGGACGCTCGGATGGGAGAGGAGAGAGACAGGTGAACCTGCTCCTCCTCTTTCTGCCCCTCTCCCCTTCAATTCAATTAAAGCCAAACACCTTACTTTTTCCCACACTTGTAGCAAATCCTGTCCTGTGTTAAAACTGATTACTGTTTAATCCCTGCAAACTGGCATCTCCATGATATATCCATATGAAGGTGCAGCAGCTATCCTGAGCCCACTTCAATCATCAATCAATCCCCCTTCTCCTGATCCCTATTGTCTTTTCCAGTGGCTGAACTACCAGGATCGCAAAGGTCACACTTGCGACCGGACCCTGGAGTTCCGCCACCGTGAGGGGGCCTAAGAGCCCAGACTGTGGGACGCTCGGATGGGAGAGGAGGGAGACAGGTGAACCCGCTCCTCCTCTTTCTGCCCCTCTCCCCTTCAATTAAATTAAAGCCAAAGTTCAATTAAAGCCAAACCCCTTACTTTTTCCCACACTTGTAGCAAATCCTGTCTTGTGTTAAAACTGATTACTGTTTAATCCCTGCAAACTGGCATCTCCACGATATATCCATATGAAGGTGCAGCAGTTATCCTGAGCCCACTTCAATCATCAATCAATCCCCCTTCTCCTGATCCCTATTGTCTTTGCCAGTGGCTGAACTAAGGGATGTAAGGAAAAGGTTACACTTGCGACCGGACCCTGGAGCTCCGCCACTGTGGAGGGCCCTAAACCCAGACTGTGGGACGCTCAGATGGGAGAGGAGAGAGACAGATGAACCTGCTCCTCCTCTTTCCACCCCTCTCCCCTTGTGTGTGGCCACCCACACTCCAATCCCCAGCAGTGTTGTGTCTCAGAAAAGGGGATGTGTTAACGGGGAGGTTGAAGCCCAGCAGCCGGATGAACTCACCATCCATCCACTGTGACTCAAGTCTCCCCCACCCTCCCTGCTCTGTCCTCCTATGAGTGAGTACACTAATGTAAGGGGGGCACAGATGCAAGGAGAGCTCTGCAGACTCTGTTGTAAGGGGGCTTTGGGGAGAAGAGACCCCTTTACATCAGAGTTCCCCTTTAAACCGCAGCATCCACAGAATTTTCCCTTACAGCAGAACCCCCCTTAAACCAGGGTTCCCAGAGCACCCCATACATCAGAGTTCCTCTTTACATTAGAGATATGTGCAGAACGGAAAAAATTGTTTAGTTTCGGATAGATTTGTTATGTTACTAATTATGTTTTGTTCATTCATTTCGGAATTTATTGTGTTTCATTTCATTTAGTTTCGATCAGCTATTTTCTAACAAATTCCAAATTGGCGTAACAGTACGAATTCGGATCAGTCGAAAAACGATCGAGTGATTTGAATTCTGTGTGAACAATAGCTGGTTGTTAAGGAGCGGGTCGGGAAGCCGGCTGCCACATCCTTAACAATCGATGACTCATCAGCGGAACTGGAAGTGACAAAATAGTTGTCATTTCCAGGTTCTGATGTCACACAGTGGGAGGAACAGCTTCAGTTCCGCTCACTGTGAGACCAGAGCTTGATGCCTTCGGCTACGTCGTTACTGGGCTTCCTGATCTCTTGGGAGAGCCCGGTAAATGTGGCGGCGGTGGTGGTGGGAGGGGGGTGGGCACCCAGTTCCGCCACCTGTGAAAGTATTCCAGTGGCTGCCCAGCCGCTCAGAGTGCTTTTACATGAAAGAGAATCGGCGGTGCTAAATAAAATGTAAAAAATGAAACCGGAATCAGGTTTGTAGCCTCAACCATGATCCCGGTATAATTTTTTTTGGGCTTTTTATTGTTTAGATTTTATATTTGAAGGTCATCAGGGATCCCTGAGGTTGTAGCCCAATTATATGCTCCAAGACTCCAAGGGCTCATTTTGAGCTTAATGCAGATTCATTTTATTTATTGCAGGTATTTTTGTATCACACTGAAAATTTACATGATGCTTTACAAACTGTACATTAACATCAACCCCTACCATCAAGGAACCTACAAATCACATGTACAAATTGGTGTCAAATGCATTTTTTTTTTTTTTTGGGGGGGGGGGGGGGGGAGACAAACCACCCAACCCCCCTCCCTCCCCCCGGTTGCTTGGTCAGTTGATCGGTCGGTCAAACTCCTCAATCCCCCCCCCCCCGGTCGCTCAGGCCCCCCACCCCCCCACCCATCGTTTGGTCAATCGACCATCAGCCCTGCACTTACCCCATCCAGGCAGCTTTGACAGCTTCCCCCTGCGTCTGCTCCTCGGTGCCTCCCCCCTGCTCCCAGCCAATACGGTCACGTCTCCTCCAGGCCAATCAGGTCTTAAGACCCGCTTCCTGATTGGCCAGGAGGAGAATCAGAAAGACAATAGCGAATATTAACCACTTATGGACCGCCTGCCATCGTTATACGTCGGTACTTTAAAGAGGGATATCGTTGTTATGGCAGCAGCTAGCTGCTATAACTCCAAAATCCTCTTCTTCAATGGGCGGTCCGCTTTCAGATAAAAGTGGTCTTTGTGGCAGATTCGCTGTGAGATCACTTTTATTGGCGACTGTAAAGGGCCCCTCCTGACACTCTCCGATGCCCTCTGCTACTTACCGGAGTCGTCGGTAGTGGCGAAGGAGATCAGGTCCTCTTCTGTGTATGATTTGGAGATGAGTGAGGGGAAGATGACCCCCACCTGTCTCCATACCATTACAGGGCAAAAGCAACGTCAAAGCATCATTTCCATGGTTGCCCATAGATCTTAAAGAGACATTTATTTATTTATTTTTCAAATGACATTTAATTATATATATATATATATATATATATATATATATCATGCATGCACAGTAGAGAACTGGCTGTGAAGCCAAAAGGCTTCACTGCCGGGTTCCCTTACCAGCAATGGTGGCAGCTGCACCCTGCAGCCGATCCGATCAGCTTCTTTATCTTTTAATTTGTTCCTATGTTCCAGGTTAAGCTGGTGCCACGAGCACTGCCTCAGCTTTCCTGTTTCAGGGTGGCTATTTTCTCTTGTAGCATTCTATGGTACCACCCTAGCATGCAGGGACTAGAGTTGTGTCTCCCTACACTGTGTGCATCAATAGAAGCACACAGCCCCATAGACCAGAATAGCTCTGACTCCCACTACTCCTCCTTCTGCCTTCCCTTCTCCAAGCTAGCAGACTGAACCCAGACTGCACTGTCCATTGTTGAGTCTTTCTTGTGAAGACCAGAAGTTCCGGGAAGCAGCACTGAGAGAGCAGGAGCCAGCAGTATTAAAAGTTGTAAACTGCGGGGTGCTGTGGTAAGAATTTTAACAAATAGTTTACTGGGGGATGCTTATATTTGTTGTGATCAATGTGCTAAACAAAAAAAAACACTAAGGCCGCGTACACACGCGGGGACTGTTCGCTGAAACTTTGTTCGTCAAACAGTTGCCGCAACAGTCCGCTCAAAATTTGCATGAGCGGACTTGCCCACACACGAGCGGACTGTTTCAGCGAACTGTTTGCCAAACAGTTCGCTCAACTTTTGAAATGAACGGACTCGCCCACGTAAGGCGGAGGCAAGTCCGCCCATTTCGAGCGCGTGTACAGGTAGGCGGGGCCCGCGAAGGAGACGTCGCGGGCACCGCCGCCTGGAATGGACTTAAAGGGACACCCAACGCCGAAAAAAATCGGCGTGGGGGTTCCCCCAAAGTCCACAACAGACCCTTGTCCGAGCACGCTACCCGGCCGGCCAGGAAAGGGGGGGCGAGCGAGCGCGCCCCCCCCCCTGAGCCGTACCAGGCCGCGTGCCCTCAACATGGGGGGTGCCTTGGGGAAGGGGGGGCCGCGCGGCCCCCCCACCCCAAAGCACCTTGTCCCCATGTTGATGAGGACAAGGGCCTCTTCCCGACAACCCTGGCCGTTGGTTGTCGGGGTCTGCGGGCGGGGGGCTTATCGGAATCCAGGAGCCCCCTTTAATAAGGGGGCCCTCGGATACCGGCCCCCCACCCTATGTGAATGAGTATGGGGTACAATGTACCCCTACCCATTCACCTGTGAAAAAAAGTACAAAAAAAAAACACAACACAGGGTTAAAATATTTTATTGCACAGCTCCGGGGGTCTTCCGTCTTCGGGGGTCTTCTCCGGACTCCTCCGCTATCTTCTTGTAGCTCTTTTGCTAGCGGAGGAGTCCGGCTTTCTTCCTCCCCGCCGCCGGCCTCTTCTCCCGACTTCGGGGGTCTTGTCCCCCTCTTCGGTTCTTCTGCCGGGCCACCGCGCCTTCTTATAGCTCTTTTACAGGCGGTGGCCCGGTCTTCTGTCGCCGCCGCCGCCGCCTTCCGTTCTTCTTCTTCTTCTTCTTCTTCTTCTTCTTCTTCTTCTTCTTCTTCTTCTCCAGGAGATGTTGACACGTCGCTCTCTCCGGCCGGAATGCCAGAGCCGCGCTGTGCTGCCACTTATATAGTGCCAATGGGGCGGTGTCACATGGTATATGTCACATGGGTTGGTCACATGGGTTGATGTCACATGGGGACTATGACATCGTAAGGGGGCGGGGTCACCATGTGACATCAACCCATGTGACCAACCCATGTGACATATACCATGTGACACCGCCCCATTGTCACTATATAAGTGGCAGCGCAGGGCGGCTCTGGCATTCCGGCCGGAGAGAGCGACGTGTCAACATCTCCTGGAGAAGAAGAAGAAGAAGAAGAAGAAGAAGAAGAAGAAGAACGGAAGGCGGCGACGGCGACAGCGGCGACAGAAGACCGGGCCACCGCCTGCAAAAGAGCTACAAGAAGGCGCGGTGGCCCGCCAGAAGAACCGAAGAGGGGGACAAGACCCCCGAAGTCGGGAGAAGAGGCCGGCGGCGGGGAGGAAGAAAGCCGGACTCCTCCGCTAGCAAAAGAGCTACACGAAGATAGCGGAGGAGTCCGGCGAGAAGACCCCCGAAGACGGAAGACCCCCGGAGCTGTGCAATAAAATATTTTTTCTCGTGTGTTGTTTTTTTTTTGGGTACTTTTATTTTACAGGTGAATGGGTAGGGGTACATTGTACCCCATACTCATTCACATAGGGTGGGGGGCCGGTATCCGGGGGCCCCCTTATTAAAGGGGGCTCCCGGATTCCGATAAGCCCCCCGCCCGCAGACCCCGACAACCAACGGCCAGGGTTGTCGGGAAGAGGCCCTTGTCCTCATCAACATGGGGACAAGGTGCTTTGGGGTGGGGGGGCCGCGCGGCCCCCCCTTCCCCAAGGCACCCCCCATGTTGAGGGCACGCGGCCTGGTACGGCTCAGGAGGGGGGGCGCGCTCGCTCGCCCCCCTTTCCTGGCCGGCCGGGTAGCGTGCTCGGACAAGGGTCTGTTGTGGACTTTGGGGGGACCCCCACGCCGATTTTTTTCGGCGTTGGGGTTCCCCTTTAAGTCCATTCCAGGCGGCGGAGCCCGCGACGTCTCCGTCGCGGGCCCCGCCTACCTTGACACGCGCTCGAAATGAGCAGACTTCCCTCCGAGCGGGAACAGTTTGCTCATTTCGAAAGTAGCCTACACACGGGCGGACTGTTCGCTCAAACCAAGTTTCAGCGGACAGTTTTTCGGAATTTCCGAAAGACTTTTTCCGTCAAACTGCCCGCTGAAACTGTCCGCTGAAAGCCCACACACGGGCGGACTGTCCGCTGAAACACTGTTCAGCGGACAAAGTTGAGCGAACAGTCCGCCCGTGTGTACGCGGCCTAAGCCCTTGTACACACGGTTCGGACAAAATTCCAACCACAAAATCTGTCGGATTTTTTACGATGGATTTTGTCCGAAACTAGTGTTGCATACACACGGTCGGACAAAGTTGTCGGAAAATCAGATCATTCGGAACGTGATGACGTTCATTCGTTACGACAGGACTACGTTCAGGCTAGTAGCCGATAGCTTTGGTCTCATAATTTGATCTGAGCATGCGTGGCACTTTGTCCGATCGTAATTCTCTACAAACGATTGGACAAAGTCCGATCGGATCATGTTGTTGGAAAATTTTATATCCAGCTCTCAAACTTTGTTGGTCGGACATTCCAAAAGAAAAAGTCAGATGGAGCCCACACACGACCGTGTGTACAAGGGCTAAGGCCAGGTTCACACTATCTTCGCATGCGGCTCACAGCAGGGGTCCGGTGTGTCCCCGTTCACTGTTTCAGGTCCGATTTCAGCCTGAATTTTTGTCTGAATTCGGACTTGAAAATGGATCAAAAGACGCACATGAACCCTGTGCAAATTTGCACTGGAGCTGCTGCAGAGATCTGTGAACCAGCTCCATAAAGAGTGGGTCAAAACCTCCTGCTATTGTGAATTGGATGCAGCGATCCCTCATCCAATTCACAATAGTGTGAACCCAGCCTGAGGGTTCAATACTACTTCAATGGATAATTTTTGCCACTCCTCTGAAAAGCAATCTATGCTTGGATTGCTTTTTCAGGGGCGTTTGATAGGTGGTGAGGTAATATGTCGCCTCCTGACCACCTGCTTTAACCTTACAAGCATTCTCCTATCATACTGCAATCACATGCATTGTACGCGGTTGTGGTGTGGTCGCAACGCAACCCCATAGAACTGAATAAGTCGTGGTGGAATGCGACACCGCCACCTGAAAGCGACATGCTGTTTACGTTTTGCTGCGGGCGCGAAGCACGTGAGCGGCCGTATGTTGTTGTTTAGGCAGGTGGGTGGTAAAACTGCAGCTCAACCGCCTGTTTTCTTTTTTGCACCTCCCCCCCAGTTGCATGTATAAATGAAGGGTGGATGTGGCCATCATGTACATGTATCTATCACATGGTCAGTTCACTAGAAAAGTATTTACCTAAGGTCGCAATCACACTCTTTGCCACGGCAATGTACGTCGGCGCAATGGCACCGACAGGCATAAGCACGAACATGTACGTGCTCACCTTCCAGCAGGTGGGGGGTCCGATCGTACCCCCTCCTGCTGGATGCGGCGGTCCGTTTCGCTTCAGGAGCGATCCAGGATGAGGGGATGGCCGTTGGTTTCTGGCCATCCCCTCTCGATCGATCCTGGCGAATGAGAAGCTTCCCCGCTGTGTATTGTAAACACAGGCAGGGAGGAAGTGATGTCACTCTCCTGGGGGGGGGGGGTCTTTTTGACCGGACTGCGAGGAGAACAGAGAAAGTAAGTGCACCAAACACTACACTGACACGTAGGCACACATAGGCACACAAATCCCCCCCCCATCACCCCCCCTCCCAGTCACAGTGTCAATGATTGCAGTGATCATTTATTTACTGATCACTGCATTTAGTGTCAGTTGTGACAGTAAAAACTGTCAGGGCAGTTAGTGTTAGGTCCAGGGTAGCCCCCTACCACCCCCCAATAAAGGTTTAACCCCCTGATTGCCCCTAGAGTTAACCCTTTCACCCACTTTTGCCAGTGTCACTAAGCGATCGTATTTCTGATCGCTGCATTAGTGTCACTGGTGCCGCTAGGTAGCTAGTTATTTTTTTAGGTTCACCGCTAGGTTTTTAAAGCGCTAGGTACCCCGATATACTACCCAATAACGGTTTAAACCCCCTGATTGCCCCTAGTTAACCCTTTCACCCCCTTTTGCCAGTATCACAAAGCGATCATTTTTCTGATCGCTGCATTAGTGTCACTGGTGCCGCTAGGTAGCTAGTTATTTTTTAGGTTCACCGCCAGGTTTTTATAGCGCTAGGTACCCCCATATACTACCCAATAATGGTTTTAACCCCCTAATTGCCCCTAGTTAACCCTTTCACCAGCGATCACAGTATAAGTGTCACTGGTGATGCTGGTTAGCCAGTTAGTTATTTAGGTTCCCCGTCAGGTTTTTATATAGCGTCAGGGACCCCCATATACTACCTAATAACGATTTTAACCCCCTGATTGCCCCTAGTTAACCCTTTCACCAGTGATCACCGTATAAGTGTTACGGGTGACTCTGGTTAGTTAGTTTGCTTTTGAAAGCATCAGGGCACCCACCATTTATTACCCAATAAAGGTTTAACCCCCTGATCACCCGGCGGGTGATATCAATTAGGTTTTAGGGTCAGGGTCTGCGTCGCCCCAGGCAGTGCTAGGTTAGTGCCAGTACCGCTAACACCCACGCGCAAAGCATACACCTCCCATAGTGGTATAGTATCTGAACAGATCAATATCTGATCTGATCAGATCTATACTAGCGTCCCCAGCAGTTTAGGGTTCCAAAAAAACACATTGTTAGCGGGATCAGCCCAGATACCTGCTGGCACCTGCGTTTTGCCCCTCCGCCCAGCCCACCCAAGTGCAGTATCGATCGATCACTGTCACTTACAAAACACTAAACACATAACTGCAGCGATCGCAGAGTCAGGCCTGATCCCTGCCATCGCTAACAGGTTTTTTTGGTAGCGTTTTATATTTAAATCCGGAAGGCAGTGCTTTGTTTTCGGGGTGGCTAGGCTCCCAAAAAGTCCCCCACATGTGGTATCCCCATACTTGGGAGAAGCAGCAGAATTTATTTTGGGGTGTAATGTGACTTATGCCCATAGCATGTGTGAGCAATATATCATTTAGTGACAACTTTGTGCAAAAAAAAAAAAAAAATGTAATATTCCTGCAACTTGTGGCAAAATATAAAATATTCCATGGACTCAACATGCCTCTCAGTAAATAGCTTGGGGTGTCTACTTTCCAAAATAGGGTAATTTGGGGGGGGGTTTTGTGCTATTTTGGCATTTTATGGCCTTCGAAACTGTGATAGGTAGTGATAGGTAGTGGGGAGTGAAATCAAAAATTTACACCCTAATGCCCCGTACACACGAGCGGACTTTTCAACATCCAAAGTCCGAAGGACCGAGTCCGTCAGACTATCCGATCGTGTGTGGGCTGCAACGGACTTTTGATTCACCAAAGTCTGACGGACTTTAGAAATGAAGCATGCTTCAAATTTTCCCGAAGGAACTCCGCCGGACCCGGTCCCCTTCGAAAACTCCGCTCGTGTGTATGCTACTCCGACGGACTAAAACCGACGCTAGGGCAGCTATTGGCTACTGGCTATGAACTTCCTTATTCGAGTCGGGTCGTACGTCATCACGTTCGAATCCGTCGGAGTTTAGTGTGATCGTGTGTGGCCAAGTCCGTTCGGCCGAAAAGTCTGTCAGAACTCCGTCGGAACTCCGGCGGAACTCCTTTGGAAGTCTGTCGGACATAAGTCCTCTCGTGTGTACGGGGCATTAGAAATCCTGAAGGCAGTGATTGGATTTCGGGGGTTCCTGTACGTGGCTAGACTCCCAAAAAGGAGTCTTATAACAAAAAGTAGAAAATATATTTTTTTCTCGAAATTTTCAGTCTTTTTCCATTTATATCACAAAAAATAAAAATCGCAGAGGCAATCAAATACAATCAAAAGAAAGCTCTATTTGTGGGAATAAAGGGAGGCAAATTTAGTTTGGGTACAACATTGCATGACCGCGCAATTACCAGTTAAAGCAGTGCAGTGTGAAATTGTAAAAAGACCTCTGGTCCTGGGGGGGGGGGGGGGTTGTTTTTTTTTTTTTGTTTTCTTTCCTTCTGCTGAATCGACTGCAGGCTTAGGTCTCTCTGAGGATGACCTCCACATCCCATCATCAGAACTGAGCTAGAACCTTTTGCATAAATGTAACATTAATACATTAATATGGATGGCATTTTTTTCTAGATATCATAAATATAATATAATGTTATATAATATATATTATAATATATTAAATGTATTATCAAATTCTATAATATCATTAAAAATAATACAAATACAGATTTTAGATTAGAAATATATATATATATATATATATATATATATATATATATATATTTATATATATATATGGTATTTTTTTTTTGAGCAGTATATATATATATATATATATATTGTATGTATGTATATATATCTATACACAATATATATATATATATATATATATATGTATATATATATATATCTATACACAATATATACATATATATATATATATATATATATATATATATATATATATATATATATATATATATATATATACATATATATATATATACATATATATATATATATATATATATATATATATAAATATATAGATATATATAGATATATAGATAAAATTCAAAGAAACATAGAAACAAGGTTTTGAGGTTATATCACTTTCATCATTTTTATTTCAAGCGTGAAAAAACCTGTAATCTGTCAAATAAATTAAGAAGGCGTTATAGTTATAGCTTCTATTATACACACCCCCATATTTTTAATGACTGACTTGTTTAGAAACAGACAGCAATAAAAACCTGACAGCTGTTCCAATTCTTCTATGCACTATTCAACACTAAAAAGACTTTTGCCGTCAGTTATAGTTTGAATAGAATCAGCACTATACATGGATATTAACCCTGTTGGTAATGTCATCACAAACTTGTATAAACACACCCAACGGGGGATCTAACCCCCTCACCACTCTATCCAAATCTAAAAAATAAAAAATGTTTTTTGGCTTTAGATACATTTTAAGCAATATATTTTGCACTGAAGATATTACAGAAAGGGTTGAAGAAAACCTGTACACTCTCTTTAGGTTGACCACTTTAAGGCCAGTTCAGACCATAGAAATGCAGTCCGGATGCATTTCTGCAGGTGTGCTTTTGATGCATTTTTTTATGAATTTCTGGTGCGTTTTTGATGCTTTTCAATGCATTTTCCCCTCCTTTTGTTCACCTTTTAGGGCCAGTTCACACCACATGCAGTTCAGTGCATTTTTTTTTTCTGCATCAAAAATGCATGGATAGTAGATTTTATGGTTTCCAATGGCATAGTCAGTGAGGTCAGTTCCAGTGCCCTCAAGTTCCAGAAAAAAAAAGTAGAACCTGCTGCATTTTTCCTGCACTGGACTGCACTGGAATGCAATAAAGCACATCAGAAAATGCAACGGAACACACCTTAGTGCACCAAAAACACACTGGAACACACATGTCCATAGTAAAGGTGAAGGAAAAAAGAGGGGAAAAACTCACTGGAATGCACTGAAGATGCATCAAAAATGCATATGCATATGCATTTTAGAACTGCATCTGTACTGAATTTCTATGGTGTGAACTGGCCCTGAAATGGGAACACATATGTTAAGGTGCATTTTTTGTGCATTTAGGTGCATTCCAGTGTGTTTTTGATGCGTTTTACAGCGTTTCAGTAAAGTTCAGGGCCAGTTCACACCATAGAAACGCATTTCGGATGCATTTCAGATGCAGTACAGTGCATCCCCCCCCCTCTTTTTTCTTAACCTTAAATAAGGTCATGTGTGTTCCAGTGCATTTTTGGTGCATTTAGGTGCATTCTGGTGCATTCTTGATGTGTTTTACTGCTTTCCAGTACAGTCCAATGCAGGAAAAATGCAGAATGTTCTACTTGTTTTTTCTAGAACTGGAAAGCCCTGAAACTGACTGCACTATTATAAACTATGCCATTGGAAGTCATATAACCTACTTTCCATGCGTTTTTGATGTAGAAAAAATACACACCTGGACTGGCCCTAATTCTGTAGATCTAGAAAATAAATAAGTAAAATAGACAGTGTCTTCCTTTTAAAAAAAATGCACTGGATTGCATTTGGTGTGAACTGGCCCTCAGTGCAGAGAAAACGCAGCGTGTTCTACTTTTTTTTATGGAACTGGAACGCACTGGAACTGACCACACTGGTGTGAACTACGCCATTGGAAACCATATAACCTACTATCCACGCATTTCTGATGCAGAAGAAAATACACTGGACTGCATGTGGTGTGAACCGGCGCGAAGTCTCTAGATCTAGAAGATGAAAAAGAAATAAAATAGACGGTGTCTTCCCTTTAATGTGAAATCTCAGCAATATGCAATGAGAGCTCACCAAGCTGTAGATCATCAATCAATTTTTAATATGTGAGTTATAAAACATTCATTTTAATTTGTTTAAATTAAGGTTGTAGAAAAGTCATGATTTCTTTATAAAGGCAATCGCAGAAAGTTTGTTGTAGCTGAGCTGGATTTAATTAAAGGACGCTTCCTATAATGAGCATGTAATGTGTTTGGAAACATTGCCTCTTGTTTACCGTGTCTGCAATAAATATTCTTTCTTTTGTATTGCTTTTTTGATGGCTGAGAGGTGCTTGGGAAATAAGAAGGTGCATTGCCATAGCTGGAGAAAAAGAACAGTTGGCCAATGGTCTCTATGGACAGACAGGCTACAATGTAGATTGACCTTTTAGCTGTCAGGGCCAGTGGCGGGGGTTATGGTGGCTGTGTAACAAAGGGTAAAGGGTTGGCTGCAATGGCCAGTGATGGAGGTTATGCTGGCTGTGTATGTAGCAAAGGGTTGGCTGCCAGGGCCAGTGGTGGAGTTTATGGTGGCTGTGTAACAAAGGGTAAAGGTTTGGCTGCCAGGGTCAGTGAGGGTGGTTATGGTGGCTGTGGAACAAAGGGTAAATAGTTGGCTGCCAGGGCCAGTGATGGGGGTTGTAGCGGCTGTGTAAAAAAGGTTAAAGGGTGCAATGGCCAGTGATGAAGGGCTGTGTAACAAAGGTTAAAGGGTTGGCAGCCAATTCCAGTGGTGGGTGTTATGTTGGCTGTGTAAGAAAGGTTAAATGTTTGGCTGCCAAGGCCAGTGGTGGGGATTATGGTGGCTGTGTAACAAAGAGTAAAGGGTTGGCTGCAATGGCCAGTTATAGTGGTTATGTTGGCTGTGTATGTGACAAAGGGTTGGCTGCCAGGGCCAGTGATGGAGTTTATGGTGGCTGTGTAACAAAGGTTAAAGGTTTGGCTGCCAGTGTCAGCGAGGGGAGTTATGGTGGCTTTGGAACAAAGGGTAAAGGGTTGGCTGCCAGGGCCAGCGATGGGGGTTGTAGTGGCTGTGTAACAAAGGGTAAAAGGTTGGCTGCAATGGCCAGTGATGAAGGTTATGTTGGCTGTGTAACAAAGGTTAAAGGGTTGGCTGCCAATTCCAGTGATGGGGGTTATGTTGATTGTGTAAGAAAGGTTCAGTGATTGGCTGCCAAGGCCAATGATGGGGGTTATAGTGGCCACGTAGCAAAGAGTAAAGTGTTGGCTGCCAGGGCCAGCACTGGGGATTATGGTGGCTGTGTAATAAAGGGTAAAGTGCTGGCTGTCAAGGTCAGAAATTAGGGTTTTTGGGGCTGTGTAACAAACGTTAAAGGGTTGGCTGACAGGGCCAGTGATGGGGTTTACTGTGACTGTGTAACAAAGGTTAAAAGGTTGACTGCCACGACCAGCAATGGAAGTTATGGTGGCTGTGTACCAAAAGGTAAAGGGTCGGCTGTCAAGGCCAGTTATGAATGTTATGGTGGCTGTGTAACAAAGGGCAAAGGCCTGGCTGCCAGGACCATTGATGGAGGTTATGGTGGCTGTGTAACAAAGGTTAAAGGGTTGGCTGCCAGGGCCAGTGAGGAGGGTTATGGTGGTGCTGTAGCTTGTAACAAAGTTTAAAATGTTGGCTGCCAAGGCCAGCAATGGGAGTTATGGTGGCTGTGTATCAAAAGGTAAAATGTTGGCTGCCAAGGCCAATGATGGGGTTATGGTGGCTGTGTAACAAAGAGTAAAGTGTTGGCTGTCAGGGACAGTGATGGGGGTTAGGGTGGATGTGTCATAGAAAGTAAAGGTTTGGCTGCCAAGGCCAGTAATGGGGGTTTATGGTGGCCATGTAAGAAAATGTAAAGGGCTGGCTGTCAGGGCCAGTAATGGAGGTTATGGTAGCTGTGTGACAAAGGGTAAAAATATGGTTGTGCAAAAAGGAAAACTGCGCTGTATCCTAACCCCTAAATATAGCTGGGTGAGATATACAGAGTGAGATATACAGAAACAAATAAGTAAATAATAGGAACTGCGCTATAAATAACTAACATATAACACAATAAAAAATATCACTTATGAAGTGAATATCAACAAGTCACTGTCAGTACTAGGATCCCTTTAGGACCCAGCACAACTCACCTGACGCAGCCTTTGCCTGGGAAACAACAGTGATTGGCCAGCTCACCTTAAAACCACCTGTATCAGCATTCAATCAGTGCTTGTGTTAGGCTGGATTCACACCTATGCATTTTTAGTGTTTTCTGCATTTTGCGGATTTGTACTACAGAACTTGTTCCATAGGAAACCATGTTAAATGGACTGTAGTTCAAATCTGCAAAATGCAAAAAGCACTAAAACTGCCATAGGTGTGAATCCAGCCTTAGAGTTTACATTTGTGTATGATCCAGCTGATATCTGCTCTGTGTATTTCGTGTATGACCCGGCTTGTTTGACCCTCCTTGCTCGCTTCTGATTTGGTACCGTTTGGACTCTGATCTACCAGTGTATGACCCAGCTTGCCAAGACTACGCTTTGCCTGATTCTACTGTAATACCCTCATCTGCAGCGGTGAACTACAAGCATCAGCTAACATCTATCCTCATCTGCAGCGGTGAACTACAAGCATCAGCTAACATCTATTCTCATCTGCAGCGGTGAACTACAAGGTCCAGCTAACATCTATCCTCTTCTGCAGTGGTGAACTACAAGTACCAGCTGACCTGCTCTGCTTAGACCTGCTCATGGTATGTGTTCTTGTTCTTGTTCTTGTATAATCAGCACACCTGAACTGTTACCTGTTATCTGCTCCTAGCCTGACAGTCCCATATTTTATCCATGTAATAAAATGTGGGTGAATCCTCCAAGCTAAAGCCGCGTACACACGGGCGGACTGTCTGTCCAACTTAGTCCGCTGAAACACATTTCAGCGGACAGTCCGCTCGTGTGTGGGCTTCAGCGGACTTTTTCAGCAGACAGTCTGGCGGACTAAGTCTTTCGGAATTTCCGTAATACAGTCCGTCCAACTTTGGTTTCAGCGGACAGTCCGCTCGTGAGTAGGCTAGTTGGACGGACTAAGTATGGCGCATGCTCAGAAAGGATTTACACGGCGGAAGGTTGCATTGCTGAGTATTGGACGTCCTATTTCTAGTCCCGTCGTACGTGCTGTACACGTCATCGCGCAAGCTTTCAACGGACTGTCTGTTCATCGTGTGTGGTCAAGTCCGTTCATTCAAAAGTAGGACGGACTGTCCGTCGGATTGTCTGATGGACTTAGTTGGCCAGACAGTCCGCCCGTGTGTACGTGGCTTAAGAAGTCCTCCACGGTAGAAGGAAGGTGAATAAACCAAAACACAAAGTGCTGTACTTGCCTCCTGTGACTGTATTTAGTAATGACTGACAATAGTGAATCCACCACCACAAAGACTGCATGCTTACCAGCCGCACAAGCTTTAAAACTAGCTAATACCCAACCAGGGCCTTTTCCCCAAAGAACCACAAAGAATGGCAGATCGAACCACAGACAGCCCCCATACACCACTATCCGACTGATGATCTTGTAGATGGTCAGAGACAACAGCAATCCAAATTCACACTCGGAAATGATGATCAAACCAGCCCAAAGGAAAGGGCTATTGTATAAAAACAGTATCACTTACATGTGGGCAAAATGTTACCAGTATAGAACATAAGGCAGCCAGCTACAAAACAAACGCCTGTCCTATCAGGACGTTAACAGAGCAGTGACGTCAGCACGTCGCTCCACCGAGGCGTTTCGTCACAAGTTTGACGTCATCCTGGGGCACATGTCGGCCCGGTGTCCTATCATATAGAGTCCCCCATCGGATAGTGTCCGCTGTGTACTGCGCACACAGATTCCGAAAATACCCGAAGATGAACGGCGCCTGAGTCCAGGTTCTAGCCCCACCATCCAAGTGGACATAGAGTTCGATTATAAAAGAGCCGAGCGCAGCGAGGCCGAGCCCGAAGCGTGGCGAGCAAAGCAAGCCCGTGAGGGGCCCTCAAATTTTGCCAGCCCTATGTCCGCTTGGATGGTGGGGCTACCACCTCCACTCACGGCGCAGGCGCCGTTCATCTTCGGAGATTTTCCGAAGCTTCTTCTGCTCCATACTGCGCAAGCGCTGTGCATGCTCAGTACGGGGCGGACAGTATATGATACCGGGACACTATATGCCAGAACACCGGCTTATGTTCAGTACTGGTAACATTTTGCAGGGTTCCCTGCAGTAGTCCAAACAGACTACAAAGCATGAGAGATCCCCAAGTTTGTAGTAGGTCAAGTAAAAATGTATTAAGCAACAGATATTATTTTGTACTTGCAGTGTTTTTAAAGAGATAAACCATCTTAATGTGCATGTATGCAATTTAATTGTATTGCAGAGGCATACCCAGGGCTGTGACAAAGGGGGGGGGAAGCCACCCTGGGTGTAGCACTCACATGTGGGGGGGCACCACACAGCAAGCCTAACATTTCTAGTAATAATCTTAAATTTGAATGAATAAAATAAAAGAAACGTTCTCAGTAATAGTTGTGGTGTCCCTCAGCATTAGTAGTCAGCGGAGGAGTTCCTTCTTGGACTGGTGATCATTGTAGGTAGGAGATCAATCCACCATGTTCACTGCTCAAGGAACCCTTAGCAAATTCAAGAGGAATCCTGGAGTTCCAGGAAACCCTAGGTGAGGAAGGCTGGATATATGTTTTATTTTGGCCAGACATTTATACTCCTATCAGTAAGATAAGCTCATCCTTTTGTTTTGTTCCTACATCCTTTCATGAGATGGTCTTGTGAAAATGCAACAGCAGTCAAATGAACCCACAAAAAAATGTGTAATTTTTTTTAAGACACATCATTACCCAGTATCAGGGGCGTAACTATAGGGGGTGCAGCAGTCGCAACCGCAACTGGGCCCTGTGATGCAGGGGGCCCATGCAGCAGCATAGGCAGCTAGGGGTACCAGTGCACCATGCACACGGGTGGCTGGAGGTGGAGGGTGGCTAGCAGAGCTCCATAAATAATAAAAAAAAACTACTGATGCCAGTGGTGGAACTACAGGGCTCACAAAGGTCATACCTGTGACCAAGCCCTGGAGTTCCACCGCCAGACTCGGAGGGAAGGGCCCTGGCTGGGGTTCAGGGGGGCCCTTCATGGTTTATTGCATCGGGGCCCTGAAAGTTCTAGTTACGCTACTGGCCAGTATACAGTTGGACTTTGAAAATATCCTTTAGTAAACCAGGATTGCAGAGTTTAAACTATACATACTTTCCGCAAACTCCCATTAGGAAAATGGCCATATAGAACTTCTTCAATGTTCTCAATAAAACTCTAATAGTGGCAGTAAACACTTCCATAAATGATCTATTTCTTTTTTCCAAACGATCTTCTTGATAGAAATAATTGATCGACAGTCAACAACATTGAACGGATGAAAGAAATCGAAGCGCACCATTACCAGACTTTATATTTTAGCTTCAGCCACTCTGGCTAAAAATACTTTTTCCTAGCATACAGCAGACGGTCACAGGCAATCATATTTCTGATCCCAAATAACTAATATTGTACAGAATAAATTTGCCTAAAACAATTAACTTCTGTGTTAGAGTGTGCGCCAGCCGCAGTCCTCGCCAAGACACAATTTGCAGGTTCCATAGCAAGAGGAGGATTCGTGTCTCCACATGTCACTAAACTGACTGTCATTATATTCTAAGTAAAGATTACAAAAAGACAAACTGCAAGTTTATCCAAAACTTTTTTTTTTTTTTTATTCAAAGTAGATGTAAGCGTTGAGGTTGAGTTTACGCGCGTGGCAGACTTTGCGTGGTTGTGGTAAAGAGGTCACAGGCTCTATTCACATGTAGCTGCTCAAATGGGCAGTTACATGTGAACAGCATGTAAGTAGGTGTTTGCAAGCAGGTTCTAAAGGGTTAACAGTTTTCTTTTGCTGTGTTCCTGCCCTCAGATAAACCAGGTTAACTATGCTGCAAATTATTACAATGTCGAAAGGTTGCACTGTGTCCACAGGTTGACCTGCTGAGCTGGTGGGATCTGAGAAGGGAGGGTTAATGCTGCTGGCCAAGTTTTCCTGCTTTTTTCAGAAGGTTAAAGTGGTTGTAAACCCTTACAAACCACTTTGACCTACAGGTAAGCCTAGATTAAGGCTTACCTGTAGGTCCAAGAAATATCTCCTAAACCTATACGGTTTAGGAGATATTTACCTGAAGACAGCCACCGCTGTCTACGGCGCATGCGCCATAGACAGTGGCACGCAGACGCACTGGGTAAGCCGCAGATCGTGGCGATATGCCGCGAGTGTCGGCTCCCGTGCGCATGCGCTTGAGTGACGTCATCGCTGCTCCGGCGAATCACAGCGCCGGAGCAGCAAGACCCATGGAGACCCACCAAGAAGATGGATGCTCAGAAATATAGGGGACAGCAGTGACTTCGCTGGCTCCTGTGTCAGGTAAATGACACATAATGGACTACTATACGATGCATAGTAGTCCATTATGCTTTACCTTTGCAGGGAATCAAAGAGGAAGTAAACCCACCAGGGTTTACTTCCTCTTTAATGCCCCCCTACAGGTCATATCACATAAATAGGTGCTTATTGGTGCCCTTGGAGGGAGTTCCAGATCAACTGTCAAGATATAGCAGTTATGCTGTTGGTTTGCCCCCATGGTGGGAACCCGGTCAGGGGTCCCAAGGGATCTAGATCCACATGGATTTATGCTGGACTCTGGTGGATTAACTATTGCCCTTGTGGATTTACTGATCCCCATCTGGTGAACCGGCAACAGGGTCATGGGCAGCCAAGGTTCATTGATGCACATGGAGAGCATGTAGTCTGATCCAGAAGAAGAGCTACGGTAGCTCATAATGCTGAAAAAGTTAATGCTGGTTCCAATAGAAAGATTTCAGAACACACAGTGAATCACAGTTTGTTGCGTATGGGGCTTTGTAGCCGCAGACCAGTCAGGGGGCCATGTCGAACCTTGTACACAGCCACAAGTGTCTACAATGAGCACATGAGCATGAGAACTGGACCATGAAACAATGGGACAAGGTTGCCTGGTCTGATGAATTCAAGAACACAACAATTTGTTTGAGGCCTGGCCTTCTAAAATCTCCAGGTCTAAATCCAATCAAGCATCTGTGTGATGTGCTGAAAAGAAAAGTCAGATCCATGAAGGCCCCACATCGCAACTTACAGGATTTAAAGGATCTACTACTGAGGGCTTAGTGTCAGATACCACAGCATACCTTCAGAGTTATAGTGGAGTCCATGCCTTAAAGGGGTTATGGTGAGAATTAAAAGAAAGAATTAAATGTTACCATGTTTTTTTTTAACACACCATGTAAACATTCACAGTGCAGGTGGAAAAAGTATGTGAACCTTTGGATTTAATAACTGGTTGAACCTCCTTTGGCAGCAATAACTTCAACCAAACGTTTCCTGTAGTTGCAGATAAGATGTGCACAACGTTCAGGAGTAATTCTTGACCATTCCTCTTTACAGAACTGTTTCAGTTCAGAAATATTCTTGGGATGTCTGGTGTGAATCGCTTTCTTGAGGTCATGCCACAGCATCTCATTCGGGTTGAGGTCAGGACTCTGACTGGGCCACTCCAGAAGGCGTATTTTGTTCTGTTTAAGCCATTCTGTTGTTGAATTACTTCTATGCTTTGGGTCGTTGTCCAGTTGCAACACCCATCTTCTGTTGAGCTTCAGCTGGTGGACAGATGGCCTTAAGTTCTCTTGCAAAATGTCTTGATAAACTTGGGAATTAATTTTTCCTTCCATGATAGTAATCCGTCCAGGCCCTGATGCAGCAAAGCAGCCCCAAACCATGATGCCCCCACCACCATACTTCACAGTTGGGATGCTTTTGATGGTGTGATGTGCCTCTTTTTCTCCACACATAATGTTGTGTGTTTCTTCCAAACCACTCAACTTTGGTTTCATCTGTCCACCGAATATTTTGCCAGTACTGCTGTGGAACATCCAGGTGCTCTTGTGCAATTTGTAAACGTGCAGCAATGTTTTTTTTGCACAGCAGTGGCTTCCTCTGTGGTATCCACCCATGAAATTCATTCTTGTTTAGTGTTTTACATGTCGTAGATTCGCTAACAGTGATGTTAGCATATGCCAGAGACTTTTGTAAGTGTTTAGCTGACACTCTAGGATTCTTCTTCACTCTTTTGGGCAGTCTGCGCTGTGCTCTTGCAGTCATCTTTACGGGACGCCCATGCCTAGGGAGAGTAGCAGTAGTGCTGAACTTTTTCCAATTATAGACAATTTGTCTTACCGTGGACTCATGAACAGCACGGCTTTTGGAGATACTTTCCAACTTAATGCAAGTCAACAATTCTTAATCGTAGGTCTTCTGAGAGCTCTTTTGTACGAGGCATCATTCACATCAGGCAATGCTTTTTTGTGAAAAGCAAACCCAGAACTGGTGTGTGTTTTTTATAGGGCAGCTGTAACCAACATCTCCAATCTCATCTCATTGATTGGACTCCAGTTGGCTGACACCTCACTCCAATTAGCTCTTGGAGATCTCATAAGTCTAGGGGTTCCCATACTTTTTCCACCTGCACTATGAATGTTTACATGGTGTGTTCAATAAAAACATAGTAACATTTAATTCTTTGTGTGTTATTAGTTTAAGCAGACTGTGGTTGTCTATTGTTGTGACTTAGATGAAGATTAGATCACATTTTATGACCAATTTGTGCAGAAATCCATATCATTCCAAACAGGTTCACATACTTTTTATTGCAACTGTATTCTATTGGTTACTCACATTTCTTGGTGCAGTACTTAGTAGAGAGAAAGAATTATACTTTCCCTCAAGTTCTTACACACTTCAGTGCACCAAATTTCTTGCTCTACCACTGAATTGAATGAATAGATAATGATTGTGATTACAGACATTCTTGCTATATGCATGCATGAACTGTTACTACAAGGCTGTTATGGATTGCCTACAATTACGGCTTTGCCGGTAAAACACTCACTAAAAAGCATATTTTCTGCAATTGCAGAACAATTGTGAATGAACTCTCTACTATACATATATCCATCAGTCTCTATATACAGCATGTTCATGGGTCATGATGGTTTCCCAGATTCATTATATTGCAACATGTTACAGTACACATGGTGACACTGTTATGGTGCCCACAGGCAGGTGATGCAGGTTCACCCAGAGGTGTGAGGTCTAAAGCATAGTTGGTCCTCACTAGAGCACCCCACAAGGGATGGTGACCCAGAGACCCTTGTGGTTTTCTTTGCTGCAAACTGGCACCAGGCTGTGTCTCTCAGGATCGCCTAAAAGGGGAGGCTGGAGCAAGAAGGCTACAATGCAGAGACTGTTCACAAAGCATCAGGGCAGGACAGCAGTCAGATTTAAAGAGAGGTCTAGGCAAGCAGTAAGTAAGGTAATAGTCAGATCCAGGCAGGGGTCTTGCAGGCAGCAAGCAAGAGATTAGTCATGTCAGTCTGGTCAGCAACCACCAGGCAACTGGCACGCAAGTATTATTCAAAGACTGGTGGTGCTGGCCAGCATTGTTTCGGGAACTCTGGAAGCCCTAGAGATAATTTGAGGTTCCAGGAATCCTGGAAATCTTGGAAGACCTTGCAAAATCCTGTGAGTACTGGAGTTCCTAGAAATCCTGGGGATCCTGTGAGTACTGGAGGTCCTAGGAATCCTCATAATACTGGAAGATCTGGCAGGGTTCTCCTGAGTACTGGAGGTCCCAGTAGTTCTGGAAGACTCAGAGTTTCTTTGAGTACTGGATGTTCAAGAAACCCTGGAAATTATGGAAGACCCACCGGAGAGAGCTTGTGAATACCGGAGGTCCTAGGAATCCTGGAGATTCTGGAAGATCCAGCAGGCATCCTTTGAAAACTGGAGGTCCCAGAAATTATGAAAATCATGGAAGACAGGGCAAGGATCCTGTGAGTGCTGGAGGTCCCAGGAATGCTGAACATCCTGAAAGACTAGGCAGGGAGTATTGGATGTACCAGGAAGTCTGAAAATCCTGGAAGACTTGGCATTGTTGGCAGGGAATCTTTGGGTTCTGGAGGTCCCAGGAAACCTGGAGATCCTGGAAGACCCAGCAAGGATCCTGTGAGTACAGACACATTTTAGCAGCTTCCTCTCAAGGAGATCTGTTGTGTTCATTATATTGTTCTGTAACAGCATTGTTAGCAGCCGCGAAGTGTGTAAGCTGGGTTCAGTATTCAAGAAACATAGATTTATTCAAAAAGAAGAATTATCATCTCACCAAGACATATTACAGTGGATTACAAGTCAATGATAATACATCTTGAATTTACTTTGACGCCATCAATACGGCTGCAAGTAATACTGCTTACATCCATTTCTGTCAGTGTTCCATCTCCATTTGTATAGAGGATAGATATATTGTCCCATTAGGGTAGACCATGGTGGATTACAATATTCAATATATTCCATTATGAAATATTATACCTTTGGAGCTTATTTATGCACGGTGAGACTTTACAATGTCAGAATTGATGAGACAAGGACTTTAGAGTAAGCTGCTGATCAAAATAATACCATCATTTGTCATTATCTGCTGTTGTCTTTGAAGGTAGACCCAGTAGTGTTTTTACAAAACACTTTTATATTTGAATGTTTTATTCATATAAGTAAACATTTGGTAATATAGTGTTTGCTGTTATTTGTGTTCTATATAAATTAGATAATGGCTTAATCCCATAGGTCTTTGAACTTGTTAAATGTTGGTTATGAAGGATAAATCACTTATTAATGCTAACCCTATGGGTATGAGCCCAGGAACTCCTTTATTAATAGAGCTTTGTCACTCTATAACAGAAAATCAAGATACACAAGTAGCTGAAGGTACAGTGGTGTGAAAAAGTGTTTGCCCCCTTCCTCATTTCCTGTTCCTTTGCATGTTTGTCACACTTAAGTGTTTCGGAACATCAAACCAATTTAAACAATAGTCAAGGACAACACAAATAAACACAAAATGCAATTTGTAAATGAAGGTGTTTATTATTAAAGGTGAAAAAAAATCCAAACCATCATGGCCCTGTGTGAAAAAGTGATTGCCCCCTAAACCTAATAACTGGTTGGGCCACCCTTAGCAGCAACAACTGTAACCAAGCGTTTGCGATAACGTGCAATGAGGCTTTTACAGCGTCCTGGAGGAATTTTGGCCCACTCATCTTTGCAGAATTGTCCTAATTCAGTTACATTAGAGGGTTTTCGAGCATGAACTTCCTTTTTAAGGTCATACCACAACATCTCAATAGGATTCAGGTCAGGACTTTGGCTAGGCCACTCCAAAGTCTTCATTTTGTTTTTCTTCAGCCATTCGGTGGTGGACTTGCTGGTGTGTTTAGGATCATTGTCCTGCTGCAGAACCCAAGTTCGTTTCAGCTTGAGTACACGAACAGATGGTCGGACATTCTCCTTCAGGATCTCTTGGCAGACAGCAGAATTCATAGTTCCTTTTATCACGGCAAGTCTTCCAGGTCCTGAAGCAGCAAAACAGCCCCAGACCATCACACTACCACCACCATATTTTACTGTTGGTATAATGTTCTTTTTATGAAATGCAGTGTTCCTTCTACGCCAGATATACTTGGACACACACCTTCCAAAGAGTTCCACTTTTGTCTCATCGGTCCACAGAATGTTGTCCCAAAAGTCTTGGGGATCATCAAGATGTGTTGTGGAGAAATTGAGACGAGCTTTGATGTTCTTTTTGCTCAGCAGTGGTTTTCTCCTTGGAACTCTGCCATGCAGGCCATTTTTGCCCAGTCTTTTCCTGATGGTGGAGGCATGAACGCTGACCTTAACTGAGGCAAGTGAGGCCTGCAGTTCCTTGGACGTTGTTGTGGGGTCTTTTGTGACCTCTTGGATGAGTCGTCGCTGCGCTCTTGGGGTAATTTTGGGTGGCCGGCCACTCCTGGGAAGGTTCACCACTGTTCCATGTCTTCGCCATTTGTGGATAATGGCTCTCACTGTGGTTCGCTGGATTCCCAAAGCTTTGGAAATGGCTTTATAACCCTTTCCAGACTGATAGATCTCAATTACTTTCTTTCTCAATTGTTCCTGAATTTCTTTGGGTCTCGACATGATGTGTAGCTTTTAAGGATCTTCTGGTGGACTTTACTGTGTCAAGCAGCTCCTATTTAAGTGATGCCTTGATTGTGAACAGGTGTGGCAATAATCAGGCCTGGGTGTGGCTAGAGAAATTGAACTCAGGTGTGGACAACCACAGTTATAGTATGTTTTAACAAGGGGGGCAATCACTTTTTCACACAGGGCCATGATGGCTTGGATTTTTTTTTCACCTTTAATAATAAACACCTTCATTTACAAATTGCATTTTGTGTTTACTTGTGTTGTCCTTGACTATTGTTTAAATTGGTTTGATGTTCCGAAACACTTAAGTGTGACAAACATGCAAAGGAACAGGAAATGAGGAAGGGGGCAAACACTTTTTCACACCACTGTATATGGAAATATCTATTAGACTCATTGCTTTATTCCTCCATACATGATCTCAGGACAATCACTAAATTCTCATATAAGCTTTAGGTGATTAGGTAATTCTAAAGTTGTATTTTGAAGTCTGCAGCTTTTATCAACAACATTTCTGGTGATCCTGCCAGGGAGGTCTTTGTTGAAGAATTTCCTGTTATCTCCCAGTTGTACTCCTGCAATGCCAACCTTTCACATGTGCACCTGATGGAGACTTCAAGCAGCTGTGAAGACACACATTAAATAAGCATTGTTCTGTAAGTACAGGAAGTCCCAGGAATTCTAAAAAATCCCAGAAGACCCAGAAGGGATCCTGTGTGTACAGGAGGTTCTAGGAACCCTTTAAATCCTGGAAAACCTGGCAGGGATCCTGTAAGTACTGGACGTGCCAGGAATTCTGGAGATCCTGGAAGACCTAGTAGGGATCCCGTGAGTAGAGTAGGTCCCAGGAATCCTAGAATTCCTGGAAGATCTGGCAGGGTTCTTGTGAGTACAGGAGGTCCCAGTAGTCCTGGAAGACCCGGCAGGGATTCTTTGAGTACTGGAGTTCCCAGAAACCCTGGAAATCATACAAGATCCACCATGGATCTTGTGAAAACTGGAGGTCCTAAGAATCCTGGAGGGCCTAACAGAGATCCTTTCGAATCCTGGAGGTCCCAGGAATTCTGAAAATCCTAGAAGATCCAGCAGGAATCCTGTGAGTACTGTAACAGACACAATCTGGCAGCTTTCTATCCAGGAGGTCTGTTGTGTTCAATAAATTAGGCAATGACGATGATGTCAGCAGCTGCAAAGTGTGGAAGCTGGGCTCAGATTTCAAGTAACATACCTTTTTATCAACCTACCTTTGTTCAGTAACTGTGCCCATAATGGAGACTATAAGCAGATGTGCTAGCACACGTTGAATGTCCACGGCCACCATTGTGAGTATCAGAAATCTGGTCCATAGCAATGATGAACAACCAATGCTTGAGCATATGTGGACAAAAAGTGGTAGCAGTACTGTGATTGGAAGAGGATGTAAAAAAGGTTAAAAGAAATTAAAACAAATCTGTCAAAGTTCTTAGGGTGTATCTACCACACCCTGCTCTTCTGCCCCTGCCGCAGCTTCCTTGCCATTGCTACTGGCAATTCCTGACTGTCAAAATGACAACCAGGACTTGCTATATATCATGCAAAAAGTCTGCAAGTGTCATTGAGTAATACATTATGATAATGTATTGTTACATTGCAGTTACTATTTTATTCATATGTAGAAAAAGGGGTAAAATGATGACTTGCATCAGCATATGGTATCACTTAAAGCAGCCTTACAAGAAAACATTTTTTTGTTTAAAGGAAATGTATTATCTACCCTAAAGCCGCGTACACACGGGCGGACTGTCTGGCCAACTAAGTCCGTCAGACAATCCGACGGACAGTCCGTCCTACTTTCGAATGAACGGACTTGACCACACATGATGAACAAATAGTCCGTTGAAAGCTTGCGCGATGACGTGTACAGCACGTACGACGGGACTAGAAATAGGACGTCCAATACACAGCAATGCAACCTTCCGCCGTGTAAATCCTTTCTGAGCATGCGGCATACGTAGTCCGTCCAACTAGCCTACTCACGAGCGGACTGTCCGCTGAAACCAAAGTTGGACGGACAATATTACGGAAATTCCGAAATACTTAGTCCGCCAGACTGCACGCTGAAAAAGTCCGCTGAAGCCCACACACGAGCGGACTGTCCGCTGAAATGTGTTTCGGCGGACTAAGTTGGACAGACAGTCCGCCCGTGTGTACGCGGCTTAAGTTAATATCTAAATTTACATAGTCACATAGTAGGTGAGGTTAGAAAAAGACACAAGTCCATCAAGTCCAACCTATGTGTGTGATTATATGTCAGTATTACATTGTATATCCCTGTAGGAGATATTTAAAGGCAATTTTTTTTGTTTGTTTTAAAATAACGAACATGTCATAGTTACCCTGATTCTACTCTTCTCGGGTCCCCACCGGTGATCCTGGCCCCTCACTCCTTCCAAGTGCCTCCATTGGAAACAGCTTGCTATGAGGGCACCTGGGAGGCTTGTTTCCATTCAGACACAGAGGCGCAGCTCGGCGCATAGAATGTATAGAATGCATTAAGATAAAAAAAAAAAAATTCTGACTTTGCAACCACTTTAAGGTCTACCTAAGCACAAGAACAAAAACAAGATACATTGCAGCTTACCAGTCCTTAGACGAGGTGGTTGCATTTTTTTCAGTGTTTTTTGTCCTTTATTTTCACCTGATGATCCTCCAACTAGCACAATTTCTGATCTAGGTTGACAGCAATTACTAACGGGGTAGTACTGTTGTGCTGTGATGCACACACATGCTTCAGACTTTCCCAGCATCCAAGATTCTGGCTAGTATTGCTTGTCTTTTTTCTCAATTGGGCCGTTTGCTCCATCCACTCCCCACTCTAATTGGCTCTCGGGTCCCCTATCAACATAAATTCTCTCCATCACTAGGGGGTGGGTTAACCTGACGAAGGAGGCGGGGCCTTATAAACACGTTGCAGCTCACCCCCCTGACGGCAGCGACAGAAGACTGGGCCACCGCCTGTAAAAGAGCTAGAAGAAGGCGCGGTGGCCCGGCAAGAAGAACCGAAGAGGGGGACAAGACCCTCGAAGTCGGAAGAAGAGGGCGGCATCGAAGAAGAATGTCGGGCTCCTCCGCTAGCAAAAGAGCTAGCAGAAGATAGCGGAGGAGTCCGGCGAGAAGACCCCCGAAGACGGACAGAAGACCCCCGGAGCTGTGCAATAAACTATTTTAACCCTTGTGTGTTGTGTTTTTTTTTACTTTTATTTACAGGTGAATGGGTAGGGGTACATTGTACCCCATACTCATTCACATAGGGTGGGGGGCCGGTATTCCGATAAGCCCCCCGCCCGCAGACCCCGTTAACCAACGGCCAGGGTTGTCGGGAAGAGGCCCTTGTCCTCATCAACATGGGGACAAGGTGCTTTCGGGTGGGGGGGCCGCGCGGCCTCCCCTTCCCCAAGGCACCCCCCATGTTGAGGGCATGCGGCCTGGTATGGCTCGGGGGGGGGGGGGGCGCTCGCTCGTCCCCCCCTTTCCTGGCCGGCCGGGTAGCGTGCTCAGACAAGGGTCTGATGTGGACCTGGGGGGGGACCCCCACGCCGTTTTTTTTCGGTGTTGGGGTTCCCCTTTAAGTCCATACCAGGTGAAAATGAACGGACTTTCCTCCGCGTGTGTGGGCGAGTCCATTCATTTCAAAAGTACGGCGGATAGTCCGGCGGACTTAGTACGCCGTATTAGTCCGTTGAAAGTGCCGTGTGTGGGCAAGTAGCCCATTCGGAAAGTCCGGCGGGAAGTAGTAGTCGGCTACGTGTGTACGCGGCATAAGACTGGTAATTTGCAATATAATAAAATTTCACTGAAATTTTGAGAAATGGAAACCCTCAAATGGAAATTCCACCATACCATCAACATAACAAGAATGCTGTGGACAGCAAGGTGAATGAAACAAAAGGATGAGAGGTGCTTTTGTATTAAACACAGTAATATTTTCCTTTCCAAAGTTACAAAGTGCACTGTGCTGTTTAAACGTAGAGTCATCTATATTTTGCGGTGCTAGAAAAATTGTGTTCGTGGGTCACCAGGAGAGGAAAATTGCTATGTTTTGTCTTCAGACAGGAAGGATTTAATATTTGGAGCGGTTTTCTCCTACAGATAAAGAAATGTGCAGAAAAGTAAAAGGAGACATTTTTCTATTACGGGAAAATCTTTTCAACTGAGTAAACTGTGAGTGTCAGATGAAGTAAGACTATATGGGACATAAACAAAGGGTCCTAATAGAAAAGAAGATGCATGAATGACACAACTTCACTACATCACCTCTCCCTCCACCACCGAGCCCTCTTAATTTTTTATTATTGATTGTGTTATGGATAAAATCCAGTCCAATCATTAATTTTCTGGTGGAAAACTGAATTCCTTGGCATTACGTAAAATCATTCACCGAACCACCAATGTTATCAGAAATTTCAGCTGCACTAAAACTTGAAAGTCATTCCGGTTTATCTCAGTGTAATGTCTACATGAATTCACCATTCATTTCATAGGGGCTCTAGATCAGAGGACAGCCACTTAACGCTGTGCTGAGCAACCTCAGCATGCAGGCTGATTACCTTCACTGTACCAGAATTGTATTATGATCATGCTGGAGGTATAATTTTCAAGAGTCATAGAATCTTATTATAATCATGTGCAGTGGTGGGTCATGTTGGAGGTGTAGTGGTCTATGTATCGTGTGTAATAGAATTGTATTATGATCATGTCCAGTGTTGGGTCATGTTGGGGGTTGTAGCTTTCTATGTATTGAGTGTAAAAGAATTGTATTATGATCATGGCCAATGTCGGCCATGTTGGAGGTTTAGAGTTCTATGTATAGAGTGTAATAGAATTGTATTATGATCATGAATATAGTATAACTGATGTTGCCCCTATTTTTGTTGCTACCCAGCCACCCAACTCCATCCTTCAACTTTCCCATTAAAGAAACCACACCTTTTAATTGGAGTAATTAGTGGCCGTAGCAGCCTCTTTATTAATTAAACACATAATAAACATATCAAAACCAAACAATGAACTTATCAGTTAACTGAATAAACTGAAAACGCATTGGTATTCTGCAGGGCCTTCCCTCTCCCCGCCCCATTAACATACCAATCAACCGGCACTGCGGTCGTATTAACTGTACCAGGCCTCAAGCTGATATGCTAGCTCAGAGACCACCAACTCTTTGACCGCAGTGCCCCCCATTCACCATCTTCCATATAACCATTGTTATATGGCATCAGCAACTAGCCCATATCTCCAATGGGTCCCGCATCAACTTCTCTGTGGGCAGGGGTTATCTTCCTTTACCTGCACTGACCAACATCCGCCAACCGCTACGACATCCAACACCAACGTCTAAAAGCAAAAACATGTTAGCACTTTCCTATAACGAAATGATCGCTAGAGCACCTCCCACAAGACCACCTGTCCCCTCTCTTTTACTCTACCAGGGAGGGAGGGTGGGAATCTTCTTCCTCCGACTGACGCTGGGGCAGGCAGCGCTGTCTCCTCGTGGCGCTAAACTCCGCCCCCTATCCTCCTTAGACCTATCCCTGCTTCCACATTTAACTATTTTCATGCCCGCTCTATGCCTACCCCCCCTTGTGGTCCATCTCCAAGCTTTTCTTGTCCAATGGTCAGTCATGTTGGGGGTGTAGTGTTGTATGTATCGAGTGTAATAGAATTGTATTATGATCATGTCCAGTGGTTGGTCATGTTGGGGGGTTGTAGTTTTATATGTATAGCGTGTAATGGAATTGTATTATGATCATGTCCAGTGGTCGGTCATGTTGGGGGTTGTAGTTTTATATGTATAGAGTGCAATAAAATTGTATTATGATCATGTCCAGTGCTCGGTCATGTTGGAGGTTTCAGCTTTCTGTGTATAGATAACAATGAAAACCCCCCTACAGGTGGGATTCCAGCAAACAGGGCGCTGTATGGAGCTGTGTTACACGCAGTTGATCGGCCTGATGCGGCTCAGCTGGACGCTGTTATACTATTTAAAGTCTGGGTCAGCCTTGGCAGGACAGGTTAAGGGGAAGGATGTATCGTGTTAAGTCGCTGGAATCATTCCACAGGATCCTCTGTGTTAGGTAAATCTACTTTTTGGACAGGACCTTGTGGTCTGCTTTGTGCTTATTATTTGCTGTATTTAGTTCTTATATGTCCGCCTCTGGGGGCTCTCTTTGATATCTTTTTACAGGATTTCTTTATTGGGGTCCTTGAAAGTGTTTGATCCATGGATTTCCAGCTTCCTTTACCCTTTCTGGCGCTGCCCACCTGTAAGCCAGCACAATTTGGGATTTAGGTGGGTTCTTTGTCAGTACTTATAATTTGGGTTTTTGAGCCTTTCTACACATATGTGGACAATTATCCCATTGCTCATTTCGTCCCCTTTTTGTCTTTTACCTGCAGATTTCCTTATTTTTTGGGACCTCAGTGCACACACCGTCCGTCTGGCGGTCCGGATTTCCGGGCCCCAGGTGGATTGGGGGACATGTTCTGAGGGGATATTTTTATTCCCCTCTCTGTCTCTCCTTTCTTTTTTTTTCTAAATCACCTGCTGTTTATACATTTGGCTGATGTGACCTGGGGATGACTTCATGCTGCGTGAACCCCAAATCTTTTTGTTTTTAATATTTTTTGGATGCTTAGATACATTCTGCTAAGTGATTGTGATGTAAGTATAGCCATGTGTGTCATTTAAATGATCATATAATTATTGTATATTTGGATTTTATAGATAGTTCTTCCCTGCAAACAACCCCTGATGAAGGAGAATATATTTTATCTCCGAAACGTTGTTGGGTTCAGGCAACTATATCTCGTCCGGTTCACTTCTCTTTGTCTGTATATTATGCATCCGTGTATATTTGTATATTATATATTCTATATGTATTTTCTATTGTGTACAATAAATTTCAATAATTTTTTGTAATATGTGTGTTGGTAGTGCCGTTAAAGTCCCACTGTAGGGGGTTTTTCATTGTTATCTTGATTTTGGGATGTGGCACACCCAGTTTTTAGCAATCCATATTGGAACCTTTTTTCTTTCTATGTATAGAGTGTAATAGAATTGTATTATGATCATGTCCAATGGTCGGCCATGTTGGAGGTCTAGAGTTCTATGTATAGAATGTAATAGAATTGTAGTATGATCATGTCTAGTGTTCAGTCATGTTGGGGGCATAGTGTTAAATGTTGGTTCCGCCTCCTCGGCTCCCGAGCTGGATGCACTACACGACCGCCATCTTGATAATCCAGCGTTTGGTGATTTATCTCAGCCATTCGGTAAGTATGAGGTCTCTGTTTCAGACCTCCTGCCAATTATTCCACCTGCCCCCATCTATCAACAATATACATCTACATAACTTACATTGCAGATACAAAATTCATGCATCCGCCCCTGAAGAAGTGAGCAGGGTCTCGCAAAATGTAGAAGGCTTTATTGATGCTTGTTTTATGCCAGTAGATGCTGGCTATTTTTGATGTCTGCATTATGTTTACATATTTCCTTGTTTATATGTATGTACATTTTATTTATTTTCTTATTGTGTATGTGTATTTGCTGATCTAGCAACTTCCAAGTTTTATTGTTGCTCATTGATGTACTTGTATCACTGACCCCCGAAGGAGCGGCTGATTTAATTGGGCTTACCGTTACCTTCTTGACCTCGTGTGCGTCTAGGGGTTTCCCGAGGTAGATGGCCCAAGAACTGTAGAGACTGACGCCAGATCCACTTAGAGGGATTTTTATTTGCAAAAATAGTTAACGAACACAGTCTCTCAACATAGGGTTAGAGGGTTTAGGTAGGAAAGTCCAGGTACTCTTAGTGTTAAGTCAAATAGAAAAAAAGTCTCTCATTTAGGAAATCCAGAGAATAGCCATTCACAACTGGATCCTCACCCTTATCGGATAGTCCTTCTCTCACCAGGCCTAGCAGCCAACAGGGTGCTTAAATCAAACCAAGTCTCTGCCACAGACTTGTTGTAGAGCACTTGAATATAGTCTCTGCCACAGACTTGTTGTAGAGCACTTGAATAAAACTGAAAGGTGTAGACAACTCGGAGAGTCCTCGTATGATACCAGTGTCTTGCAGCCGGTCCGGCGTTACCACACAAGACTAGATTCACTTGGGGTCTTTCAACTTTTCCAGGCTCTTGCTGAGAAGCCAACTTTGCGTGGCCTTCTCCCGAAGAGTCCTCCCCTGGATACCTTCACAGTTGCTGGGCCTCTCCACAAACCGAGACGGCACCAGACCACCTCTGAATCCTTCTTTCAGTTTCTTTGCCTCGGGCTAGCCAGCCCCGAGACTTGTAGTCGGGTGGATCCACAGCCCAGGCCATGAGATCCCTGGGGGCTGGTCAGGAGGACCAGGACCAACAGTCAGAAAGCACTTCTGGACCGGAAACCCCGAAACACGTGACATTCGCACCTTAAGTACCCTCTCCCAGAAGGCAAGCAAGAGTGACACTCCCACTGGACTGGTTCAGAGAGAAAGTAAACACTTAATGCGCCCAACTAGACTGCATTCTGAACCCTGCCAGGGATGACAGCGCCACCTATGGTCAGGCAGAACACCATGCAGTCCAGCCAGACTGGTACTGAGGTCAAAATTTTGAGTAATTAAACCCAAAACCAAACTGCGGTTCCAGGAAAAGTTAAATGACAAAACACATAGCACGTGTTCCTCAGGAGCCGTCGTTACATACTGTATAACACTTGTAATAAATCTTTGTATATTTACATTCATCTGTGTTGTGTGCATTGTCTATTATGCCGGGTAACTCACAATCATTGTTGTTGCCGCTCTGTTACATAACATTTTGAAACAAATAAATAGATTTTGTCTCATATTGGCTCATCTCATATTGAATATTGGCTAAACCTCTCTCACCTCATCTAAAGTCCCAGGGCTATTTCTCTTGTTTTGTTTTTTAGTGTTCTATGTATAGAGTGTAATAGAATTGTATTATGATCATGTCCAGTGGTCGGTCATGTTGGAGGTGCCTTGCGCTATGTATAGACCAGGGGTCTCAAACTGGTTGCCCTCCAGCTGTTCAGGAACTACAAGCCCCATCATGCCTCTCTCTGACGGAATCATGCTTGTAACTGTCAGCCTTGCAATGCCTCATAGGACTTGTAGTTTCATAACAGATGGAGGGCCGCCAGTTTGAGACCCCTGGTATAGACTATAACCGACATAGGGTTCAGTGTGTGTGGCTACATGTCAGAGGGGTGATGGTGCACACAGCATCAGTGGTCTCCCCCATTAGTAAATAGGAGCCACTGAGCCAACCATGGAGGAGGAGAACCAGGGCTGGACTGGGACAGAAATTTGGCCCTGGACTTCATCCAGACTGGCCCACTTACATTTTGAGTGTCCCATCAGCACTCCCTTACATCAGAGTGTCCCATCACCAGCCCCCTTACAACAGAGTGTCCTATTACCAGCCCCCTTATATCAGAGTGTCCATTACCAGCCCCCTTACATCAGAGTATCCCATCAGCACCCCTTTACATCAGAGTGTCCCATCAGCAGCCCCCTTACATCAGAGTGTCCCATTACCAGCCCCCTTACATCAGAGTGTCCCATTACCAGCCCCCTTACATCAGAGTGTCCCATTACCAGCCCCCTTACATCAGAGTGTCCCATCAGCAGCCCCCTTACATCAGAGTGGCCCACTGAGCCATCGGCCCACCGGGAAACTCCCGGTAGTCCCGATGGCCAGTACATGGCTGAGGAGAACATAGAAACATCCTGTGTGTGGTTGTAAGGCTCCTTTCATACGGACGATCCGTTCGGGTCCGCCTGTCAGTTTTTCAGGCGGACCTGAATGGATGCTCCATAGAGGTCTATGGAGCGTCGAATGTCAGCAGTGACATGTCCGCTGACATCCGACCTGCTCTGATCCGAAAAAGTGTAACGGAGGAAAAAGCTATTTTTACATCCGTCATCGAATCGGGTGACGACGGACACTGCGGTCCATCGTCCCCTGATCTCCCATAGGGGAGAGCTGCGCTGTGACAGGTCCGTCTCTTCGCAGTGTGCAGAGACGGACCTGTCCTCTGCCTGCTCAGTGGAGATCGCTCCGGCGATCCCCGCTGTGCAAGTGGATATCCACAGGGCGGATCAGTGATGAAAGGACCCTAAGGCACTTGAACCATTATCCCCTCCTCTACCAGTGCAGAGAAGATATGTAAATGTGCAAGTAGTTTGTGTTTGGCAATGTCCTTAGTTCCTTGTACAATAATATCCTGCATTTTTTTAATAGTTAGATAGATTTATTTTTTAAGCCTTAATTGTTACGGTTCGTGTCCCTCTTTAAATTAAAGCAGAGCGATGACAAAGCCAGAAAAATATCAGGATGATTAAATATATATTTCAACAACACATAAAAGGAGCGTAAACAACTTGACATCCGCTGGTCTTCCAGCTGTTTATCTTTTATTACAGCCAATTCAGCAGCTCATTTAAATGTGCATTAAAAGCACCCCGGAACAGTCAGTCCCACCGCTGAAATGTCTCCTAACTTTGTCTGTGACCCCATTAAATTTCTGAGCTGCGGCACATCTGCCATATTAATTGTTGTACGTGGCGTGGAAACATAATGCACTGTAAAACAAGTGTACTTTCTCTGTGTTCTCTGGAGCAGAACCGTTCCTTTTAATAATCTGCTCCTAAATCCAATTTTATGCACTTGCAATGCAAGAAGATGTGTGACTGTATAATGCCCTTTCCCTGGACAATCGGGCGCTAGACTCAGTCCCTTCCAAGTCAGGATACAGCTATCGCCGAATCCTTTAACCCCCCCCCCCCGTGACTTATTTAACCACTTGCTTACTGGGCACTTAAACCCCCCTCAGTCCCAGACCAATTTTCAGCTTTCAGCGCTGATGCACTTTGAATGACAATTGCGCGGGCATACAACACTGTACCCAAATGAAATTTTTATCATTTTTTTCCCACAAATAGAGCTTTTTTTGGTGGTATTTAATTACAGCTGGGAGTTTTATTTTTTGCTAAACAAACAAAAAAAGGGCGTGGCCTAGCGATGCACTAGAGCAGACGTGCTTCGCGGGAGCTCCGGCATCGGCGCCGATAATTGATCTTATTTGACTAGATCCCCCTCACTACTACTTGCCCCAGGCATGGGGAGGAAAACGGGCAAGTCCCTGCCCAAGAAGGGCTCAGCTTCGGGCAACATTAAACGTTTTTTGGCCGCGGAATCCGAGGAGGTCCCCGGACCATGACGGCCTAGGCCGCACGCCGCACAGCACGCTGCCGATACTCACCCCCGCCTCTTCAGCCAGACCGGAGAGCAGATCCCGCTCGCCCGATACCTCGGCCGAATCGGAGGATGAGAGAGAATTGGCCGGCCCTGCCGAGATAGCTACCAGGGTGAGTGATCTCCCGACTAAGGCCGACCTCGCCTCGATGCTGTTGAACCTTGAACGAGCGATTCGGAAGGAAGTGTCGGCGGTCCGTTCGGACTTATCACAGGTACTGGTACGTGTGGAAGAGACGGAACAACGACTGGATAGACACGCGTCTGCTATTCGATCGCTTCAGACGACTACCCGTCAACTTACGATCGCCCACCGTACGGCGCTATATAAAATCGAGGACCAGGAAAACAGAAACCGACGCAACAACGTTCGGATCCGTGGCCTTCCGGAGGCGACCGGAGACGACGACCTCTTGCCATCAGTCAGGGGCATTTTTAACAGCCTTCTCGGCAAGGCGCCTGACGCGCCGTTGAAGATTGATCGGGTCCATAGGGCCCTCCGACCTCGCTCCATGACCACGGAGGTTCCACGAGATATCATCTGCAGACTTCATCACTACCCGGATAAAGAACTAATTATGAAGAAGGCCCGGGATGCCACGCCATTTGATTTCCATGGCGCCTCCCTCACCTTATATCCGGACCTGGCCAAAGAGACTTTGGATAGGCGCAGAGCCTTGCGCCCCCTCACGGAGCTTCTACAGTCTGCCTCTATCAGGTACCGATGGGGCTTCCCTGCTGCTTTAATCGCCTCGGTCAACGGCAAGACCTCTGTCCTAAGGTTTCCTGAAGACTTACCACGCTTCTGTGCTGACCTGAACCTTGAAGTACCTGAGCTACCGGGTTGGACTGATGTCCTCCCGCCACCACCGAAGCTCCCTGACCGTCAATGGCACAGAGCGGGCCGGAGGCCTCTGGCTGCGGATCTGGCTTCCCAGGGGCACCCCTGACCGGCGTAATGTGGGGTTACTCCTGTGTCCCTTCTCCCTCCGGCCCTCACAGACACCTTGGATCCTGCAAGCGGGAAGCTGATTCTCTAGTATTTGCCACTGACTTGGTTTCACTTTATTGGCCTCTGGATTACCTTCCTTGCTGCCCGGGATTTGCCACAGCGGGACGCTGCTCTTTTCTGTTTTCCCAAGTTCTTGCTGTTTCCTTTTTGCTTGTTTTTGCAGTCCCGGATACCTATCAATGCTTGATCTCTGGGACCTTCCCCGGTTCTACCCCGCCAGCTGTCTGAGCTTTTGCCGGGCTGTGCGACATATATGTGACCCCCTGTGGTCTCGGGCCCTGAAACTGATTGTTTGCCTCTTGGCGCTGTACTCAGTTCCTGATTGGACTTGAACCCTGTTTGCCGACCCTGTTTGGATCACTGTAATTTACATTTTGCCGTTGTCCTCCTTATTAACTGTTTTTTATTGGAAATGTTTATGTATATGTAGTGAGTTTAACTGCGGCGCCGATGCCGGACTACCGTGGCGTGACCCTGGCCCTCGATGGCGTGGTTTGTCCTCGGTGGCCGGGTTTCCGCCGCCCCCCCTCTTGGTGGGTGCCGCCTTGCCCGGGGTCCCGGTGCCCTTGCCCCGCTTTGCGGGGGGGGTGCGGGGTCCGCGGGCTGGGTGCGCGACCCGCCGCTGCACCGCAGTTTTCTGCGTGCGGTTAGTTCTGCTACTATGCTGCTGTCTTTGTTGCTACTATTCTGCTTCTTTCCCTGTCGCTCTCTCTACCCTCCTTTCTCTCCTTTGGTTATCCTTCTTGTCCCCGTCCCTCCCCTGCCCAACCCTTTCCCCCTGGTGTGGGGGGCCCTATCTGCCTTGGGTATATTGCTGCTGGGGGGTGTGGGAGGTGGGTGCCCCCTTTCTGAGACCCGATGGCTGCGGTGAAATTTATCTCATTTAATGTTAGAGGCCTTCATGCCCCTGGGAAGAGACATCAATTGTTCCGGGAACTGAACCGTCTCCGGGGGGATGTGGTCTTTCTGCAGGAGACCCATCTCACCCATACCACTTCCGTCAAATTGTATTCTCCCAAATACCCTACCTGGTACTATGGTCTCTCGGATATTACTAAGGCCAAGGGCGTAGCCATCGGGTTTCGGAGGGGTACCGCGTTTAAGTTGGATGATATGTTATGTGATCCGGCTGGCCGTTATTTGTTTCTCCGGGGCACTCTGGGCAGCATGTCATGCACCTTAGCTACTCTTTACTCCCCCAATAGACAACAGGCTTCCTTTGTCGCCTCGACACTCTCTAAACTAGGAGACTTCGCGAGGGGTTGTGTGGTCCTGGCGGGTGACTTCAACGCGGCCCTGGAACCTTCTCTGGACACTTCCAGGGGGAGTTCGCCTTTGTCCTATAAACAGCTGAAATGCATACGTACAAAACTGCATGAGCTGCAGTTGATGGACACCTGGAGGATCGCACACCCCCGCGAACGTGACTTTACCTTTTTCTCCCCGGTGCATCATACCTACTCGAGAATTGACCTCTGTTTTCTCGATCACCAACACCTGCCACTCTTAGTTAAATCGGCCATTGAAACATCTCCCCTGTCGGACCACGCTCCGACTTCGTTTACCCTTAAGGTTGAATCTTTGCCGCCCAAGGCCGCTACTTGGCGGCTGAACGAGACCCTTTTAACCGAGGAGGCGGACAGGAAAGTTTTGGGTGAGGAACTAGATTTCTACTTTCAGACTAACATGTGTACCGAGATCTCTCCGGGCGTGCTATGGGAAGCACACAAGGCCTTAATTAGGGGTAAACTTATTGAACTGGGGGCCAGGAAAAAGAGGGAACGGGTGGCACAGCAGCTTCAGTTAGTTGCGGAGATTAGGAGCCTAGAGAAGATTCATAAACGGAGCCTCTCAATCCCCGTTCTGCACACCCTTACAGCGAAGCGAGAAACCTTGAAGTCCCTCATGCATTTGGACCAGAAGTCTAGATCGAGGCTGGTAGCCCAGCGCTTCTACGAATGGGGGGATAGACCTAGTAGGTTGTTAGCGGCTTCCATTAGGCGACGGAGAGCCGCTGCGTTTATACCTAAAATTAGAACCTCGGGGGGGTCCATGGCCTACGAAACTCCTCGGATTGCTAAGGAATTCCAGGATTTCTACCAGCAGCTATATCATGTTCGGCGTATAGACTCAGACGGGGAAGCTCGGCGGCAGCTCATTCGGGAATACCTGGACCGGGCGGCCCTCCCTCAGCTTCCCGCTGAGGCCCTGGCTGCCCTGGAAGGGGAATTTTCGTCGACGGAATTATTGCGAGCACTCCGAGCTATGGCGAAGGGCAAAGCACCCGGCCCGGACGGCCTTTCAGTAGCATATTATCGCTTATATGCGGATAAATTACTACCCCACCTTTCTAATTACGCTAACGGGACCTTGTCCGGGGAGGTTCTCCGCCCGGAGACTATTCATGCCCATGTTACGGTCATACCGAAGGACGGGAAGGACCCGGCCGATTGTGCAAGCTATCGCTCTATCTCGCTGCTCAACATCGACGCCAAAATTTACGCCAAGGCTATTGCGAATAGATTGTTGCCTCTGGTCCCACAATGGATTACGCGGGATCAAACCGGTTTTATACCAGGGAGAGAGGCTCGCGACAATTCTCTACGCACCATTACACTGATGTCGCTTGTACGGCGTCGGTCCCAGCCCACCCTGCTGCTTTCCACGGATGCTGAGAAGGCTTTTGACAGGGTGGACTGGGAGTTCCTTATGGCGACGCTGTCTCGTCTCGGGGTCGGCCCTTCCCTCAGATCGCAAATTTTAGCTCTTTACCATCATCCCACGGCCCAGTTGAGGGTTAACGGTACTCTCAGTGACCCCTTTACTCTATATAACGGTACGCGCCAGGGTTGCCCGCTTTCGCCCATACTTTTCGCAATATCGCTGGAACCTTTCCTGTCTATTATCCGTAGTAACCCGAACATACACGGTGCTGAAGTGGGTGGGACGGAACACAAATATGCGGCCTATGCCGATGATATTTTATTTTACGTGCAACAGCCACTGATCTCTCTCCCTAACCTCGTAGCCGAATTTACAGCTTTTGGCAGGGTTTCGAATTTTAAAATAAATATGTCTAAATCCGAAATTCTGAATCTCACGGTCCCTCCCCTTGTAGCCACGTCTCTCAGGCAATCTTTTCCCTTTGCTTGGCAGACACGGCGCCTAAAATATTTAGGTATTTATCTGACGCCCAACCCACTTGCTCTTTTCCGCGCCAATTTCCTCCCGCTTCTTAATACGCTAAGGTCAGACATACAGAGATGGTCCCAGGTGGGTCACTCTTGGATGGGTAGGATTGGGGTGGTGAAGATGAACCTGCTGCCCAGGGTGCTCTTCTTGCTGCAAATGATCCCCTTTGGGGTACCGGTGGGGTTCTTCACTATATTACATTCAATGGTTTACAGGTATATCTGGAATAGGAGGAAACCCCGACTGCCACGGTCCCTGCTTATGCGCCCGCGGAGCGCGGGGGGACTGGCGGTGCCGGATTTTCGACTCTATTTCCGGGCTATTGTGCTAGCCAGGCTCTCGGACTGGAAATATGGTATGAATACTAAATTGTGGGTCGAGCTGGAAACGCTGCTGGGTGGGACTGACCTTTCTAATCTTATGTGGCTTCCAAAGCATCATAGGACTCTGTCTGCTGATTCTTCACCTCTAACGACCTCTTCTTTGGCAGTGTGGGACTCTTTGTACAAAAAAAGCTCCGGGCTCTATAACTCACCTTTACTATCTTTGTCAGGCCACAACTATTTTCCGCCCGGTAATGTGGGACCCAACTCACGTGCCCCTTGGAGCCTTGGGGACAAGACTTTCCTTCACCAGCTCACCGGACCATCCGGGGTTCTCCCTCTCCCCACCATTTTGGGGGAATCGCCTATTTCACCTATGGATCAGTGGAAATACTACCAACTGTCGGCATTTGTTCGATCTCTTCCTAAACCGCTACGTTCCATATCCGAGCTTACACCACTGGAGTCTGCTTTCTCAGGTGACCTACCTGTGGAGAGACCTGTCTCCTATTTTTACCACCTGTTACTATCCCTAGAATCTCACAGGACACCTACTTTTATCCGCAATTGGGAACTGGATTTGGATGAAACACTCACCCCTGCCCAAGTGTCTACTATTCTTCACAGGGCACACGCCACTTCGGGGTCGGCCAAAACAGCTGAGATGTCCTACAAGCTTCTGACCAGATGGCACTATACGCCTATAACGCTACACCGGTTTTTCCCCCAGACCTCACCGCTCTGCTGGAGAGAATGCGGGGAGCGAGCCTCCCACGCCCACATCTGGTGGTATTGCCCACGTATACGCCCGTTTTGGCTCGCAGTTCTGCATTGGATCCAGCAGATTCAGGGTCAGGAGGTTCCGAATGATCCATGGCATGTGCTATTCCACTGTTCGGAAAAGCCGGCAGGCTCATATAAACGCTCTATTACGCCCCATCTTCTCAATGCGGCAAAGACTCTTATCCCGAGATATTGGAAACAGAGGAAGATCCCCACGCTCCGTTGCTGGCTGCTCAAGGTTGATCAAATATACTACATGGAAGATATGACACTCTCCCTGAGAGGCAAGTCAGACCTTGCAAAAAAGATTTGGGCCTGTTGGGTCGCCTTTAAGTACACGCCCCCGTATGCAGCTATGGTATCCAGTCCTGTGTAATATCATATACTGTAGCCATGTATGGTCCTTGTTTTTGATGTATTTCAATGAACTATGTATATCAGGCTTTAGCCTCTGAAATTTCAGTCTGGCGGTTGGGCCCCCCCCCCCCCCTGCTTTCTTCCCTCTAGTCGGACTTTCCTTTCTTCTTTCTCCTCTTCTGGTTACAAATAGGGGGGAGTCATGTACATTTTTTGAGCTATCCATATTGGAGTTTAAGCAGCGTGTTGGGTGAATGTGGCCTACTGGTTGTATTGCTCCTCTGATTTTATATTTTATATCAGCGATGACTTGTATGTGCTCCTTCTCTTTAATAAAAACTAATTTAAAAAAAAAAAAAAAAAAAAAAACAAACAAAAAAAGATGCAAAATAAAAAATCATGTTTAATAGTTTGTTATAAAATTTTGCAAACAGGTCATTTTTCTCCTTCATTGAAATGCGCTGATGAGGCGGCACTGGTGGGCACTGATAGGCGGCACTGGTGGGCACTGATAGGCACAGTTAAGGCGACACTAATAGGCACAGATAAGGTGGCACCGATAGGCACAGATAAGGCAGTATTGATGGGCACAGATAAGGCCGCACTGATGGGCAAAGATGGGCACAGATAAGATGGCACTGATGGGTGGCACGGATGGGTGGCACTAAGGGGCACTGATAGGTACCACTGAGAGATGGGACTGATGGGCACTGATATGTGGCACTGATAGGTGGCTCTGATAGGTGGCACTGATGGGCGGCACTGATGGGCACTGATGGGCACTGGTAGATGACACTGATGGGCACGGATATGTGGCACTGAGGTGCAGCAGTGTTGTGGAGGCAGATTGTGGGCACTGATAGGTGGCACTGTGGGCACTGATGGGTGGCACTGTGGGCACTGATGGGTGGCACTGCTGGGTGGCACTTTTTTTTATATCTGAGTGGTACTGGCAGGGGTCAGGTGGGCACTGATGATATGGCCTTGATCGGGACTGATGTCCCGATCACGGTCGCCGGTGATCAGCTTTTTTTTTTTCTCCTCGCACTGTCAGCGCGAGGAGGAAAAATAGCCGATTACCGGCTCTGTTGTGTCACATGATCAGCTGTCATTGGCTGACAGCTGATCACATGGTAAGGGGTCGGGATCGACTCCTTGCTCCAAACCGTGATCAGGCACGCCGCGCAGGCCGCTCATGCACGGGATGACGTCAATAGACGTAGTCCCGGCAAACCAGGTCTGTGCTGTAGCCATCATTCGGCTATAGCACGGATCTCTAGTGGTTAAATTAAAAAAATGAAGCACATTTTTTTTTTTGGAGTGACAAAAAAATGTTAGCCCTTGTACACATGGTCGGACATTCCGACGGAAAATGTCCGATCGGATCATGTTGTCAGATAATCCGACCGTGTGTGTGCTTCATCTGACTTTTTCTGTCGGAATGTTCGACCAACAAGAGCTGGATATAAATTTTGCGACAACATGATGATGTATGTAGAGAATTCCGATCGGACAAAGTGCCACGCACGCTCAGATCAAATTCCTAGACCAAAGCTATTGGCTACTAACCTGAGCGTAGTCCAGTCGTAACTAAATTACGTCATCGCGTTACGAACGATCGGATTTTCCAACAACTTTGTCCAGCCGTGTGTATGCAACACCAGTTTCGGACAAAATCCAACGGATTTTGTTGTCGGAATGTCCGACCATGTGTACAAGGGCTAAGATTTACTACACCCAGGAGCCTGCATTCACTATGTCTGGTCCCCCACAGTACACAGAACATGGAAATGCAATTATTTTAGTAAATATAAACTGCTAAATGCCTTTTCTCATCAGCAGTATATAGCAGTCTTCTGACTTTTATCAGTGTCTGGTTAAAGCTTGTAGGAGGAGTTTTCACTCTACTCTAAATGTCCTATGAGGCTGCAGGACCCCTGACCCTCTGTCTGGACAGTGCTGATTGGCCCTGTGCTGATTACATGCACCCTCCCAAGAAAAAAAAAATATCTCTGGCAATATACTCCAAACTGAGCATGTGCAGAGTGCACCAAGGCTCTGTTCTATCAGGAGATGGTTTAGGCACAGTGGAAGAAGGGGAGGATCAGGGAAGACAGGATCAAACAGCCTTTTTACACTATGCAGTTTAACCCCTTAGGCTGGATTAACACCTATGCATTTTTTGTGCTTTTTGCATTTTGCAGATTTGTACTACAGATCGTGTTCCATAGGAAACCATGATAAATGGACTGTAGTGCAAATCTGCAAAATGCAAAAAGCACTAAAACTGCCATAGGTGTGACTCCAGCCTTAGGTTCTACAGTGCGTATAACAAGTATGCTTCACTGCATATACAGACTGATTTTACTGCTGTGGGTTTAGTAACACTTTAAAATGTAAATTGCAATCAGCTCAAAACAATGAAACCCCTACCCCACTCCTTGCACTGCAAGGGTTAAATGTTAATTTATTCCCATGGGGGTAAGGAATTACCATCAGTAACTACCTTTCTCCTTTCTCCTGCATGCTTCCTCTCTACTGTACAAGTAGTTCACCCAAACCACTTCTCTACTCCGCTCAACCGCTCACAGTACCTTTACCATCACTACATACATGAAGATAGCCAAGACTAAAGCCTCATACACACGATCGGATTTTCTGCCGGGAACTGTGTGATGACAGGATGTTGGCGGAAAATTCGACCGTTTGTACGCTCCATCGGACAACTGTCAGACTTTCCGCCAAGAAATGTTGGATGGCAGGATTATAAATTTCCCGCAGACAACGGTCTGTTGTCGGATTTTCCGAGCGTGTGTACACAAGTCCATCATACAAAAGTCCAAAGTACAAACACGCATGCTCAGAAGCAAGGACAAGCCAGAAGCGGTCGGTCTTGTAAACTAGCGTTTGTAATGGAGAATTAACATTTTTGACGCGGCAAATTATGAAATTTGGAAATGCAGCGCACAATTCTCTTCTTCTTTAATGGGATAATAATGAAGTTGCTTTGCTGGTGATACTGATGGAGTTATTGCAAAGACATTTTCAAAGGCTTTTTTTTTTTTCTAGTGATATCAAGAATAATATTATTATGCTTGTTATTTTTATTTATTTTTTGGTGCAAGTTACCACAACACCATTATCCTGTAGTTTTTAAGATCAAAGATACACCTATGTTGATGTCCCTTGTTAATTTTACATTGTATTTTTTTTTTTATGTAACTGTCTACTCCAAAACTGTCCTTTGTAGTAAAACACAGCCAAGTATTATTCTACACTATTTTTTTATCCTGCATTAAAAAAAGAAAACAAAATTAGACATGCTATCTGCCAATAGAACTTAACCAAAAAAGTGCATTCTGTGCATCCAAAAATATAGAAAATATAACAAATAAAATCATTATTCAACCAGAAAATAAAATAAGCCTCATGCAAGTGTCCTGCTTCTTAATATAGGGGATCAACAATGCCAAGAGTTGGTGAAAGAAGGGGCCCGTCGTCCGGAGATAATTCCAAAAATCATCCGGATTATTCTCCTGGAGCTCCCACAGCAAAGGCATATGACATACGTGGTCATCATGATTGATAAAGCAACCAATTTTTGGTCTAAGGAATCCTCCTACTCCTGTTCCTGGACTGGACTTGGGTCAAAGCAATAACCCCCAAGGCCAATAATAAATAACACGTTATCTCCTCCGATTCCACAACATGTCTGGTTGACAAGCAGCCCTTCAGAAACAAACTGAAAAGCGTGAAATGAAAAGCGTAAATCAACACTCACCAAACTTCTACTAACATGAAATTAGCAGAAGGAGCCCAAAGGGTGGCGCATGACAATTGATCGTCCTCTTTGTAGTCTCGTAGTACATCTAATACGTCACTATGTTCATGTTTGTTCGCCGACAATTCCTTGCCGTTTGTATGCAAGACAAGTTCCTGGTCAACGCCCTTCGGACAGAAGTCTGATGTTTTGTCTGCGGAAACTCCAATCACGTGTACGAGGCTTTAGACTTAGTTCTTCCCCACAATTTGGTGCATTGGGCAGTAATGCCTTGTACACGCGGTCGGAAATCCGGATGTAAAAGATCCGCTCGGATTATATTGTCGGAAAATCCGATCTTGTGTGTGGGCTCTATCAGACTTTTTCCATCGGAAATTCTGACAGAAAGAATTTGAGAGCAGTATCTCAAATTTTCCAACAAAAAAATCCGATCTGAATTTTTCCGATCCTTTGTAGAGAATTCCGATCGGACAAAGTGCCACGTATGTGCTGATCAAATTACGAGACTAGCTATTGGCTACTGGCCTCAACTTAGTCCCGTCGTAACGAATGGATTTTCCGACAGCTTTGTCCGACCGTGTGTATGCAACACCAGTTTAGGACAAAATTCGTCTGAAAAAAATCTGATTTTGTTGTCGGAATGTCCGACCGTGTGTAAAGGGCATAAGTGTTTTCCATCAAATTCTATAAGCTGCAGCCAGTTTAGCCTTGTCCCATTGGATCTCGATGGCTTTCAGGTCTGTTTTTAAAGTTGGACCACCAGGTATCTTGAGGTCTTCTTTGTTTCCTCTTTCTCCTAGGTTATGGTATCCAGTACACTGAGATTGAGGCTGGGGTCTCCCCGCATCCAATTTGGATAGCAGGAGATTGTGAGCGGTTCTCTATCACAATGTCCGCAGTAGAATTGTACCGGAGCCCTGTGCGTCTTTTGGTCCATTTCCAGTCGGAATTCAGCCAAAAATTTTGGCTAAAATTGGACCAAAAAACGGTAAATGGAGACGTACTGGACTCCTGTTGTGAGCTGCTGCGCGTTCCCGTGTAAATCCAGCCTTAAGGTATGGGGTGGTTGGGTAGGTGCAGAATATGTCCGGCCAGCCATAGTCTACAATCGGTGACGGTGACACTAGCTTCTGCATTTTCAGAATTTCCTAATTTGTGATATGATCTCCGTATGTGACACCCCCATAATTTTCTGTAGGCATCTCTCAGTTCAGTTTTTGAGCAATTTTATTTTTTTCGGGATCTTCCAAGTTTTACTGCATATAGGGCAGGAGAAATAACATTTGTAGTGCGCAGACGTACCATCGGGGGTTGTGGTGAGAAGGTGTTTGCCATGGCAGACCCAAGCCTGTGCTGAGAAAAAAGGAGGGTTGGGTGCTGGACCAGAAATCCTGTCCTGTAAAACTTTTAATCACTATGGAAGCATTAAGTGCAAACCTAGGAGGACAGCAAAGGTCCACCAACATACTAAAAGCATCAGAAACTAGAGGTGAGCACCAGCTGTCGGGAAGCAAGAAATAAGATAAGTTCTGATTCTTCTTCCTCCCCCCCAGATGAAATGAGCAATTAAAGAGGAGCTCCACCCTAAAGTGGAGCTTCCGCTTATTGGAACCCTCCCCCCCTCCGGCGCCACAATTGGCACCTTTCAGGGGGGAGGGGGGTGCAGGTACCTGTACAGTACAGGTATCTGCACCCACTTCCGGCATAGATATCTGCAGAAGCTACGCCCCTTTCCGCAGAATCTACGCCCCTATCCGCAGGTTCCCCGCTGTCTGCTGGGAAACACACGGATATCAGAGACAGCGGGGACCATCCTTATTGCGCAGCGCGACTCGCGTATGCGCAGTAGGGAACCGGGAAATGAAGGCGCAAGGCTCCACTTCCTAAATTCCCATACCCAAGATGGCGGCGGCAGCACCCGAGAGATGATCGAGAGATCGGCTTCGGGTGCCGACATCGCGGGCGCGCTGGGCGGGTAAGTGTCCTTATTTTAAAAGTCAGCAGCTGCAGTATTTGTAGCTGCTGGCTTTTAAAAAAAAAAAAACGGCGGACTCCCGCTTTAACCTTTGCAGTGCATATGGGGTGGGGGTTACTGCCCTGACCGTCAATTTTTAGGGCTCCTTCACACTACCAGCTGGGGTGTAGTAAATCCTTAAGGTATGCTGTGGTTGGGTAGGCGTAGAGCTGCTGTTTTACCTCCCGAGCTCCAACCTCTCCCCCTTTTTATGGTGATGTTTTGTATCTGTGGCAGGAAGTATACACTCACCAGCCACTTTATTAGGTACACCTTGCTAGTACCGGGTTGGACTCCCTGTTGCCTTCAGAACTGCCTTCATTCTTCGTGGCATAAATTCAACAAGGTGTTGGAAACATTCCTCAGAGATTTTTGGTCCATAGTGACATGATAGCATCACGCAGTTGCTGCAGATTTGTCGGCTGTACATCCCATGATGCCAAACTCCCATTCCACCACATCCCAAAGGTGCTCTATTGGATTGAGATGTGATGACTGTGGAGGCCATTGGAGTACAGTGACCTCATTGTCATGTTCAAAAACCAGTGCTGAGATGATCTGAGCTTTGTGACATGGGTGATGGAACAATGCTGATGCGGCCCGCAATGAAATTGAGTTTGCCCCCCCTGATGTAAGCAATATAAAAGCTTAAAAACCTGTACATGAATTGGAATCAAATACATTATAAAGACTCAAAGTGAAGTTCCTAAATACAGATCGCATTTAATAACATCAGAAGCATGTGCAGACAGTTACATTTTCATACATATATCAATAAAAAGAACATCGGTTTTTTTTTTTAAACTTCACTCGAGAGATTTGACAGATGGGGAAATAAAGATTCAGCTTGCCTGTCCATACATCATGTATTGTATTTTCCTTAATTTAAATAATTAATTTTAAATTTTCCTTACTTAACCTCCTGAAAGGGGTTACTGCTCTGTAAATGCTGCACTTGTACACCTTTATCTGATAATTAATTGTTTTTATATTTTACAGAACTTTACTTTACAGAAAAAAAATAATACATTGGCTTAACACACTGTAATTTTGTCATTCTAAATACGACTCCTTTGCAGTGAGTTTACCAAAAAGTTGTCATATAATGTCTGCAACACTACAATCAGGCTAAGTGACGCTTACAAAAAACTAGATATGTGCAATTTGTTTCGTTCTGAATAAGTTCTTTAACAAATTTTATTACATTTGTTAATTTGGAAATATCTGAATTAACAAAAACCCATTTAACAATTTTTTCAGAATATTCGTAAATCTGAAAATTCGTAAATTTGAAAATTCAGAAAGCCGGAAATTCAAAATTCAGAAATTCGGAAATCCGACAAATCGGATAATTTAGAAATTCATAAATTCGATATTCGGAAATTCGAAAATTAAAAAAAAAAGAACGAAAATTCAAAAGAACGAAAATTCAAAAATAAGAACGAAAATCCAAAAATTCGAAATCTGAAAATGATAACTTAACTATTACTAACTATTAAATTATAGGTATTGGAATTGCCTTTCAAATTTGTCTGTTAGTGAACATAACGAAAACAAATTTATTCAAAGTTACGAATTATCCGAAATAATGAATGCTGTTTCTAAACAAATGGAACATAATTAATTCATAATAATACATAACAATAATAATAATAAAAATGTATTATTATTATTATCTTTATTATTTATTCTGTTCCATTTGTTATTTCAGATACTGGTAATTTGTAACTTCAGATAAATTTGGTTTCGTTACATTCATTAACAGCAAAATTTGAAAGGAAATTCCAATATATGTGGACAGCTTTACCCCGGATGCCTGCATTGAGATACTAGATATGCCTGTTTTAATCATCAACCATGTGACTTGCTAAATTATGTACGTTCATTAAATGTAACCATATTGCTACACTTAGAGGCGCCTCTCTTCTCTTTTATACTCAGTTGTGACATGACACTACTTGTATATCAAGACATCGCTTGTATATCAAGTCAAAATGTATTTAAAAAATGTTGCTTGTCTTGCAAAACGCTCTCAAACCAAGGTTTTACTGTTTATATTTTCTAAAGGGAGAAAACAGCTGAAGCTGTTTGCCTTTAGGCTATCTCTTTCTGATAAAATCATCTGCATACAACTCATGTGAACAGAGCAGCCAGAAAGTGGGAGAGAAGGTGGGATCAGCCAGTTCCGTTATTGATTTGCAAGCAGTGTAAGGGAGGGAACAGGAACTAAGGGACTTGATTCAGATGTGTGTGTAAAATTTTAATTGAACTGTTGAGCTCTGTAAACAAGCTTTTTTCAACAGAGTGGACAAAAATATACCAGTAAACATGAAAAAGAGCCCGGAGCTCCACCTGCTGGCTTCAGTTGTAAATCACTTTACGTGCAATATTTCAGATTTATCTGAATAAAAATAAACGTTTTTATACACAGGTTTCTGCCAATACCATTGCCATTAATACTGTTTTGCTGAAAATGTAATGCTCCAACACAAGAGCGGGACAATAACATAAGTTTAACAAACAGTTCAAGGCTGACATATAAATGTATTAAATAATAATGTATTGAATTATTGGTGCTGAAAAAAAGGTAAGAAAAAAAGCTAAGAGTAAGATGACCCCAGGACTTTATGCGACCCCAGAAAATTCTAATTGAAAGTACATTTGTCTACAAGATCATACTTGGGACAACAGCAACAACTACTGCAAATATAACCCAGGGCAGACCCGGTAACTCATTAGAAGACCTGCGGCACTCTTTAGAAGACCTGGGGGACTTAGAATACCTGGTGCGTGTTGCTGGGTGCCAAAGTATAGCCTACAAGTAGACTTTTTTTTTTTTAAGTAATATTGTCTACAGTATTTCACTTGGGATGACAGCAACAACTACTGCAAATGCAACCCATTAAAATAAAATAAAAACAAAATACTCATTAGAATACCTGACTACTCATTAAAAGACCTGCAACCCTCATTAGAAAATATGGGGCATGCATCAGAAAAGACCGGGCACTCATTAGAAAAGCCGGGAAACTCATTAGACCTGGGCACTTATTATGCCGCATACACACGATCAGTCTATCCGGCGGACAACCCAACGGACTTTGCAGGAGAGGTCCGCCGGACTTTCCGAACGAGCAGACCTGCACACACACACCCACACATGACTGGACTTTTGAAATGAACGGACTTGCCCACACACGGAGTAAAGTCCGTTAATTTTGAAGGTGACTCCAGGTAGACAGAACTAACGAAGGAAGTCAATGTCGCTGCTTCCATCGGCGAGATTGACACCTCGCTAGCCCCGTCACCTGGTATTAATTTAAAGGGGAATTCCTACGCCGAAAAAACGGCGTGAAGGTCCCCCCAAAATTTATAGCAGACCCTTATCCGAGTACGCAGCCCAGCGGTTCCGAAAAGGGGGTGGGGATGACCGAACGCCCCCCCGAGCCGTACCAGGCTGCGTGCCCTGAACATGGGGGGGTGCTTTGGGGAAGGGGGGGCTATGTGATATCACCCGGTGACCCCAGCCCTTGTCCCTATATAAGTCGCCGCACAATGCTTCCCTGCCATTACGGCCAGAGAGAGCATCGTGTCAACTTCGGAAGAAGGAAGAAGAAGCAGAAGAAACAGAAGGCGGTGGTGACAGCGACAAGACCGGGCCAATGCTAGTAAAAGAGCTGGAAGAAGAAAGCGGAGGCCCGGCAAGAAGAACCGAAGAGCGGGACAAGACCCCTGAGGACCGGGACAAGACCCCGATGTCGGAAGAAGACCCCCGGACAGCGACAAAGGCTGCTAGTAAAAGAGCTAGCAAAAGAGCAGAAGATAGCGGAGGAGTCCGGCGAGAAGACTCCCGAAGACGGAAGAAGACCCCCGGAGCTGTCTAATAAAGTATTTTAAAAACCTGTGTTGTAATTTTTTTTTTATGTACACTTTTTTTCCCCAGGTGAATGGGTAGGGATACATCGTACCCCATACTCATTCACATAGGGTGGGGGGCCGGAATCTGGGGCCCCCTTATTAAAGGGGACTCCCGGATTCTGATAAGCCCCCCGACCGCAGACCCCGACAACCAACGGCCAGGGTCATCGGAAAGAGGCCCTTGTCCTCATCAACATGGGGAGAAGGTGCTTTGAGGTGGGGGGGCCGCAGGGCCCCCCCTTCCCCAAAGCACTCCCCCATGTTGAGGGCACGCGGCCTGGTACGGCTCAGGAGGGGGGGTGCTCACTCGTCCACACCCCCTTTCCTGACCGGCCGGGTAGCGTGCTCGGATAAGTGTCTGATATGGACCTAGGGGGGACCCCCATGCCGTTTTTTTGGCGTAGGGCTTCCCCTTTAAGTCCATATCAGGTGACGGGGCTAGCGAGGTGTCAATCTCGCCAATGGAGGTGGCGACATTGACTTCCTTCGCTACCGTAGTTCCGTCTACCTGGAGCCACATTCAAAATGAACTTTTTTTTGTCCATGTGTGGGCAAGTCCATTCATTTCAAAAGTCTGGCGAACTAGCACACAGTCACAGCCGTTTCATCTGAGGGAAATCTTCATCACTTGCTGCAGACTGTTACTCCACCGGACTAAATAACACCGCATGGGTAGGCCTGACACTACTTCAGCCAGGCCTCAATGAACTGCCTTTTGTGGGCAGGGACCCCTGGCCCCTGTGGTGTAGACATAGTTCAGTTGCTAGATATCCTCTATTCTGCTACCGCTCTCTTCGGGTCCTGCCAGCCAGCCTGGCTGCAATGACCTCTCTTCACTGCCCTTCCCACAGTCCTCTCTTCTGGTTCTGCACCCAAACTGCAATCTCCCAGTTCTCTGAGGCATGCCTCCCCAGTCCTCCCGACTGTGCTCACTCACCGGCCCTCCCAGCTGCGACCAGTAGTCCTCCTCAGGGACTCTTAGAAGTGTTCTCTTCCCTGTCATCTACTTACTCTATCATTTGCCTCTCCTTCCAGGATCTCGTCACTCCTCCTGGACGCACCCGAACACCAGCCCAGGGTCACTCCCCCCCCCCCACCCCAGACTGGAGAGCTCCCCCTGGGCTCTAACAGCTTTCACACTCTCTCACTCCAGCTCTTCCACCCGACAACTCCTCCCCAGCTGAGCTGACCCAAGGTATTTAAGGAGGCCTGCCCCCTGCCAATCCAGGTTGGTCAGAGCTCCCTAAAACACCCCAGGCAGCTCCAACTCTCCTTCCAGATCTTTCTAGCAAGCTCTAGAAAGAAGAGGGAGGTGTCAGTGATGCTGCCTGTGAGTCACCAGCTGCTACTCTGAGCCATTCCCAGCCCAGAATCAAAACAAACAGGCCTAGCAACCAGCTAGGCCTGCCTAAATTTACCTACTCTGCCAAAAAATCCTCACTCTAGCATCTACCTAACTAGAGGGTGCTACACACCTTTCATGTTGGATAACAAAGAATACATCATTAAACACAATTAATCATTGGTGGCTCCATCTTAACAGGTTCCGATTAAACATGGATGTTTTGCAATACTCTAAAACCTTCCACCATGGAACAATCAAACAGTGGCTACCTCCTGCTCCAAAGCACAAAACCTCTAACAGAAATATAAAAAGCACAAAAGTTAAAAGTAGAACTTGAGCCAGTGAGGGAGGTGGGAGCATGTGGGCATTTGCCATAATACAGTATATGTGTACATTATGGCAGGCTCACCTCTTATGCCGTGTACACACGATCGGACTTTTCGACGGACTAGGTCCGACAGTCTTCCTGACGGACTTTCGGCAGAGTCCCGGCGGACTTTCTGAATGAACGGACTTGGACACACACAATCACACCCAGGGGCGGATCCAGGGGGGGGCAACGGGTCAATTGCCCCCCCCCCAGAGAATACCGCCAGCTGATGACAGAACGGCCGGTTCCGCGGGTCCAATCGCGGCCGGTTCCGCGGGTACCCGCGGGCCGGTTCCGCGGGTCCAATCGCAGCCGGTTCCTCGGCTCCAATCGCGGCCGGTTCCGCGGGTACCCGCGGGCCGGTTCCGCGGGTCCAATCGCGGCCGGTTCCGCGGGTACCCGCGCTGAGTGGACGGGTGAGGGGGGGGCAGCTGGGCGGCTTAGGAGGGCTGCTGGCCAATCAGGAAGCCAGCAGGCAGGGGAGCAGGGAGATGACATCATCTCTCACTGCCCTGCGTCCCTCCAGTTCCGCCCTCACTGTGTAGGAAGCTGTGTGCAGCAGAGAGATTGCATCATCTCTCTGCTGCCTATGTTCACTCTGGGACCCAACAAAAGACCACCAGTAGGTGACAATCCGCAATGTGTGGCAGGCTACGTGGCAAGTGGCAATCCGCAATGTGTGGCAGACTACGTGGCAATCCGCAATGTGTGGCAGGTGACGTGGCAAGTGACAATCCGTAATGTGTGGCAGTTGACGTGGCAAGTGACAATCCGCAATGTGTGGCAGGTGACGTGGCAAGTGACAATCCGCAATGTGTGGCAGGCTACGTGGCAATCCGCAATATGTTGCAGGCAACGTGGCAAGTGACAATCCGCAATGTGTGGCAGGTGACGTGGCAAGTGGCAATCCGCAATGTGTGGCAGGCAACGTGGCAAGTGACAATCCGCAATGTGTGGCAGGTGACGTGGCAAGTGGCAATCCGCAATGTGTGGCAGGCAACGTGGCAAGTGACAATCCGCAATGTGTGGCAGGTGACGTGGCAAGTGACAATCCCCAATGTGTGGCAGGTGACGTGGCAAGTGGCAATCCGCAATGTGGGTCAGGCAACTTGGCAAGTGACAATCCGCAATGTGTGGCAGGTGACGTGGCAAGTGGCAATCCGCAATGTGTGGCAGGCTACGTGGCAATCCGCATCTGGTGGCAGGCGACGTGGCAAGTGACAATCCGCAATGTGTGGCAGGTGACGTGGCAAGTCACAATCCGCAATGTGTGGCAGGTGACGTGGCAAGTGACAATCCCCAATGTGTGGCAGGTGACGTGGCAAGTGGCAATCCGCAATGTGGGTCAGGCAACTTGGCAAGTGACAATCCGCGATGTGTGGCAGGTGACGTGGCAAGTGGCAATCCGCAATGTGTGGCAGGCTACGTGGCAATCCGCATCTGGTGGCAGGCGACGTGGCAAGTGACAATCCGCAATGTGTGGCAGGTGACATGGCAAGTGGCAATCTGCAATGTGTGGCAGGCTACGTGGCAAGTGACAATCCGCAATGTGTGGCAGGTGACGTGGCAAGTAACAATCCGCATTTGGTGACAAGTGACAATCCACATTTGGTGGCAGGCGACATGGCAAGTGACATCCTCAGGGCTCCCACTGATTCTGCATTATGGTGAGTTGAACCATTTAATTTTATATTACAATGTATTAATAGAAATAATGCGCTTCAATCATCCTGACACCATAACAACCATGGTGCCGTAATGATTGAAGCGCCAATACCAGCCATTTCCCATATAAATTGCCCCCCAAAAAACATATTTTATAGCAGTGCCCCTCCCGAGATTAGACTCTGGATCCGCCCCTGATCACACCAAAGTCTGATGGATTCGAATGGGATGATGTACGACTGGACTAGAATAAGGAAGTTCATAGCCAGTAGCCAATAGCTTCCCTAGCGTTGGTTTTTGTCCATCGGACTAGCATACACATGAACGGATTTTTCGGTCCGGCGGGAAAATTTAAAACATGTTCTATTTCTAAAGTCCACTGGATTTTTGGCAAGCAAAGGTCCGATGGAGCCCACACACAATCGAATTGTCCGACGGCCTCGTTCCTTTGCTGTCAAAAAGTCCGCTCGTGTGTACACGGCATTAGTTTGGCCTCTACTAGCATCAACAGGTCCACACTCTTGGATTCCATCTTCTTTCTTTCACAATTTGGCAGCCATTGATGATGGAACTGCCATAAACATGGCAGTTATATTATCCCGACACATGGCTGAACTCTCTGAATCCTATACAGCAGCCTTTCTCAACCTTTTCAACACAGAGGAACCCTTGAAATAGTTCTCCGGTCTCGGGGGAACCCCTGCTAAAAATTTGAAATCTACAAGTCATGATACATTAGTGTGATGGTCAGTGGGAAGAATGGTCCTTACACTTGTGGTCATTGGGAAGAATTACCGCCTTACAGATAGCTAAAAAGATCAATGGTGTCGGTGGGAACTTATCTGAGAGGCAGAAATTGCTCAATGCTGAAGGAACCCCTAGCAACCTCTGGAGGAACCCTGGTTGAGAATCACTGCTATACAGTGTGTGCTGTACTGTGCATGTGCCACAGTCAGTATACAATTAGAAGAAAAATTGCTAACATACAGATAGGAGAGTTTTTTTCAGCGGAAGAGACATACACATTCTCTTCTCCAAAAAAATCTACATACTAGTAGCTTTGTTTTGTTATTTAGTTCCACTTTAATGGGGTGCCACATAGCAGCCAATCAGAATCCAGCTGCTGTCGTGTTGGAAGGTTTAAGCAAACATTTGATTGACCCAAGTCATTTTCTCTTTTGCTGTAGACTTGAGGTGCCCTTTCTATCACTTAGATATGTTTATTGTACCAGCAAACATCTCAATATGTAAAAAAGGTATAAATAATGTATATATGGTAAGAATAAACATGAGTCATTATTTATTCATGGGAGATGCTCTAGTTTAGCATTCCTTTACATTGTCTGAACTTTACCTACATACTGCATGGAGGAATATTCCCAAGTTGCGTTCGTTAGTGGAATAGAGTTAGATGGCCCTTGGCAGAGTCACTTTGGCAGAATACGGATGTGACATTACATAGGATGGTCCTGATTTTTCTAGGTGCAATATCTGACAATGCATGCTAATATCGATCTGTATTGTCCTGTGTGATGATATTGCTTGATTCATCGTAGCGGGAAATGTTTTATGTATTATTAATGTATGGAATGTGTCCCAGTTGGAGAATAACCCAAATTCAGGACTTTTTAACTACTACATGTAGTCCTTGAACAGTGCAGTACTGCTGCAGTCATGTTCCACGGGCATTGTTGGACATAAAAGGATAAATGTACCTCTTCCTATGAAGAGGCTGTATATCTATAGGGATGATGAATGGGATTTCCCTCAAGAAGCAAGAGACCATAGTTACATGGTTAAATAAGTAAGGTTAAATAAAGACACTAGTCCATCCTGAGTGAGTGTCTACAGTTGTCCCTATCCCTGTGCATTGCACAATCACATCTGTCCCTACCCTCAAGGAGCCCACAATCCAAGGTCCCCATTCATATACTAGGGCCAATTCTTTTTGGACAGAAGCCAATTAACCTACCAGCATGTCTTTGGAGTGTGAGAGGAAATCGGGATACCTGGAGGAAACCCACATCGGCACAGGGAGAACATGCAAACTCCAGGCAGGTAGTGCCGTGGTTGGGATTCAAACCATCGCCTTTTTACTGCTAGGCGAGAGTGCTACCCACTACACCACTGTGCCACCCAAGCTGGAGAACATACAGCAGCAGTGCGACTTCACATGACCCACAAAGTGTGGATGTCGAGCTTAGAACGTTGGCTGTTGCTGGGAGATATAACTTAAAAATGGAATCTTCCTAAGCATCCTTATAATGATAACCTTGTCATTACCCACCGGGCATTTTCACCTCTTCCTGCACAAGCCAATTTTTGTTTTAGCTTTCAGAGCTGTCACAATTTGAATGACAATTGCACGGTCATGCGACATTGTACCCAAATTAAATTTTGATCATTTTTTTTCCCCACAGTAGTAGAGCTTTCTTTTGGTGGTATTTTATCACCGCTGCGGTTTTTATTTTTTGTGCTAAAAACAAAAAATGACCGTCAATTTTGAAAAAAAAACACAATATTTATTACTTTTTGCTATAATAAATATCCCAATTTTTTTTTTTTTTTTTATGTATTCTTCTACATATTTTTGGTTAAAAAAAAAAATAATAAAATCGCAATAAGCGTATATTGATTGGTTTGCACAAAAGTTATAGCGTCTACAAAATGGGGGATAGATTTATGGCATTTTTATTATGATTTTATTTTTTTACTACTAATGGCAGCGATCTGCGATTTTTATTGTGACTGTGACATTGCGGCGGAACAGATCGGACACTTTTGACACTATTTTGGGACCATTGACATTTATAAAGCGATCAGTGCTATAAAAATGTACTGATTTATAGTATAAATGTCACTGGCAGGGAAGGGGCGAACACTAGGGGGTGCTGAAGTAGTTAAATGTGTGTCCTAGGGAGTGATTCTAATTGTGGGGGGAGAGGACTAATGAGGGGAGGCGACCGATTGGCGTTTCTATATACAAGGAACATCCGATCAGTTCACCTCTCCCCTGACAGGACGTGGATCTGTGTGTTTAGCAATCGCGGGTAACTGGCGGACATCATGTCCGCCGCGCACGCACATCGGGTCCCCAGTGATGCAGCAAGCATGCGCTCTCCTCAATGCTAGGAAGCCATGGACGTCATATGACATCCACCCGGAGGGAGGAAGGGTTCCTGCCGCTGTCATTTTACTATGGCCCCCTATGGAAGTGGTTACAAGAAGCTATCGCCCCCTCCCCAACACTGCATGTCAGGTTTATTTCCAATATTTGCATAGTGATGAACTCTCATATGACAGCTCTCAGGCCTAGACATTGGCTGTTCAAATGCATCATAGGAGGCCACAAGGAGTGTATGCCATGCTTGAAAATTCTTGTGTTTTAAATGCCAATTTTACCCTTAAAAATGCTTCCACCCTATCAGTCTTCTGGCTCTATTTATTGGCTCAAATGTCTAGGACAGGGGTCTCAAAATTTTTCAAACAAAGGGCCAGTTTGTTGTCCATCAGACGTGAGGAGGGACGGGTTGTGGCCAGCAGGGTCAGAAAATGACATGCCCCCTGCATGAGTGAGAATAAATAAGTGGCCTTAGGGTTGGTGGTGGTCAATAGGAGTAGTGTCCCTATTAGTAAGAGGAATAGTATCCCATCACTGGTATTGGTGGAAGAATTAGTGCCCCATTGTTGGTGTCAGTGGGAGGAATAGTACCCCAGTGGGAGGAATAGTGCCCCAAGGGCCACATAAAGGGCTAGCAAAGGGCCACTTCAGCCTAGTTGTGGATCTATAAACCAAAATCGGCAATTTGTAGTTGTGGACCTTTAAGTCTTGGGTAAGCAGAATTCTTCTTCATCTTCAGCTTCCTTCACCAGTCAGGAGACCTGAGAAGGCAAAAAACCCTCTCTGATGATATATGCACATCAGGCAGCAGGCCTAAGAAGCCAAGACCTTTTTCTTGAGATATATGCACCCCAGGCAGGAGGCCTAAGAAGCCAAGACCTCTTTCTCGAGATATATGCACCCCAGGCAGGAGGCCTAAGAAGCCAAGACCTCTTTCTCGAGATATATGCACCCCAGGCAGGAGGCCTAAGAAGCCAAGACCTCTCTCTGGAGATATACACATACCAGGCAGGAGGCCTAAGAAGCCAAGACCTCTCTCTGGAGATATACACATACCAGGCAGGAGGCCTAAGAAGCCAAGACCTCTCTCTGGAGATATTCATATACCAGGCAGGAGGCCTAAGAAGCCAAGACCTCTCTCTGGAGATATATACATACCAGGCAGGAGGCCTAAGAAGCCAAGACCTCTTTCTCGAGATATATGCACCCCAGGCAGGAGGCCTAAGAAGCCAAGACCTCTCTCTGGAGATATACACATACCAGGCAGGAGGCCTAAGAAGCCAAGACCTCTCTCTGGAGATATTCATATACCAGGCAGGAGGCCTAAGAAGCTAAGACCTCTTTATCGAGATATATGCACCCCAGGCAGGAGGCCTAAGAAGCCAAGACCTCTCTCTGGAGATATACCTAGACCAGGCAGGAGACCTGAGAGGCCAAGACCTCTCTCTGGAGATATATACACACCAGGCAGGAGGCCTAAGAAGCCAAGACCTCTTTATCGAGATATATGCACCCCAGGCAGGAGGCCTAAGAAGCCAAGACCTCTCTCTGGAGATATACCTAGACCAGGCAGGAGACCTGAGAGGCCAAGACCTCTCTCTGGAGATATATACACACCAGGCAGGAGGCCTAAGAAGCCAAGACCTCTTTATCGAGATATATGCACCCCAGGCAGGAGGCCTAAGAAGCCAAGACCTCTCTCTGGAGATATACCTAGACCAGGGAGGAGACCTGAGAGGCCAAGACCTCTCTCTGGAGATATACGCACCTCAGGCAACAGGTCTGAGAAGCATTTCGGCACCACACTGAGGTTGATGTTGCAGTAGAATACCAGTATGAAGATGTGGCACAGAGGGGGCTTCATATAGTGAGGGGGGGTCTACTTTTTTTTATTATAACTAGATTCATTTTTTTTAAGGCACATTCCTGAAAACAAAATGGAACCATATAAAAGGGGGGTTGGGGGCTGAAAGAGGATTCAGCATGTTTTGCTGCACCCGCTGTTTCTCGGAGACACTGCGATAAGTGTTTAGATTATTGCTACTTGGGAATATCAAATGTACAGTTGTAGTGAATTAATATTTCATAGTTTGCAGGGGCCCTGTGTGGGCTGCTTTTTCCTGCACAAGGCTCCGGTTCCATGGAAACACACATACTTTCTTTTTAATTGCATGAACGGATGACAGATAACTGCACAGAAGCATGGAATTAAACGTTGCGTTCTAATGAATTCTAATAAATCTAAAACTGTGTGTTTTCCCTGAATGGCTGGGGGAATAGGAAGCTCGGGGACTGGGAGTAAACATGTTACCAATAAACTGGAGACGGTGTAACACTTCATTAAAAACGTGCAATGAGAACGTCACTTGGCATTCCATCGCCGAATAAAGTGAACCAATTGATTTTTAATTTCTCGACAGGCAAATAACCGGCTTAGCTGTATACATCCAAATATACAGCCCAAAATCAGGCACACATTTCTTCATCTTTGGGCAAACTGTTGTCTCTCCACATTCGCTAAAGCTTTCATTAAAAATTTATATGAAATACACAGTTGGTACACAAGCCTTAGCTAAATCTGAATATGGAAATCTCATATTTACAAAAGTTGTTTTAATCTTTTTAAAAGAAAAATCCACCTTGTTAAATAAAATATGTATATATACAGTATCTCACAAAAGTGAGTACACCCCTCACATTTTTGTAAATATTTTATTCTATCTTTTCATGTGACAACACTGAAGAAATGACACTTGTCTACAATGTAAAGTAGTGAGTGTACAGCTTGTATAACAGTGTAAATTTGCTGTCCCCTCAAAATAACTCAACACACAGCCATTAATGTCTCAACCGCTGGCAACAAAAGTGAGTACACCCCTAAGTGAAAATGTCCAAATTGGGCCCAAAGTGTCAATATTTTGTGTGGCCACCACTGTTTTTCCAGCACTGCCTCAACCGTCTTGGGCATGGAGTTCACCAGAGCTTCACAGGTTGCCACCGGAGTCCTCTTCCCCTCCTCCATGACAACATCACGGAGCTGATGGATGTTAGAGACCTTGTGCTCCTCCACCTTCCGTTTGAGGATGCCCCACAGATGCTCAATAGGGTTTAGGTCTGGAGACATGCTTGGCCAGTCCATCACCTTTACACTCAGCTTCTTTAGCAAGGCAGTGGTCGTCTTGGAGGTGTGTTTGGGGTCGTTATCATTTTGGAATAAGGCCCTGCGGCCCAGTCTCCGAAGGGAGGGGGTCATGTTCTGATTCAGTATGTCACAGTACATGTTGGCATTCATGGTTCCCTCAATGATCTGTAGCTCCCCAGTGCCGGCAGCACTCATGCAGCCCCAGACCATGACACCCCCACCACCATGCTTGACTGTAGACACACTTGTCTTTGTACTCCTCACCTGGTTCTTGCCACACACGCTTGACACCATCTGAACCAAAGAAGTTTATCTTGGTCTCATCAGACCACATGGCATGGTTCCAGTAATCCATGTCCTTAGTCTGCTTGTCTTCAGCAAACCGTTTGTGGGCTTTCTTGTGCATCATCTTTAGAAGAGGCTTCCTTCTGGGACGACAGCCATGCAGACCAATTTGATGCAGTGTGCGGTGTATGGTCTGAACACTGACAAGCTGACCCCCCACCCCTTCAACCTCTGCAGCAATGCTGGCAGCACTCATATGTCTATTTCCCAAAGACAACCTCTGGATATGACGCTGAGCATGTGCACTCAATTTGGTCGTCCATGGCGAGGCCTGTTCTGAGTGGAACCTGTCCTGTTAAACCGCTGTATGGTCTTGGCCAGTGTGCTGCAGCTAATTTTCAGGGTCTTAGAAATCTTCTTATAGCCTAGGCCCTTTTTATGTAGAGCAACTATTCTTTTTCAGATCCTCAGAGAGTTCTTTGCCATGAGGTGCCATGTATGAGAGAGTGAGAGCGATAACACCAAATATACCACACCTGCTCCCCATTCACACCTGAGACCTTGTAACACTGACGAGTCACATGACACCGGGGAGGGAAAATGGCTAATTGAGCCCAATTTGGAGATTTTCACTTAGGGGTGTACTCACTTTTGTTGCCAGCGGTTTAGACATTAATGGCTGTGTGTTGAGTTATTTTGAGGGGACAGCAAATTTACACTGTTATACAAGCTGTACACTCACTACTTTACATTGTAGAAAAGTGTCATTTCTTCAGTGTTGTCACATGAAAAGATAGAATAAAATATTTACAAAAATGTGAGGGGTGTACTCACTTTTGTGAGATACTATATAAATAAATAAATAAATATATATATATATATATATATATATATATATATATATATAAAACTATTTTCTAATTTAATGTTAATAGAAATGACCTTTCCATTTCAATCTGCATCCTGCTGTAATTCTCTGCATTCTGCATTATTCTTTCCAAGAAGTATGAATAAAATCACATATTTGTTGGTACATATTAAAATAGATCAAACACACATGTGATGATCTCATAAAAAAAGACAAAACAATCACACAAAATGGATTCATGTAAATATAGTAACGGTCAATACAGTATTACTCTCCAATGTCTGAATATTTCATCGGTACCCAACGCGTTTCAGGTTCAAGACTTATTTCAGGGGTATAAAATGGGAGAATATATTCAAATATATATCCGGAATCAAAATACAAAAGGTGTAATGTTCAAGATTATGATATAGAGAGGAATCCAAAGGATCACTGCAGGAGATGGCGTCAATGAGGATCACCGGAACTACCCCCAGGGAACTACAGAAAGTATCCTACGAAGGTCTTTGTGTTGATTGGTCATCAACCACAGTTTTTTTAGGAAGTGATGACAAAAAACAGATATGATCTTTAAAGCAGAGGTCCACCCTAAAGTGGACCTCCACTCATCGGAACCCTCCCCCCCTCCGGCGCCACAATTGGCACCTTTCAGGGGGGAGGGGGGTGCAGATACCTGTACAGTACAGGTATCTGCACCCACTTCCGGGATAGCTCTCTGCGGAAAGGGGCGTAGATTACGCCCCTTTCCGCAAGTGCCCGCCCCTTTCCGCAAGTGCCCCGCTGCCTGCTGGGAAACACACAGATCCCAGAGGCAGCGGGGACCGTCCTTATTGCGCAGCACGATTCGCGCATGCGCAGTAGGGAACCGGGAAATGAAGCCGAAAGGCTCCATTTCCTGATTCCCATACCCAAGATGGTGGCGGCAGGACCCGCCAGACGAGCGAGCGATCGGCTTCGGGTGCCGACATCGCGGGCGCGCTGGACAGGTAAGTGTCACTATTTTAAAAGTCAGCAGCTGCAGTATTTAAAAAAAAAAAAAAACGCGGAGTCCCGGTGGACTCCCGCTTTAAAAGAACGATATAGTGGTAAGGGCCATTAACAATGTGCTGTCTCGGTCCTTGAATAGGCAGTCATAAATATATGTAGCCTTACACCCTTGCCCTTAGTTAGAGTATAGTGGGGTCTGCCTGTCCCCACGCCATCTTCCCTGTCAGTGCTGGAGGTGTTCACACGGCAGCATTAGCATTGCCTGTCATTGAGGCAAGGCAAAAATAACGCTGCCTGCAGAGTTTGCCAGGCGTTGACGCTTTGCAACTGCCTCCATTCACTTCTATTGAAATGCACCACAAGCATGCCATAAATGCACTGTAAATGCATCACTTACAGTGTGTTTAAGGTTCGATTGCAAAGCATCAAGTGATCACTTCCGATTTTAGCCTTGTAAAAAAAACAAAACACATCTCACAGGTTGATTGAGGAGTGTTGTCTGACACATAATGAATGCCTGTACAACACATCCAAAACACTCATTAACGCTATAGGTAGCTGGGAGTACTAAGAGTACCTGGAGTAACTGGGAGTACATGGAGTAACTGGAGTAGCTGGGAGTACTTGGAGTACCGAGAGTACCTGGAGTAGCTGGGAGTACTTGGAGTACCTGGAGTAACTGGGATCACTGAGAATACCTGGGTTACTGAGAGTACCTGGAGTAACTAGTACTTGAAGTACATGGAGTAACTGGGAGTACTGAGAGTACCTGTAGTAGCTAGGAGTTCTGGGAGTACTTGGAGTGACTGGGAGTACTGAGAGTACCTGGTGTAACTGGGAGTACTGAGAGTACCTGGAGTATCTGGGAGTACTGAGAGTACCTGTAGTAGCTAGGAGTTCTGGGAGTACTTGGAGTGACTGGGAGTACCTGGAGTAGCTAGGAGTACTAAAAGTTCTTGGAGTAACTGGGAGTACTGAGAGTACCTGGTGTAACTGGGAGTACTGAGAGTACCTGGAGTAGCTGGGAGTACTCAGAGTACCTGGAGTAACTGGGATCACTGAGAATACCTGGGTTACTGAGAGTACCTGAAGTAACTGTGAGTACTTGGAGTAGCTGTGAGTACTTAGAGTACCTGGAGTAACTGGGAGTACTGAGAGTTCCTGTAGTAGCAAGGAGTTCTGGGAGTACTTGGAGTGACTGTGAGTACCTGGAGTAGCTAGGAGTACTGAGAGTACTTTGAGTAACTGGGATTACTGAGAGTAATTGGAATAACTGGGAGTACTGGGAGTAGTTGGAGAAACTGGGAGTACTGAGAGTACCTGGAGTAACTGGGAGTACCTGGAGTAGCTAGGAGTTCTGGGAGTACTTGGAGTAACTGGGAGTAACTGGGAGTACTGAGAGTACTTGGAGTAACTGAGAGTACTTGGCATAACTGGGAGTACTGAGAGTACCCGGAGTAGCTAAGACTACTGGGAATACTTGGAGTAACTGGGAGTACTGAGAGTACTTGGAGTAACTGGGAGTACTGAGAGTACCTGAAGTAGCTGGGACTACTGGGAATACTTGGATAAACTGGGAGAACTGAGAGTACCCGGAGTAGAGTACTGAGAGTACTTGGAGTAACTGGGAGTACTTAGAGTACCTGTAGTAGCTAGGAGTTCTGGGAGTACTTGGAGTGTCTAGGAGTACTGAGAGTACCTGGAGTAGCTAGGAGTTCTGGGAGTACCTGGAGTAACTGGGAGTGCTTGGAGTAACTAGAAGTACTGAGAATACCTGGAGTAGCTAGGAGTTCTGGGAGTACTTGGAGTGACTGGGAGTACTGATAATACCTGAAGTAGCTAGGAGTACTGAGAGTACTGAGAGTACTGAAAGTAACCGGTATAAGTATCTTTTAGTACCTTTAGTATATGAAATATTCTTATGTAATATTCCATCCTTACCTGATTGCAGTCATGATTTTTTTTTAAGATACTATAAATTGAATTTGCACAGACTAGTGCTGTCCATCTACTCCCTGCTGCTCCTAGAGGGCGCCACTTAGGAGAAAACGATCTCATCCCCCCTTTGAAGAAGCCCGGGTCTTGTGTTCGGACCCCACACTGGACATGATAATACGAATCCCTCCATTATCCCTAACAATCAAACAAACACCATCCTTCATTAAAATAAATCACCATGACAACAACGGGGTCATCCTGTGATCCCGGATTAGCGGGGGAGCGTATTTTCTCGGAGACGCTGTGAACGGTCCGGCGTCCTGGACTTCGGAAAACAAAACAAAAAACAAACCCGGCAAAGTCAATTATTTGGCTGGGCCGGTCTTATCGCTCATCTGCCAGCGCTAAATATGTATCAAAAGGAACACAAAGCATCCTAGCAACAGATTAAATCGCTAATGTTGTTATTCACCTAAACCCATTTTTGCATAATACCGAAAAACGGCGACGTCTAATTCATCGTCTGTAATAAAACCAGCCATCTGTGTGCACAATAGATTGGTATTTTAATTTTTTCTGTTCAGCCAGAAGCAAATCCTAATCAAGCCAAAGTCATTTGGAGAATATTCCGCAAGACAAATCAATTGCTGGGACCCTGTTAGATGGTGTTTATTTTAATAGGATAATGCATTATTAAACTTTGTGGCGGGGTGCGTGCCGCCGACGCTCTTCTTTGCAAAGAATACAAATAAAAGTTAATATAGGGTGCGGCATGATGGCGCACGTTTATGGCATTTCTCTCTCTCTCTGAGTTTCTGTAACATTTAAAGCTGAACCCCGGGAACAAAAGATTTCATTTAAATGTATTCCTCAATAACCATAAAGGATATAAATCCACCAAACGCCCCTTGCAAACCCAGATATTTTTGTTTTTTTTTGAAGCACACGAGGCTCTAATTGGCTTCAAAAAAGGGTGGGCTCAGGGCACAGAGCACTGCACCCTGAGCCCACCCAGTTGTGTGACATTAGCAAATTAATAATCGCTAATCTCTTTCTGCTTCTCCTCCCGGCCAATCAGGAAGCGGGTCCTGAGACCCAACTGGCCTTGGAGTCTTAGGACCCACTTCCTCTTTTGCCTGGAGGAGAAGCAATGGCCCCGGTTCTTCCCTTGGCAAGCTGGAGCAAGCCGCAGCATCGGCCACTGATCGCATGTCTCCCGCAGGGGAGTGGAAGGTTTGTTTGCCGCCCCCCCCCCCCCCCCCACAAAATATTGAGCACCAGCCGCCACTGTCCTCCATATACTTACCTGGCCCCATCTTGATCCAGCGATGTGCATGAGGGTAGCAGCTCTCTCGGCTCTCTTCCTCCTCATTGGCTAAGTCACCATTGGCTCCTGCTGCTGCTCCTCTACAACCAGCGGGGGGGCGGGGCTGAGCTCTGTTCTGTGTGTTAATAGACCAGGGATATGCAATTAGCGGACCTCCAGCTGTTGCAAAACTACAAGTCCCATCATGCCTCTGCCTCTGGGTGACATGCTTGCGGCTGTCAGAGTCTTGCAATGCCTCATGGGACTTGTAGTTCTGCAACAGCTGGAGGTCCGCTAATTCCATAACCCTGCAATAGGCAAAAAGATCAGGACTCAGGAGGGAGCACACACGAGTGCCTCCATAATAAGTGGCTTGCTATGGGGGCATCCAGCAGGGGGAAGGAGCCCAGAACGCCGGTTCGGAACCCGACAAGAGGAGGATTGGGATGCTCTGTGCAAAAACCATTGCACTGAGCAAGCAAGAAATATATTTGTTTTTTTTATTTCCTTTGGCATCACTTTAAGGCTTGATATGTTGGGTATCTATTTACTCAGTGCAACCTTATACATATTATTATACTTAGTACATTTGGGTGCCCCAACATTTCATATCCTGGTATGTCCCAATGTACTAGGTGGCACTGACAGGTGGCTGGCACTGATAGATGGCATTGATAGGTGGCGCTGGCACTCATAAATGTCACTGACAGGTGCCTGGCACCGATGAGCGACACTTATGGGCATTGGGGACAGATGGCATTTATGGGCACTGATGGGCAGGCACTGAAATGCCATGAGCAAAAGCTGCCTGCGACGGCCCATCTTGGTACTCCTTGCACTCGGCCGCATAAAAGCAGCAGCGGCCATCTTGTTGCACCCTGCCCGAACTATATGGGCTGGGTGTAACAAGATATCCGCTGCTGGCTTACTACGGCCAAGTGCAGGGTGTACCAAAATGGGTGTCGGGATGTCCAACCACCGACGTCAACACAGAGCGTCACTTCCGTTGTTCCGTCCGCTGACTTCCGGTTGCGCCGGATCGGAGCATTTGTGCGTGATCCCGATACTGATACTAGTATCGGGACAACCCTAGATTAGACCAATGAGACCTATTTATATTTTTTACATTCGTTTTCTGCTGCTATGATGTCCAGTCCCACTAGAGGCCGCTGGTGTCCCTAAGAGTGTTTTGGAGGGGTGGGGTGTTTGCATAATCTTTGAGCCTCATGCACACTGGACGTTAATATAACGTTATATAAAAATGTAACGCTTTTTTTTAGCGTTTATTCATGTTTTTCCGCATTAGTGGTTTAGCAGGGGTTTTTTTTTTTGAAGAAGAAAATTTTTTCTTTTTTATTTTTTTTTTCAGTGGGTCAAAAACGTTAAAAAATGCTGTTGAGCGGTGTTTTTTTGAGCGTTTATAAGCATTAGAGCATTTTTACAGCTGAAAAAACGTCTCTCAGAACCCACTTGTTTTGGGTTTTTTTTTACTTCTCAAAAATGCCACAGCCCAAAACCACGGATAACAGCCTGTGTGTGCATGGACACATAGGATAACATGATGGAGAGTTTAATGACTGCAGAAAAAAAAACGTCTACGGCCCAAAACAGATGCTGTAAAAAAAGCCAAAAAGCGTCCATTGTGCATGATATCTCAGGCTTAAAAGGATTTTTCAATCCGCTCGTGCAGCGAAAAGGGTTCAATCCGGATATCTTCGGTCTGGTGTTGCTTACATTTTGGTGGGGTCTACTGTATAGGAAACCCGGCCTCTGAAACCCAATGCATCTATCGCTGCAGTCCGTGTAGCCAGGAAGCGGCTGCAAAGTGGTAGCAGGAGATCAGCAGCACTAAGATGTAACAGACAGCCGTGTAGATGCTTAGCAAGTGTAAGTGAGTGCTGGGTGCCGGGATGAACGAACGCCTGTGCTCGGCCAATCAAGGTGCCTGAGGGGGTCCTAATCCCAGAAGACGACAGAAAAGAAATAGAAGCACCGGTGGTATCATGACGATGGTGAAGTCTGCAGTGCTGGAGGGGGGGGAGGGAAGGGGGGTTAGATTGCCATAATGTGAAAATACGCTGAGCATACTTGTTCATTATGACAAAAGCTCCTGGAGGGACCTGAAAGCTTAATGCCGCTTTAATTAAAAAATGATTTTGGATACACAATGCTTTAGCAAAGTAAATGTCATTAGATTAGGGATCATATAAACAAAAAAGAATAAAATGCATTTTTTTTTTTTTTTCATTTGGTAAAGAATTCATTCCGTTTCCTCATACTCTGTGAACTCCAGGCAAGCCATGCCCCCCCATGTATAAGTGACAGGTACTCTTTAGCTGTGACATGAGCGGCGTGCTGGGATGTTGGACCACCGGGACAGATTATTTATAGCTTAATATATCTGTTTGCCAACTGCAAATGTGTGGCAGCTTGAGCCAAGCGAGCTAATGAAATCGCAGTGGAAGCGTTTGGGGAGAGACGGGAATTGATCCAAAATTCGAAGAGTGGGGCTCTCAGCGTTCCACATGGGACGGAAAGAAGCAGATATGGGGGGGGGGAGTTGGCACGAGGGGCGCCGGAGGGGCACAGCTACATCCCAAGACCCATTAACATCATTATTCTGTGTTAAGCAGATGAGAGGCAACATGGCGATTGCGGAGGCTGGAGGACCCATGAATCACCATTGTACTGGCTGTGCCCGCGTTTGACAAGAGGCTGAAGGGATGGCGCGCTGCCCAATAAAAATGGATGGAGCTGTCTATCCTATGGAGGAAAGATGGCTGCGGTTTGCCAGTGGCACGCAATGCATGTGAATGAACTGGAATAATTGCACTTAAAACGAAACTCCCGGCATTAGGCATTCAATTAATATAAAGGATATTAAAAATGATTTAATGCGGAGTTCCAACTGTTAATTTTTTTTTTTGATGAATATCTTTTGTTTAAAAATCTTATTTATAGCACTCACATTTCTCTGATGAATCTATGAATGAATCTATGAATGTACTTTAGTGGGTTAGGTCACAGGATCCAGTGTAGCAGCTAAAAAAAATAAAAAAAAAAAATAAAAGCTGAACAACACTTGTGATTACATTTTGAATCAATTAGAACAATAATAAATAACAATGAGACCTATTTGTATTTTTTTTTACATTAAAGCGGGAGTCCGCCGTTTTTTTTTTTTTTTAAAGTCAGCAGCTACAAATACTGCAGCTGCTGACTTTTAAAATAGTGACACTTACCCGCCCAGCGCGCCCGCGATGTCGTCACCTGAAGCCGATCTCTTAATCGTCTCTCGGGTGCTGCCGCCGCCATCTTGGGTATGGGAATCAGGAAGTGGAGCCTTTCGGCTTCATTTCCCGGTTCCCTACTGCGCATGCGCGAGTCGCGCTGCGCAATAAGGATGGACCCGCTGCCTCTGGGATCTGTGTGTTTCCCAGCAGGCAGCGGGAGACTTTCGGAAAGGGGCGTAGATTCACGTCCCTTTCCGCAAAGAGCTATCCCGGAAGAGGGTGCAGATACCTGTACTGTACAGGTACCTGCACCCCCCTCCCCCCTGAAAGGTGCCAATTGTGGCGCCGGAGGGGGGGAGGATTCCAATGAGCGGAAGGTCCATTTTAGGGTGGACCTCCACTTTAAATAGTTTTCTGCTGCTATGATGTCCAATCCCACTAGAGGCCGCCGGTCTCTATTAGATAATGATATTTACAGGAGATCATTTGAACAGCTTGCTATTGCAATGTTCAAATTATGTTGAATGGATTGCTCCCATGATTGCTAATAAGCTTAGCTGATTTGGATTTTTCTGGGATCATACTTTTTAGTAGACATGTGCAGTTCTTTTCGTTCCGAATTAGTTTTTTAAACAAATTTTGACAAATTTGTTCACTTGGAAATAGACAAATTAATGAAAAAGGATTTGGGCCATTTTGTTTTAATTTAATTGCAGTATTAGAGGGGGATGGGTGATTTTTGACAGATAGAGAAAGGATGCGCCCAGAGATCAGTTTTAAAAATACCCAAGAGTGAAGAAGGATTAGAACCTCTGTGGGGATTTTATCGCTGTCTGCGCTCCCAATGGGGCAATTCTACCTTCTTTATTTGCCCCGGTTTCCATTGTCACTGGGATAGAAAGTGATGGAAACAATGTTACAGTTGCCATCAGAACAGAGACAGATGGGGAATATTTCAGTAGGGACAACTGTTCTGGTGACTACTGATCACATTCCCAAATATAATAAAAACATTTGTATAATTTTCCGTTGAACTGATTCGGGGTGCATAATCTACCTGATGAATTGCCTTATTTTTAATCTTGGGATATATCATTCAAGGCTAAGCTGAATCTTAAAAACCCCAAAAAGAGCCATGATTAGACGCTGTAATGATGACTCTATCCAATCATGGTTCACTGCTCTTAGTCCCGCCCCATGCTAAATGCAAAAGTAACTAAACTAAAAGTATTGTGATATCGGCGTGGAGAGAGATATAACAGGGCTCTCTTCAGTGCTACTAGACAGTTAGGCCGCGTATACACGGGCGGAATGTCTGCCCAACTAAGTCCGTCAGACAATCCGACAGACAGTCCGTCCTACTTTCGAATGAACGGACTTGACCACACACGATGAACAGACAGTCCGCCGAAAGCTTGCGCGATGACGTGTACAGCACGTATGACGGGACTAGAAATACGACGTCCAATACACTGCAATGCAACCTTTCGCCGTGTAAATCCTTTCTGAGCATGCGCCATACTTAGTCCGTCGAACTAGCCTACTCACGAGCGGACTGTCCGCTGAAACCAAGTTTGGACGGACAATATTACGGAAATTCCGAAAGACTTAGTCCGCCAGACTGTCCGCCGAAAAAGTCAGCTGAAGCCCACACACGAGCGGATTGTCTGCTGAAACACGTTTCAGCGGACCAAGTCCGTCAGACAGTCCGCCCGTGTGTACGCGGCCATAGTGTGCTATAGTGTGCTATTCTGATTCTATTGTCAGCTTTCTGTAGAATATCAGTTTAGTGTGAATCTAGTGATAGTTCAGTCAGTGTGAGTGTAGTGACCACCATTCATCTTTACATTAGTGTGAATCTAATGATAGTTCAGTCAGTGTGAGTGTAGTGAGTGACCATTCATTTTTACTTTAGTGTCAATCTAGTGATAGTTCAGTTAGTGTGAGTGTACTGCACGTTTAACGCTGTATATTTCAGTATGTTAAGTGTCATTTAACGCAATATATTTCTGTGCGTTAGTGCATGTTTAACGCAGTATATTTCAGTGCATTACTGCAAGTTTATTGCAGTATATTTCAGTGGATTACCTTCAGTTTAACACAGTATAGTTCCATGCGTTACTGCAAGTTTAACCCTGTATATTTCAGTGCATTAGTGCACGTTTAACGCAGTATAGTTCAGTGCATTACTGCAAGTTTAACGTGGTATACGTTAATGTGTTACCTTCCATTTAACGCAATATAGTTCAGTGCATTACTGCAAGTTTAATGCTGTATATTTCAATACGTTACGTATCGTTTAATGCAGTAGATTTCTGTGCATTAGTGCATGTTTAACACAGTATATTTCAGTACATTACTGCAAATTTAGTGCAGTATCTTTCAGTGCGTTACCTTCCATTTAACACAGTATAGTTCAGTGCGTTACTGCAAGTTTAACACCGTATATTTCAGTACACTGTGTGTTGTTTAACGCAGTAAATTTCTGTGCATTAGTGCACGTTTAACGCAGTATATTTCAGTGCGTTACTGCAAGTTTATTGCAGTATATTTCAGTGCATTACCTTCCGCTTAACACAGTATAGTTCAGTGTGTTACTGCAAGTTTAACTCCGTATATTTCAGCACGTTACATGTTGTTTAACGCAGTATATTTCTGTGTATTAGTGCACATTTAACGCAGTATATTTCAGTGCTTTACTGCAGGTTTATTGCAGTATATTTCAATTTGTTACCTTCCATTTAACACAGTATAGTTCAGTGTGTTACTGCAAGTTTAACGCTGTATATTTCAGTGCGTTATTGCACGTTTAACACAGTATATTTCATTGCTTTACTGCAAGTTTAACACTGTATATTTCAGTGCGTTACCTGCCATTTAACACAGTATATTTCTGTGTGTTAGTGCACATTTAACACAGTATATTTCAGTGCGTTACTGCAAGTTTTTTTTTTTTTCAAATCTCTTTTTTTTTCAATAAAATTATATATTACAACATATACTTTTCACTTCATCTATATTCCACTTTCGCAGGAGCTTCCACATAACTCTTATTTACAATACCTGTGTATCGCAATAAAAAAACAGGAAAAAGATATAGAAAAATACACACATTCTTCCCCCTTAACCTCGTGTCATGGTGTGGTTTGTTGTACCCCTTCATTTTCTTTAGCTATGTTTCGTTACTTTCTTCCTACATTTCTATATTTTCCTATTCCAGTTATTTATTCCTTAGATTGTCAGAGGCCGTTGTAGGCTCTTCTATCCAGCTTAACCAAACCCTTTCATATTTTCGTTGATGTCCTCTATTGCAGTATGTTTCTCTATACAAAGGCAGGTTATCATTTACTAAATTCTTCCAAAAAGCTATTGAGGGAGCCTCTGTTTTTTTCCAGTTCAATGCTTTCGCTTTTCTTGCATAGAAAGCAATAGGCTTATTTCTGTTCTCTTTGTTCTAGTAGTAGAAATATTATTCCCCATCAAACCCAAGAGACAGGTTCCTATTTCCTGTTCCAAAACAACTCATGTCACTATAGCAATTACATTTATGACCCTTGTCCAAAAAATAATGATATCGGGGCAGGACCAGAATATATGGATAAAATCTCCTGGAATATTTCCACGTCACCAGCAATTTTGAGAATTCAGTGGACTTATTCTATGTAATTTATGTTTACAAACGATTTTTATTATTTGTAAGGTCAGAGTATAAAACAGTTAAGCGAATTCTATGTAATTTATATGGTGTATAGTACGTTCTGTGTGTTATCTTAAATTGTATAAGTTTATCTCGAAGAAAGACCAATATCTGAAAGGGGAATCCCCATATCTCCTCCCAATTCTCCTTTTCTAGTTCCGGAACATCATTTTCCAACATGCTCGAAGTTTACTCATATCCGTCAGTAATACTCCTTCTAAGTGGGTGTATAGTACTGAAGTAGGTTTCTTTTCCATTCTCCTTCTAGTTATCTGCTCCAGCCCAGATTCCTCTAGTTGCGGAAAACCCTGAGGAAACTGGGCAGAGAGAGCATGTGCAATTTGCATATATCTAAAAAAAAATCTTCCTGGAATATTCCAGTATTCTATCATTCCTGCAAAGGGTATCACCATTTCTCCTTGTACTACCTGAGATGGCTTTTTAACCTTAAATCTGGTCCAGGCTCCTGGATCTTGGATGGATGTTAATTGAGGCAGCTGAGGATTCCTTCACATTGGGGTATTTGGAGATAAGATCACCCTTGGAGCGTTTTTCCCACACTAAACTTGCTCTCCGTGCCTTTAAAGTTGTTACCATTGAGGGAGTCAAATCATATGAAGATTTCAAGCCTCAAAACAGCAATGCCTGTAATTCTTCTGTGGAATGTAAGGCCGCGGGCGGACTGTATGGCCTACTTAGTCCGTCATACAATCCGATGGACAGTCCGTCATACTTTCGAATGAACGAACTTGACCACACACGGATGCACAAACAGTCCGTCGAAAGCTTGCGCGAGGACGTGTACAGCACGTACGACGGGACTAGAAATAGGAAGTCCAATACACAGCAATGCACCCTTCCGCCGTGTAAATCCTTTCTGAGCATGCGCCATTCTTAGTCCGTCGAACTAGCCTACTGACGAGCGGATTGTCCGCTGAAACCAAAGTATGACGGACAGAATTTAGAAAAATCCAAAATACTTAGTACGCCAGACTGCACGCTGAAAAAGTCCGCTGAAGCCCACACACGAGCGGACTGTCCGCTGAAATGTGTTTCGACGGACTAAGTAGGCCATACAGTCCGCCCGTGTGTACGCGGCCTAACACCGCTGCCTCCAACATTATAGCAGGATTATATCTGTCTGGATTTAACCATCCCCCTGCCGATACCAGCTGTGCTGCCAGGTAATATTTATGAAAGTCTGGAAAGGCCAGTCCCCCTTCTGCCAACCAGTTCTCCTTGTGCGCGTTACTGCAAGTTTAATGCCATATATTCCAGTGTGTTACTGCAAGTTTAATGCAGTATAGTTCAGTTAGTTACTGCAAGTTTAAACGCTGTATATTTCAGTGTGTTACACGCCGTTTAGCGCAGTATATTTCAGTGAATTAATGCAAGTTTAACGCTGTATATTTCAGTGTGTTACTGCATGTTTGACGCAGTATATTGCAGTGCGTCAGTCACCACTTTCCATTGATTAAAGTGCATTCACGTACACATTTCCACATCTTTATCACATTTTGTTAATAAGCTATCCCCTCCCCATCATGTCTGGGTGGACAACAAGCAGAGGCAGACGTTCCCATGGTACTGTGAGGGGGCCAGCAGCATCTGTGTCCACAGGCAAAGGTGGACATGGTCAGTCCTCAGGCAGGGCATCATTTCCTCTGTTTAGTTATGTTGCCCATGCTATCCAGCCACACCATGCAGAGGAGGTGACTGGCTTACTAACCCATCTTCATCCTCCATCACCCAAGCAGAGACTAGTGTGCAGTCCACTGCAGCTGCCAGAGGGGCTAAACCTGCCTCCTTGTCCACAGCTATTCCCACCATAGCCCCATCATCAGGCATGGAGAAGTTAGCTGAGTTATTTGAACACAGCAGCAGCCACTTGCTCCTTGATGATGCACAGCCATTCCTTGATTCAGATGTTGGTTCTGAAGTTGAGGAAGGCAGGAACATGAGCCTACAGAGAGGGGAGAACACTGGTACACAAATTGGCAGTCATGTTTCCCCAGCCACAGCGTATTGCAAAGTTGTCTCCAGTTGTAATGAGGATGGAGGAGATGATGATGATGAGGTCACTGACGTGAATTGGGTTCCTGGATAGAGGAGAAAAGTGAGTGTGAGGCACAACCCCAACGAGGCAGCAATCATAGAAAAGTAGAGAGCAGCCACCCTATTCCATCACATTGTGGAGCTGTTATCTCCCAGCCCACTTCCCAGAGCTCAGCTGTCTGAGCCTTTTTTAGCACATGTGCAGCCAATCGCACTGTTGCAAATTGCAAAAAAAATTTCAAGCACATCAAGCGTGGCAAAAACACCAGACATTTTTGTACCACATGCTTGACAAGACATTTAACCTCCCACCACTCAGTCCATTGGCAGGAGCACTTGAAAGTCACACAAAAGGGGTGAAATTCTGTTCCTCCTCCTTACTCACCTCAGTCTGCCCCCCGCTATACCTCATGACCTCTCAGCGGCCTCCACTGACAGGGATAATGGTATAATGCAGGGTGTCCCAGGTCCTTGCAGCACATCTACCAGTAGCACACCACCAGATGTAAACTAAAATCAGCAAATTTCTCTGCCCCATCTGCTGCACGGAAACAAAAATACAGTCCCTGCACCCACATGCCCAGCATCTAAATGCAATCTTGTCGAAGCCTGCTGACTCTACAACTTCTGCCTTTCCATCTGGTGGTTTCTGCCCCCTTCCATGAATTTGCAGAATGTGCTGTACCACAATGGCAGGTTCCCAGTCACTATTTCTTTTCACGTAAGGCCATTCCAGCTTTGTACCATCACATGGAAGGCAATGTTGTGGCATCGTTTGCAAGGCAGTCAGCCACAAAGTCCACGTTACTGTGGACACGTGGTCCAGCAAGCATGGTCAGAATGATATATTTCATTCACAGCACACTGGGTAACTCTGCTTGCAACTCGGAAGGATGCAGGACAGGGCTCAGTGCTGCAGTTTGTTGTGCCCCCCACATCCCCATACAGCTAGTGGTGATAATGTGAGATTTGTCAGCTCTAACTTCTTCCTCCTCCATGCCTTTCTCTGCTAGAATTGTCCTAGGAACCACAAGTACACCTTAAGTGTTGAAGGGGCTATTCCCAGAGTCAGGCTAAAAGGTGCCATGCAGTGCTTCCGCTGGAGTGTTTAAGAGACAGGAACCACACTGGAGCAGAGATTCTTGCAGCTCTGCAGGGGCAGGCCCAGAGGTGGTTCATGCCATGCCAGCAGGAGCCAGGAATAGTGGTGTGTGATAATGGCACAAACCTCCTGACTGCCCTTAGACAGGGAAAGTTGACACATGTGTCACGGCTGGCACATTTTCTCAATTTGGTGGTGCAGCATTTCCTAAATAGGTACCCAGGGTTGGAAGACCTGCCGAAGCAGGCCAGCAGAGTCTGCAGCCATTTCAGGCAGTCATACACAGCCAGTGCTCATTTGGCTAATATTCAGCAGGAATTCCACCTGACTGTAAAACGCTTGATTTGAGACATGCCCACCAGGTGGAACTCGACTTTGGCAATGCTGCAGTGGCTGCACATGCAGCAGAGGACCATCAATGAGTACCTGTGTGAGTATGGCACAACGACAGGCTCAGGTCAGCTCAGTTTTTTCTCTCCACGTCAATGGCTGCTCATAAAGGATGCAAGCACTGTATTGTCACCATTTGAGGGGGCCACAAGGATGGTGAGCCGTGACATTGCATGCTTCAGTGACACAATCCCTGCTATATTCCTTCTGAAGGCAGAACAGAGGGAGAGGAGGACTTCCTTAACTTTCAAGGCCCACTTTATGCAGACACCATTGTCCCTATGCCACAGAACACACAAGAGGAGAGGGAGGAGTGGGAAGAGGAGGAGGATTCTGACAGTTTTGGAGGCACTGAAGGAGAGGAAGACATACGTCAAACAGTAAGAGATTGTTTTCCATCCCCAGAACTTTTAGGGAGTAGTACATGTCTGGTAGGAGGAAGTTCCAGATACTATCATCCTCAGTGACCCAGAGGGGTCTGCTTCTCATGCCTCCGTAAATTTGCGGTGTATGGGCTCCCTCATGCTTCAAAGCCTGGACCCAAGAATATGTGGCGTAAAGGAGAAGGATCACTATTGGGTGACAACCCTCCTTGACCACTGTTACAATGGGAAAAGTCCCATAACTCATCCCATCCCCACAGAGAGTGCAGAAGATGAAATCTCTTGAGGACACCTTAAAGAGGGGTTTATCTAATGCTTTTCCCATTGGTCCAGAAAGGAGTGGTGGAGAAGTCGGTGGCCTCGGTGATGCATTTCACAATTTTTTTTAGTCCTCGCCGACCAGGGTTGTCAGCTTTTACATCCCATCGGCAGCATCTGCATCACATGGTGAATTATTATCTAGGGGCAAAAACAGAGATGGAGAGCTTTCCAGTTGATGATCCACTGGCTTACTGGGTCATGAGAATAGACCACTGGCCAGAAATTCCCCAGTATGCAATTGGGCTGCTGGGATGCTCTGCATCCAGTGTGCTTTCAGAATGGCATTCAGTGCTGCTGGAGGTTTTGTTACTGATAATAGAATGCGTCTGTCCACTGACTCTGTTGACCGTCTGACATTTATCAAAATGAGTCAGTCCTGGATTACCAGCATCTATGAAGCCCCTGATGCCAATGTCGCTGATTAATGCCCTGTACACACGGTCGGACATTCTGATGACAAAATCTGTCGGATTTTTTCCAATGGATTTTGGCCCAAACTTGTCTTGCATACACATGGTCGCACAAAGTTGTCGGAAAATCCGATCGTTCAGAACGAGGTGTCGTACACCACATACGACAGGACTATAAAGAGGCCAGTAGCCAATAGCTTTCGTCTCGTAATTTATTCTGAGCATGTGTGGCACTTTGTGCATCGGAATTGTCTACACAAGATCGGAATTTAAACGATTTTGTTGTCGGAAAATTTTAGATCCAGATCTCAAACTTTGTGTGTCGGAAATTCCGAAAAGTCCGATGAAGCCCACACACGATTGAAATTTCCGACAACACAGTCCAATCATACATTTCCCTTCGGAATGTCTGACCGTGTGTACAGAGCATAAGTGTTATTGGGATGTTGAATCTCTGCAGGAATTCTAGGCTGCCTAGCATTGTGGGTGTTGATTTCATCTGGAAGATTTTTTTCAGTGTAGATTTCATGGGCACCATGAACAACCAAAGACCAATTTTTCCACACCTGTTTGACAGGTGCATATCATTGCAATTTTTGACAGCAAGGCCAAATCTTGCTTTTCACCGTAACCTTATAGAGTGCCTCTATAAGATTACGGTGTGAAGGTGCCACCAACACCCAAAGACCAATTTTTCTGCACCTGTTACTGTAAAGTCTGTGCAAGAGACACCAGAATTTATCCAAAAAATCTCTAATATTGTTCCCAGTACACTACATTGTGGCCTCATCATACAGACTGGCTCCTCAAGCCGTCGAATACAAAAGAAAGAAAGCTTGCAGGGAAAATGTAATTTTTTGGGGCTTTATTAATTCAATTGTTGCTGCAGCAGCTTCTATACACAGTACAGATGTGCCATTTTACAGGTAGACTAATGGGACCCCTCAGGCACTATATTGAAAGGAATTTTTCATTTTTATGCTTTCAATTTAAACATCAATAAATCACTGTTCATTTAAGAATTGCGTTTTTTACAAACTTTTTTTTCATTGATATATGTCCCCCAGGGCAGTTCCCAGACCCCAATAACCACTGTATGCCCAATTACTTAAATATAAGCCTTCAAAACGGGCACTTTTGATTTTTCCAGTTCGAGTCCCATAAACTTCAATGGAGTTCCTTATTCGGTTTCCAACTTTCACAATGTTCAAAAGTTCTGGTGTGAACTGAACAGGGGGTCGTTTCGGCCCATTTCTACCCAAGATTAATGCCGCGTACACACGACCGGTTTTCCCATCGGAATAAACCCTGGAAGGTTTTTCCAACGGAGTTCCGGTGGAGTTCCGCTGAAACTGTCTTGCCTACACACGATCACACCAAAGTCCGATCGTCAAGAACGCAGTGACGTACAGCATGTACAACGGGACTAGAAAAAGGAAGTTCAATAACCAGTAGCCAATAGCCGCCGTCTCGTACTTGCTTCAGAGCATGCATAGTTTTTGGTCCATCGGAATAGCATACAGACGAGCGGTTTTCCCGATAGGAATTGGTTCCATCGGATATATTTAGATGTTCTATTTCTATGTCCGTCAGAATTAAAAAAAAAAAAAAAGTCTGATGAGGCACACACACAATCAGAATATATGATGAAAAGATTCCGTATGACTTTCTGTCAGGCCGCGTACACACGGGCGGACTGTTCGCCCAACTTTGTCCGCTGAACAGTGTTTCAGCGGACAGTCCGCTCGTGTGTGGGCTTTCAGCGGACAGTTTCAGCGGACAGTCTGACGAACAAAGTTTTTCGGAATTTCCGTAAAACTGTCCGCTGAAACTTGGTTTGAGCGGACAGTCCGCTCGTGTGTAGGCTTGTTCGTCAAACTAAGTTCCGCGCATACTCAGAAAGGATTTACACGCCGAAGGTTGCATTGCAGTGTATAGGACGTCGTTTTCTAGTCCCGTCGTACGTGCCGTTCACGTCATCGTGCACGGTTTCAGCGGACTGTTCGTTCATCGTGTGTGGTCAAGTCCGCTCATGCTAATTTTGAGCGGACTGTTTGACAAACTGACGAACAAGGTTGGGCGAACAGTCCGCGCGTGTGTACGCGGCCTCAGACATTCCGCTTGTGTGTACGCGGCATTAGGGCTGAACAGGTGTTCCCCCTCAGTTCCGCCTATCAGTGCAGCCTCATCAGTGCCCATCGGTGAAGCCTAATCAGCATACATCAGTGAAGGAGAAAAATTACTTATTTACAAAATTTTATAACAGAAACTAAGAAAATATATATTTTTTTTAATGTTAAGCCTTTTTTCATTTGCAAAAAATCAAAAACCCGGTGGTGATTAAATACCACCAAAGGAAAGCTATCTGTCTCAAAAAATGATTACAATTTTGTTTGTGTACAGTGTTGCATGATCGCACAATTGTCATTCAAAGTCTGACGGTGCTGAAAATTGACCTGGGCGGGGGGAGTGTCCTGTAGGCAGGTTAAGGGCCTGGTTGCCCACTTTATTAAATAGGGAAAAACTAAGCAAATGTTCAACACCAAAAGGTTGCTCACGCAAGGGTTTCAGCTGCACGCAAAACAGTATTAAGAAAAAATTCCGAGCTCCTGGCTCTTCAGTCAGCAGCAGCACTGCTCTCTCTGGTCTCCCCAACCATGGGCTACTCAGACTTGCTGTTTGTGCTTGCAGTATACTACTTCTCAGGCCCCACTCCTGATTAGGGTTACCCCTTATCCCTTTAAACCCAAACACATATGAATTACACAGGTTCTGAGTCTAATTTAATGCAGATAAGGCACCAAGTGAGTTTAATTACTACCTTAATCAGCCTAAGAACCTGTGTAATTAATATGTGTTCAGTTTTAACGGGATGAGGTGGCAACCCTACTCCTGAACTCATTTGATTGGGTTCTCCCAGCACCCCAAGCTCTCTCACTTCTTGGGAACACGGGACTTCCTCCAGGCTCCACCTCAACTTTCATAGTCTCTTTGGACCCACGTAGCTGCCCTGACTCTCCCAGCCCTATGGGCAAGAAGTCCCACCAACATAGGGTCTCCTCTCCCGAGCAGATCCCCCCTCCTGGCCAGGGAACAACACCTATCTTCACACACAGCCTGTGTCTCTGAATGGCAGCTATGCGCAGATCTGGCTTATAATGATCCTGGCCACCTGTGCACTCACACAAGCTGTAGACAACTAGCAACACCTGTACACCAGATTGAAGGTCCTGTCCCACCCAAGAGACCTTGGAACCTTCAATCTTCAGGCCCCAATCTGGATCTACCAAATCCAGAGAAAACATAGAGTACAGCTTTCTCCTTTCACCATAAACATGCCAGAGCTTCTCAAACTGCACCTTTGAGAATCCTGTGTCCTTTTTATTCCCATTTAAATAGTGGCACAGTGAAGGATTGCCCCAGGGGCGTAACTATAGGGGGTGCAGCAGTCGCAACCGCAACCGGGCCCTGTGATGCAGGGGGCCCATGCAGCCCCCTCTACATATGGCCGGCAGCAGCATAGGCAGTTAGGGGTACCAGTGCACCATGCACATGGGTGGCTGGAGGTGGAGGGTGACTAGCAGAGCTCCATGCTCGACTATCGCACTGGCTGCTGTTTAGTTGTGCATTCCCCGCATGACCTGTGTCCTCGGCCGGCTCCTCTCCTGCTCCATGCATTGCCGCTCAGTCCGATGTCTGTTCTCCCCAGCCAGAGTCCCGCCCCCTCCCCTGGGGACAGGGACCCCTTCTCATGTGGGGACAGGGACCCCCACCTCCCCTGGGGACAGGGACCCCTTCTCAGGGGGGGACAGGGACCCCCACCTCCCCTGGGGACAGGGACCCCTTCTCACGTGGGGACAGGGACCCCCACCTCCCCTGGGGACAGTAACTTCATCTGCCCTGGAGAAAAGGACCTCATCTCTTCTGGAACCCCATCCTGCTTAGGGACAGTCCCCCAATCGGGCACCTAAAAAAAATTAAAAAATAAAAATAATAAAAAAAAAAAAACTACTGATACCAGTGGTGGAACTACAGGGCTTACAAAGGTCATACCTGTGACCACGCCCTGGAGTTCCACCGCCGGACTCGGAGGGAAGGGCCCTGGCTGGGGTTCAGGGGGGCCCTTCATGGTTTCTTGCATCGGGGCCCTGAAGGTTCTAGTTACGCCACTGATTGCCCCTCATCCCTTTAAACCCAAACACATATGAATTAAACAGGTTCTGGGGCTAATTTAATGCAGATAAGGCACTGAGTGAGTTTGCATACCTCCTTATTCAGCCACAGAACCTGTGTAATTAATGTGTTCGGGTTTAAAGGGATGAAGTGGCGACCTTAGCATAGTGTCAATTGAGTTTCCATAATTGACATGCATACAGTCAGCATCAGACTAAGTATACACTGGCATTACCTCGGACTCTAAACGCTATCTTAAACTGCGTCCCATTGAGAGGCCCTTACCAAGCATTTAGTGCTTAGCCCAGAAGTCTCCTGCAGCCTGCCTAACACCTGCTGAAGCTTACAAAATGCTCGTTAAAGCTTTTGCCTTAGGGAGCCTTGAGGACAAGAGTTGAGCACCGTTGTTCTAGGGAATACAAATGTGCATGCAGAATATATTGTCATAAATAGCACACAATAAACAGTAAAAATAAAATGTTGATTTTATTTAATTCATGATCATTGCTTGGCTGCTACATTCTGGGGGAAAAAAAACACCAATGTAAATACAGATGAGGAAAAAACTGTCTTGCACAGTAACTAAACATGAATGTGTACGAAGTATAAATCATACAGCGCCACTTAGTGGTAAAATTTCATAATACAAGCAAACCAGGGCAAGAGAAAATAAAACTACCGCTACTAAACGTGTAAAAATAATAGGGAGTCATAGAAAAAGAAATGACTGAAAGCGGTGGCATCACTGGTTAGGCAGCTTGTCCATTCACTAGATACCAGTGACAGCGCTGAGAGTATAATCTATGCATTCATTAGAGACTGAGGACATCACTGATAATGCAGGAATTTTCCTTACCAAGAGAATGCAGCCTATCCATTCACTAGAGACTGGTGAAATCACTGAGAATGCAGCATATTTAATCACCAGAGACCGGTGACATCACTGAAAATTCAGCCTATCCATTCACTAGAGAGTGATGACATCACTGACAATGGAGCCTATCCATTCACTAGAGACTGGTGACACCACTGAGAATGCAGCATATCCATTTACTAGAGACCAATGACATCACAGAGTGCAGCCTATCCATTCACTAGAAATCAGTGACATCACTGAGAATGCAGCCTATCCACACACTAGAGACCAGTGACATCACTGAGAGTGCAGCCTACCCATTCTCTAGACAGCGGTGACATCACTGAGAATGTAGCCTATCCATTCACAAGAGACCGGTGACATCTCTGAGAGTGCAGCCTATCCATTTACCAGAGACCAGTAACATCATTGAGAGTGCAGCCTACCCATTTACTAGAGACCAGTGACATCACTGAGAATGCAGCCTATCCATTGACTAGAGACTGGTGACATCTCTGAGAATGCAGCATATCCATTCACTAGAGACCAGTGACATCACTGAGAATGCAGCCTATCCATTCACTAGAGAGTGATGACATCACTGAGAATGGAGCCTATCCATTCACTAGAAACTGGTGACACCACTGAGAATGCAGCATATCCATTTACTAGAGACCAATGACATCACAGAGTGCAGCCTACCCATTCAATAGAAATCAGTGATATCACTGAGAATGCAGCCTATCCACACACTAGAGACCAGTGACATCACTGAGAATGCAGCCTATCCACACACTAGAGACCGGTGACATCACTGAGAGTGCAGCCTACCCATTCACTAGACAGCGGTGACATCACTGAGAATGTAGCCTATCCATTCACAAGAGACCGGTGACATCTCTGAGAATGCAGCATATTCATTCACTAGAGACTGATGACATCACTGAGAATGGAGCCTATCCATTCACTAGAGACTGGTGACACCACTGAGAATGCAGCATATCCATTTACTAGAGACCAATGACATCACAGAGTGCAGCCTACCCATTCAATAGAAATCAGTGACATCACTGAGAATGCAGCCTATCCACACACTAGAAATCAGTGACATCAGTGAGAATGCAGCCTATCCACACACTAGAGACCAGTGACATTACTGAGAGTGCAGCCTACCCATTCACTAGACAGCGGTGACATCACTGAGAATGCAGCCTATCCATTGACTAGAGACTGGTGACATCTCTGAGAATGCAGCATATCCATTCACTAGAGACCAGTGACATCACTGAGAATGCAGCCTATCCATTCACTAGAGAGTGATGACATCACTGAGAATGGAGCCTATCCATTCACTAGAGACTGGTGACACCACTGAGAATGCAGCATATCCATTTACTAGAGACCAATGACATCACAGAGTGCAGCCTACCCATTCAATAGAAATCAGTGACATCACTGAGAATGCAGCCTATCCACACACTAGAGACCAGTGACATCACTGAGAGTGCAGCCTACCCATTCACTAGACAGCGGTGACATCACTGAGAATGTAGCCTGTCCATTCACAAGAGACCGGTGACATCTCTGAGAGTGCAGCCTATCCATTTACTAGAGACCAGTGACATCATTGAGAGTGCAGCCTACCCATTTACTAGAGACCAGTGACATCACTGAGAGTGCAGCCTATCCATTCACTAGACACCAGTGACATCACTGAGAGTGCAGCCTATCCATTCACTAGAGACCAGTGACATCACTAAGAATGCAGCCTATCCATTCACTAGAGACTGGTGATATCACTGAGAATGCAGCCTATCCATTCACTAGAGACCGGTGACATCACTAAGAATGCAGCCTATCCATTCACTAGAGACCAGTGACATCACTGAGAATGCAGCCTATCCATTTACTAGAGACCAGTGACATCACTGAGAATGCAGCCTATCCATTTACTAGAGACCAGTGACATCACTGAGAGTTCAGCCTATCCATTCACTAGAGACCAGTGACATCACTAAGAATGCAGCCAATCCATTCACTAGAGACCAGTGACATCACCCAGAATGCAGCCTATCCATTCACTACAGACTGGTGAAATCTCTGAGAATGCAGCATTTCCATTCACTAGACACCAGTGACATCACTGAGAGTGCAGCCTATCCATTCACTAGAGACCAGTGACATCACTAAGAATGCAGCCTATCCATTCACTAGAGACCAGTGACATCACTAAGAATGCAGCCTATCCATTCACTAGAGACTGGTGATATCACTGAGAATGCAGCCTATCCATTCACTAGAGACCGGTGACATCACTAAGAATGCAGCCTATCCATTCACTAGAGACCAGTGACATCACTGAGAATGCAGCCTATCCATTTACTAGAGACCAGTGACATCACTGAGAATGCAGCCTATCCATTTACTAGAGACCAGTGACATTACTGAGAGTGCAGCCTACCCATTCACTAGACAGCGGTGACATCACTGAGAATGCAGCCTATCCATTGACTAGAGACTGGTGACATCTCTGAGAATGCAGCATATCCATTCACTAGAGACCAGTGACATCACTGAGAATGCAGCCTATCCATTCACTAGAGAGTGATGACATCACTGAGAATGGAGCCTATCCATTCACTAGAGACTGGTGACACCACTGAGAATGCAGCATATCCATTTACTAGAGACCAATGACATCACAGAGTGCAGCCTACCCATTCAATAGAAATCAGTGACATCACTGAGAATGCAGCCTATCCACACACTAGAGACCAGTGACATCACTGAGAGTGCAGCCTACCCATTCACTAGACAGCGGTGACATCACTGAGAATGTAGCCTGTCCATTCACAAGAGACCGGTGACATCTCTGAGAGTGCAGCCTATCCATTTACTAGAGACCAGTGACATCATTGAGAGTGCAGCCTACCCATTTACTAGAGACCAGTGACATCACTGAGAGTGCAGCCTATCCATTCACTAGACACCAGTGACATCACTGAGAGTGCAGCCTATCCATTCACTAGAGACCAGTGACATCACTAAGAATGCAGCCTATCCATTCACTAGAGACCAGTGACATCACTAAGAATGCAGCCTATCCATTCACTAGAGACTGGTGATATCACTGAGAATGCAGCCTATCCATTCACTAGAGACCGGTGACATCACTAAGAATGCAGCCTATCCATTCACTAGAGACCAGTGACATCACTGAGAATGCAGCCTATCCATTTACTAGAGACCAGTGACATCACTGAGAATGCAGCCTATCCATTTACTAGAGACCAGTGACATCACTGAGAGTTCAGCCTATCCATTCACTAGAGACCAGTGACATCACTAAGAATGCAGCCAATCCATTCACTAGAGACCAGTGACATCACCCAGAATGCAGCCTATCCATTCACTACAGACTGGTGAAATCTCTGAGAATGCAGCATTTCCATTCACTAGACACCAGTGACATCACTGAGGGTGCAGCCTACCCAGTCACTAGAAATCAGTGACATCACTGAGATTGCAGCCTATCCATTCACTAGAAATCAGTGACATCACTAAGAATGCAGCTTATCCATTCACTATAGTCTGGTGACATCACTGAGAATGCAGCCTATCCATTCACTATAGTCTGGTGACATCACTAAGAATGCAGCCTATCCATTCACTAGAGACCGGTGACATCACTGAGACTGTAGCCTATCCATTCACTAGAGACCGGTGACATCACTGAGAATGTAGCCTATCCATTCACTAGAGACCGGTGACATCACTGAGAATGTAGCCTAACCATGTATTGGGTTACAGTATGTGGTTTATCCATTTATTAGAGGCCAGCAATGCGATCCGTCGCCTACACCGAGGTGTAGAATTCTCATTATACAAAGTTCATTGGTGACAGGAGCACTTAATAAGAGATTTCCTCCTCTTTATTTCTCTATTAGTCGGTCTTTGGAGAGGATGTCGTGTCTTTTAAGGAACATATTGGTTCCATGCTTCCTCTCCCTGAGCAGCTGTCTCGCAGATCAAGTCTCATTTCTGACAAATGGGCTGACTGTCATTAGCACTTTAAACAAATGCTGTGCGGGCAGTCATGCCTCTAACTGCTGATCAGTGTGTGTGGGAGTTTAATAACAGGGAGAGCGCTCCAGAACGGAATATTCCAGGTTGCCTATGGCGACAGTTGGTAATGACATTTATTTAATGTGCACCATCATGTGCAAATGTTTGGTCTGCCGGAGTGTTTGCATGCACAGGAAAATGTCATCTTGTACTCATTGTATTCCACAGGCTGAGGTTACACTAAAATCCAAAGAAAACACTCGCCTGGAGCATAGCTGGAGATTCCCTGAGCGGCAAAAATAAAGATACCGCTGATCCCTGGCACTCATCTGATCAGCTCTATAAGGGGCAGAATGCTGACCCCCCTACACTGATGCATTGCGGTAACACAACGTCCAACTGCCATGAGAATTGGAATGCATTCTGCTGGGATTTTGGTTCTCAGCTCTCCCGGGACGTAGTGGTGTCGCCTTCTGTAATTTCCCAGAAGCGTTGGAAGCTGGGCCGAGGTTTTTTTTTTTTCTGTTTGTTTTTTCTTCTGCAAACCACTTTTTTTCTGGGGTCTGACAATAAAGTGTTCTTTCTCTTTTCATGGTCCGCTTTAACCACTTGCCAACCAGGCGCCGTAGCTTTACTGCGGCAGAATGGCACGGCTGGGCGAGAAGACATTATGTTACATCCCTTCGCCCTGTGGCCACTAGGGGCGCACGTGCCCACTGCTTGCCCCCGGAGCCAATGCGAGTACCTGGTGGTCACTGTCAGGGCGGGAGCTACCACTAAGCAGCCACCTAGGGCGCACTACTTCCTAGGGAGCCCGACCACTGGTGTTCCTACTCTCTTCTCTCTGCAGCAAGCATCTCTCAGCATCAGCAGGCAGCCGCCACTCGGATCGCACATAGTGTCAGAGGCGCAGCGGAGGTGGAGGACTGTGTCTCCCGATTGAATGGAAGCAGCAAACATTTATTGATGGGCACTGGTAGGCTGCACTGATGGGTAGGGTGACCAGACATCCCCGGTTTCCGGGGACAGTCCCCGGATTGAGGACACTGTCCCTGGACCATGTCTGTCCGGTTTTGTCCCTGGATTGGATTTGAACAGGGGCTGGGGCAATTTCAAAGACAGTCAATGCAGAATTAAAAAAAATCTGAATTACACCCCCCCCCCCCCCCCACACCGCCACTCCTACTAGCTTAGGGGGGTGTATTTTTTTCCATTATCTGTGCCCCTTTCTGATGATCATGTGCTGGTCGGGGCGGAGGGAATATTTCTTCAGTTTCGGGTGCATGCCCATCCAGCTCCGCTCGCATATTCTTCTGCCTTGGCTCAAATCCCGGCCAGCCGCCTATCTGCTTATCTCCTTGCCTTCCCTGGAAGAGTGATTTTTCTCCGCTCCCCACCCAGTAGTAACCCGGAGAGTAAGACTTGACAGGCTGTGAGGCAGGCGGCAGCAGCAATGGGCAGAGAGCGCTGATTGCCGCCATTACTAGTAAAAAAAAATATGTCCCCGGATTTCATTTAAAAAATCTGGTCAGCTTACTGATGGGCGCTGGTGAGGCTGCATTGATGGGCAGTGGTGGGCTGCATTTGATGGGCACTGGTGGGCTGCACTTGATGGGTGTTGGTGTGCTGCATTTGATGGGCGTTGGTGGGCTGCATTTGATAGGCGTTGGTGGGCTGTATTTGATGGGTGCTTCATTAGAAAGGTGGGTTATACATGGGCACGGCAAAGGGGGTAGAGTCAGGGTTGGAGCCGGGGGGGGGGGGGGGGGGAGGGATGCGGCAAAATTAGATTTCGCCTAGGGTGTCAAAAAGTCTTGCACCAGCCTTGGTCACGATCACCACCGGGCTCCCACTATCGCTGGTGACATCGAGAACCAGGATCTGTGTTATTGCGATTTTTTACCAAAAATATGTAGAAGAATACGTATCGGCCTAAACTGAGGAAACATATTTTTATATATATTTTTGGGGATATTTATTATAGCAAAAAGTAAAAAATAATGTGTTTTTTTCAAAATTGTCGCTCTTTTTTTGTTTATAGCACAAAAGATAAGAACCGCAGAGGTGATCAAATACCACCAAAAGAAAGCTCTATTTGTGGGGAAAAAATGACGTCAATTTCGTTTGGGTGCAATGTTGCAGAATGAACTTCAGAAGAATTTACCCCCTTCCTGACCAGAGCACTTTTTGCGATTCACCACTGCATCGCTTTAACTGACAATTGCGCGGTCATGCGACGTTGTGCTCTGGTCAGAAAGGGGGTAAATTCTTAGTCGTTGCACCTAAACTAAATTGACATCATTTTTTTCCCCACAAATAGAGCTTTCTTTTGGTGGTATTTGATCACCTCTGTGGTTCTTATCTTTTGCGCTATAAACAAAAAAATAGCGACAATTTTGAAAAAAAAAGATTTTTTACTTTTTGCTATAATAAATATCCCCAAAAAATATATTAAAATTATTTTATTTTTCCTCAGTTTAAGCCGATACGCATTCTTCTACATATTTTTGTTAAAAAAATCGCAATAAGAGTTTATTGATTGGTTTGCGCAAAATTTATAGCGTTTACAAAACAGGGGATAGTTTTATGTCATTTTCATTGATAATTTTTTTTTTTACTAGTAATGGCGGCGATCTGCGATTTTTATCGTGACTGCGACATTATGGTGGACACTTTTGGCAAGATTTTGGGACCATTCCCATTTATACAGCGATCAGTGCGATTAATAATGCATTGATTACTGTGTAAATGTGGCTGGCAGTGAAAGGGTTAAACACTAGGTGGCGCTGTAGGGGTTAAGTGTGTCCTAGGGAGTGATTCTAACTGTGGGGGGGGCTGTGTGTGACACGTCACTGATCGATGCTCCCGATTACAGGGAGCTGTGATCAGTGTCCTGTCACTAGGCAGAATGGGGAGATGGTTGTTTACATTAGCATCTCCCCGTTCTTCCTCACCGTGAGACGATCGCGGGTATCCCCGCAACATCAAGTCCGCAGGACCCACGGTTACGGAGCTCCCGGCGGGCGCGCGCTCACGCCTGCAAGCCGCCTCTTAAAGGGCAACGTACAGATACGTTAATATGCCCGTACGCGCCAATCTGCCGCAGTATATCTGCGTGAGGCGTTCGGGAATCGGTTAAACAGATTAGTGACCATGGATGAAAGCTGGGTATATTTAGATGATCCTGAGACTAAAGAAATTAGTAAAACACGGAAACATGCTTCATCACCCACCCCCAAAAAGGCTAAGGCAGTCATTACTGAGGTTGATCGCTGGTTTTCCCCAAAATATGCATACTTCTATGCAGATGGTATTAAAGGTCTGATCCACAGATGTGAGAAGAGTGCAACCATGGGAGGTGGATATGTAGACGAGGAAGAGTCAAGCCCCGTACACACGAGCGGACTTTTCGACATCCAAAGTCTGACGGACTGAGTCCGTCAGACTATTCGATCGTGTGTGGGCTGCAACGGACTTTAGCTTCGCTAAAGTCTGACGGACTTTAGAAATGAAGCATGCTTCAAATTTTCCCGACGGAACTCCGCCGGACCCGGTCCCTTCGAAAAATTTGCTCGTGTGTGTGCTTCTCCGACGGACTAAAACCGACACTAGGGCAGCTATTGGCTACTGTCTATGAACTTCCTACGTCGAATCCAGTCGTACGTCATCACGTTCGACTCCGTCGGAGTTTGGTGTGATGGTGTGTGGCCAAGTCCGTTCGGTCGAAAAGTCCGCCAGAACTCCGTCGGAACTCCGGCGGAACTCCGGCGGAACTCCTTTGGAGGTCTGTCAGACTTAATCCCTCTCGTGTGTATGGGGCATCAGTGGACTACATTTCAGATCTCTACCCCATCTGGGTAGACTGACAATTCGGGCACTCGGGCACTGTCCGAGGGCCCCATGCCACTAAGGGGCCCCATCAGGGTTGCCAGCCTCAATAAAACCAGGGACAGTATGTAAAAATCTGTGTTTTTTAAAAAAAATCCCAAGATTATAGCTGCCCCGCCTCTCCAGTACCTTTTCAGTGTGTGAATGTGTATTCTGTGTGTGTATATTGTGTGTCTGTATACTGTATGTGTGTGTATACTGTGTGGCCCCATAATCTATTGCCTGGGGGCCCCATAATCTTCTCCTATTGCCCGGGGGCCCCATAATCACCTATTGCCCGGGGGCCCCATGAGTTGTCAGTCTGCCCCTGCCATACCATAACCAGCTCTCCTGTATTAGCCGGCGGCAGCTGCAGGGAAGAGGAGGGCGAGCTGATAACAGCTGGGCTTTTGAGGCCTATGGGTGATGTCACCGCTCCCAAGATTTCCAGACATTCTTGGAGCTTTCCCTCCTCTCCCCTGCAGCTGCTGCTGGCTGACACAGGGGATCATGTGCCCTGACTGGAGCAGCCTGGAAAAAGGTTAGTAAATCCACTTAAAGGGGTGTTCCAGCGTAAAAATAAAAAAAAAAAATTAAAAGTCAGCAACTACAGTGTTTGTAGCTGCTGATTTTTAAAACATTTTTTTTTTTTAATAAGGACACTTACCTGTCCAGGGCACCCGCAACGTGCCCCCCCCCCCCCACCCCCCTGAGGCCGATACGTCCCTCGTATCGTGTCCCGGCGCCGCTATCCTCACTAAGGCCTGATTCACACCTATGCATTTTTAGTGCTTTTTGCAGATTTGCACTGCAGTCCATCTACCATTGTTTCCTATGGAATACGTTCTGTAGTGCAAATATGAAAAATGCAAAAAGCACTAAAGATGTATAGGTGTGAATCCAGCCTAAGGCAAACAGGCAGTGGAGCCTTGCGGCTTCCCTGCCTGTTTCCTACTGCGCATACGCGAGTTGCGCAGCGCTTTGTGAATGGGGCGCGCCGTGTTCTGGGGCACACACAGTTCCCAGAACACACCGCGCCACCTTCCCCCGAAGACAACGCGAGGAGGAGAGAAGACGGAAGATCACCGCGGAGTAGAAAGAGGCAGATTAGGGAAACTAACAGGGGTATCTGGTAAGTAAAAAAAAATTTTTAAGATTATTAATGCTATACCTCCCAACATTTTGAGATGGGAATGAGGGACACTTACTAACAAACATATGTAGGCATAGGACACGCCCCCCCCTGCCACACCCACTTAAAGGAGAATTAACCTAAAAAAAGGTTAATTCAATCCAGAAGGGCTTTTTTTTTACGACTACTATTCCTTTATATTGGCTTTTAAAATGTACAAATGCAGCAATTTAGAAATTGGATGAAAGGTTTAGCTCTGGGAAACACAATTTGAAAGATAAAAATTGCATTTTATATACAACTATAGAGATCAGACTAAAATGAGGGACCAATGAGGAAGAATGAGGGACAGAGGGACATTGCTCCAAATCAGGGATAGTCCCTTGAAATCAGGGACAGATGGGAGGTATGCAGATGTGAAAAATCTATTCACAATCTTTGCTTTTTGTTCCCCTGTGTGCTCTGTAAGGTGAAGCTGCAGGATAAGAGTCCCAACAGACAAATAAATACAAAGTACAATAACCCTTGTCACCCATTATCTGATCGTCATTGTGCTCTACAGTACTCTTAAGGAATCAATGTTTGGCTGTCATAGATCATTCCTCGTTGCGTTTCCTCTCTGATCTTTGCTCTGCTTTATAAGGGCTTGTTTACAGTGCCTAGAAAAAGTATTCATACCCCTTGATATTTTCGGAGTGGACATAATCCCTTCCTATCACCTGTCCAATGCCCTGTGAAAAGCGATCCACATGATCTCTTAGGGCTCATTCAGACCTAGGTGTTCCGATGTGCTCAGGGCTGTACTCATAAACTCAAAAATTAACCACTTAACCACCGGAAGGTTTTTACCCACTTCATGACCAGTAATGTTTTGCTATTCATCACTGCGCTACGTTTAACTGTTAATTGCGCGGTCATGCAACACTGCACGCAAATTAAATGTATATCATTTTTTTTTCATACAAATAGAGCTTTCTTCTGGGGGTAGTTCATCAAGTCTGTGGTTTTTATTTATTGTTATTATGTAAAAAGAAATAAACTGAAAATTTTGAAAAAAAAAACAACATTTTCTACTTTCTGCTATAAAAAATATCCAATAAAATAAAATTAAAAAAAAATCTTCATAAATGTCTTGGGTAATAAAAAAAAGAAATCTCAATAAGTGTTTACTAATTGGTTTGTGTGATAGTTATAGTGTCTACAAACTATAGCATATATAGTGGAATTTACACAGCTATGATGCTATACTGGTAATGGAGGTGATCAGCAACTTATAGTGGGACTGTTATAGTGTGGCGGACAATCTGGTGCTAACAGACTCTTGCTGGAAGATACACTAACTGACACTGACATCATTAGTGACACTAATACAGTGATCAGATATAATACTGTACACTGTCACTGTACTAATGACACTGGCTGGGAAGGAGTTAACATCAAGGAGCAATCAAGGGGTTAACTTTGAAACTAACAAGTGTAATATTGTCTTTTTTCAAACTCACCTATTATGTAACTATGAAATATTTTTACTGTTTTTACTAGGAGATCTGGCTGTTTTTTTTGTTTTTTTTCCTGTTGTGCAGGCAGAATAAACAGCAAGATCACTGCTCTTTGTATAGTCTTGTGTGTTTGTAAACACGGAACTCTGTGCTGTGATTGGACACAGCTGATCAGCAGGTCTCAGCCATAGATCATTGGCTGACACCTGCTGACAAAACCGTGTTCCAACCACAGTGTGGGTCAGCAGGGGGCATGCTCATGTGCACCCCAAACCCCAAAGAAAGCCGGAAATGTTTATTTACGCTGTTGAGCTTGCAGCTGTTGCATGGACACAGTAGGACTACTGTGACTGCTAGGGTGACCACATTTCCAAACTGCCATTCAGGGACACCCCCCACTTCCTAAAGAAAATATGATTTTTGATACCTTTTTTTGTGACCCCATAGATTTCATGGGTTCATCCTGGGACCTGTAGTTCACTGATTGGGGGGGGGGTCACACCTTTAGATATCAGGGGCTCATGCTGGGAGTTGTAGTCCTTCAAATTTGGGGGGGTTCATGGTGGGACCTGTAGTCCTTCACTTTGGGGGGGGGGTCACATCTCTCAAAAGTGAAGGACTACTGGTCCCAGCATGAACCCCTGATATCTAAAGATGTGACCTCCCCAATTTTAAGGACTACAACTCCCAGCAATTTGAAGGATTACAACTCCCTGAGATCTAAGGATGTGATCCCATAATTTCACAGGTTTATACTGGGACCTGTAGTTCTTCACTATTTGGGGGGCGGGGGTGTCACATCTTCAGCTCTGAAGGGGTTTATGCTGGGACCTGTAGTCCTTCACTTTTGGGGGGGTCACATCTCCCAAAAGTGAAGCACTACCAGTCACTGCCATTTAGGGACACCCCCCCCCCCCCACTTCCTAAACAAAATATGATTTTTGATATCTTTTTTTGTGACCCCATAGATTTCACGGGTTCATCCTGGGACCTGTAGTTCTTCACTGGTTGGGGGGGGGGTCACAGGTTGGGGGGGGGTCACATCTTCAGCTTCGAGGGGTTCATGGTGGGGCCTATAGTCATTCACTTTTGGGGGAGAGTCACATCTCCCAAAAGTGAAGGACTACAAGTCCCAGCATGAACCCCTGATACCTAAAGATGTGACCCCCCCCCCCCCAATTTGAAGCACTACAACTTCCAGCATGAACCCCTGAGATCTACGGGAGTTACCCCATAGATTTCACGGGTTCATGCTGGGACCTGTAGTTCTTCACTAGTTGGGGAGTGTCACATCTTAAGCTCTGAGGGGTTCATGCTGGGACCTGTGTCAGTTTCATTCCGGGACACTGTATTGTGAGTGAAGGTGGCCGGCACAGACCTGCAGAATGCGGGACTGTCCCGGACAATCCGGGACACGTGGTCACCCTAGACTGACCGTGCGGCAAGTGTTTAAATGACATACTGCATTTGGCAGGCAGTAAATGGTACTGCCACGGAACGTAAAACCATTCATGTGAACGGGACCGCGCCGCAACTGTGTGGGTGATGGGTCAGCATTTTGAGGGTTACAATAGGCAGTGAGAAGGCGGCATATTGATTGTCCATCTCCTTATGAAAAGCGATCCACATGCATCCCTTAGGGCTCATTCAGACCTTGGTGTTCTTTGTATTCATTCTCCATAATAATTTATCCAAAGCATTGTTCTGCTTCCTGAACATTTATATACATACGAAGCCCTCTCCTGTTTTATGTGCCGCAAATCCACAAGGCTGTCCTGATATGAAAAGTAATAATTGTTACAAAGTTCCATTTATGTTATTCATGATTCTTTGCAAGGTTATTACACATCGTTCTTATGGCTGTTATTAAACCCCCCCCCCCCCCCCCCCCATGGCTCTACAGTTTATTATATACATTTTACTGCAATCCTATCTTTTATATACATTTTTTTTATTATTTATTAACCACTTCAGCTTCGGAAGGTTTTACCCCCTTCATGACCAGGTCTTTTTTTGCTATTCAGCACTGTACTACTTTAACCGGTAATTGTGCGATCATGCAACACTGTACCCAAAGGAAATATTTTTTTTTTTTCACACAAATAGAGCTTTCCTTTGGTGGTATTTTGATCAAATTTTGGGTTGTCTCCAGAACCGGAATAGAGGGGAAATCTGGGGACACGAGTTCTGGTGACAGCCTCACTTTGGAGGGGTTTCCTCTCCATTCCTATTTTGGCTATGACAAGAAGTGATGGGAATTCTCCCCAATGCCAAAAAAAAGAAAAACCTGACATTGGTTATAACCCTCTCTATCCAAAAAAAACCTGTTTTGCCAATTCCTATAGATCTACTTTATTGGCACCTCGCACTTGAATTCATTTTTTCATTTTAGTTTTTATTAACCATAGTCAGCCTAAAATGCCGAAGTCCTCTCTTTAGAAGTCATTTGCTCATTTGCATTATATATTTAATTTGGAATTATTATTTTATCTATTGTAGTATTATAATACTAATTATTATTATTTTGTATAAGAAGTTAAATTATTATTTATTTTAATATTATTATTAGTAGTAGTAGAAGTGGTAGTAGCAGTAGTAAAAATATTCATTTATTTATACAGTATATTAATCTACAATTTGTTAATAATATTAGTAGCATTAGCAGGGCTTTTCTTCAGCGGGAATGTGGAAGAACGCAGTTCTGGCACCTCCATCACCGAATGTACATAATGGCAAGCGGTATCGCCGCAATTGTCAGAGCAAGAGCAATAATTCTAGCACTAGACCTCCTCTGTAACGCTAACCTGGTAACCGTGAAAAAAAAATTTAAAGCGTCGCCTATTGAGATTTTTAGGTACCGTACTTTGTCGTCAATCTACAAGTGCGTGCAATTATAAAGTGTGACATGTTCGGTATCTATTTACTCGGCGTAACATTATCTTTCACATTATGCAAAAAAATTGGGCTAATTTTACTGTTTCGTTTTTTTTTTTTAATTCATGAAAGTGTCCCTTTTCCCAAAAAGTTGCATTTAAAACACCGCTGCGCAAATACCGTGTGACATAAAATATTGCAACAATCGCCGTTTTATTTTCTAGAGTCTCTGCTAAAAAAATATATATAATGTTTGGGGGTTCCAAGTAATTTTCTAGCAAAAAATATGGATTTTAACTTGTAAACACCAAATGCCAAAAAGAGGCTTAGTCATGAAAGGGTTAATAATAAATTATTTTATATATGTATTTGTGTATTCATTTACTACATTATTTTATTTTTATGAAATTGTTTTATTCGTTATTATTTTTTATTCTTGTCAAAATATAAATTATTTTTGATATAATCAATTATAATAAAATAATAACAATAATACTGTATTTTTATAACAATTTATTGTATTATTTATTTGTGATAATATGTTATTTATGTAATAATTTACTTTTTATTTTTACTATTAGTTATATAATCTTTTCTTGTCTTTTATGATTGTATTCTTACTGTCCATCGTGTTCTCTCTCCCGGACATTCTTCATACATGGAATGATAGAAATATACAATGTAACAAGTATAACATTTGCTTTCCTGGCCGTCCATGTGCACCGCATAGGGTTGCATTCCCCGGACTGAACTGGCGATCGGTCCCGGGATTGAACTGATGATCGGTCCCGGACAGAACTGATGATCGGTCCCGGGATTGAACTGATGATCGGTCCCGGACAGAACTGATGATCGGTCCCAGGACGGAGGATGGGGAGATAAGAACAGGAAATACAAACGGGCATTCAGCTGTGGGGGAGGAGAAAGGCGTTCCAGGGACAGACGGAGAACACTGGAGGCCACACCCCCCACCTTCACCCCCCGCCCATCGCACCGCCCAGTTCCTGAACACAAGCGCAAGTCCTCCGTTCTCAGGACGCCTCCGAGCTCTGATTGGCGGACAATCTCATGTGCGCATCTAACGCAGCCAATCGCCGTCCATCGCCTTCTGGGCACGCTTTTCAAACTCTCGGTGGACGGTTGAGCGGAGAACTCGGGAGGGTCACGTGTTCCGGGCGAGTTAAAGAGCCGCTGGCGGCCCGCGGGCCACCGAGAGATCGGACGATGGAGAGCCGGATCATCACCCCGGGACCGTACCGGGCCACCAAGCTGGTAAGTGGCGTGATCTGTGTGTATGAGAGAACCGGGGGCACCGGGTGTCACCTCCCTATTTATATGTATTTATGGGTCATTTCTTTTTTATTTTATTATTTATTTTAACTTTTTGTTTTTCATTTATTATTGTTGTGTAAAAAAAAAAAAAATTCAGCTAATCCAACTACAGAATGTAACTATTTTTGTATTTTTTTATTTAAATAGTACGGGGGGCACCGGGTGTCACTTCTCGTATTATCTACTATGGGGGGCACCGGGTGTCCCCTCCTTATTTATATGTATTTGTGGGTAATGATTTCATTTTTTATTTTATTTTTGTTTTTTCATTTATTATTGATATATTTAAAAAAAATAAAATAAATTCAGCCAGGCCAAAGACAGAATGTAACTTTTTTTTTGTATTTATTATTTAAATAGTACGGGGGGCATCGGGTGTCACTTCTCGTATCTACTATGGGGGGCACTGGGCGTCACTTCTCGTGTCGTCTGGTACAGGAGGCACCGGGTGTCACTTCTCATATCTACTATGGGGGGCACTGGGCGTCACTTCTCGTGTCGTCTGGTACAGGAGGCACCGGGTGTCACTTCTCATATCTACTATGGGGGGGCACTGGGTGTCACTTCTTGTATCGTCTAGTATGGGGGGCACCGGGTGTCACTTCTCATTGTCTAGTACGGGGGGGGCACCGGGTGTCACTTCTCATATGTACTATGGGGGGCACCGGGCGTCACTTCACATATCTACTATGGGGGGGCACCGGGTGTCACTTCTTGTATCGTCTAGTATGGGGGGCACCAGGTGTCACTTCTCATATCTATTATGGGGGGGCACTGGGTGTCACTTCTCGTGTCATCTAGTACCAGGGGGCACCGCAGGGTCTTCTCTCCTTTTGTTAAACATTATTTGGGATATGGCAGTTGGTCCGCAGTTCTCATACACCATTTGGCTTGGTTTGTTAATATCACCCCTCATATCTAGTATGGGGGTGAGGGGGGCACTGGGTGTCACTTCTCCTATCTAGTATGATGGGGGGGGGGAGGGGTGCATCGGTTGTCACATCTAGTACAATGGGGGCACTGACTGTCACCTCTAGTATGATTTGGGGGGGGGGGGGGGGGCACCGGCTGTCTCCTCTGGTATCTAGTACGAGGGCAGGGGGATTTGGCACCAGCTGGTGGAACGCACGCCGTACTCAACGAGGAACTACGCATCTATCACGAAACGATTGTTTTAAGTTAGCAGCCCCAGTGCCAGGTCGGGCACCGGCAAACGTAAGCAGCCATTTGGCTTTATGTTTTTAACTTTTTTATAATTAAACGGTGTCACACTATATGGATTCTGTTTGCTCTCCTTTTTTATGACCGGTCTGAATCTATGAGAAGGTTTTTTCCATAAGAGGTCCATCTTTACTCCAGTTGAGCAGGGAATTCACCTGCATAAGCCTATTTGACTATCTTTTTAACTAAAGTAGTCTACATCATCTGGTAAGAAGACAACCTTATCTGCACAGCTGGGGTGGTGTCTATGTCTAAAAATTTTGGTGAAGGGACGTGTCACAATTTAGTAGAAGATTTCAGCCGCCTTCTGACATATGGATATAAACTGAGTTTATCACTAAACGAATCACCTTTTGGACTTTGGTTTTTTCTTGAATCACTTTCCGGACTTTGGTGTTTTTGTTGTTGTTGTTTTTCTAGCATCTAAGAGGGATTTTATTTATTAGCACCATTATTTATACATTTTTTTTTCAATTGTCTATATATATTTTTTTCAATTTAGGTTATATACCACTCGAGGTGTTCTTTGATCATCAATTTTCACATTTGTAATCGTTGTTTATCATATATTTTTCCAGCGCCCCTATTATCTTCTAGCAGGATTAAGTTTTTTTCTTGCTTCTAGGGAGCAGCTATTAGTGTTTCACTTAATTTATTTGAATCACTGATTATTTGTTCTCTTCTTCTTTTTTTTTTTGCATATTTTTAAGTGGCGCGGAGTCTATTTGTGTGCTGTTTTCCAGCCACCTTTTCACAATGTGGTGTGTGTGTGTGTGTGTGTGTGTGTGTGGGTTTTTGTACCATCTGATCTTGTTTTGAGCAGTTTGGTCGGGGTGGGGTATACATATACCAAAGGTTGGATTACACATTGAGGTTAGAGAGCATTCAGATCACAGTTCTGTAGAGCGATTGTGGTATAAACATTCACCATCATCTGGAATAAGCATTCCTGATTATACATGGAGTAGATGCTCCTAGAACTGGGTGTGTCACAAGGGAACAACATCAACCGAAAGATAAGATAATGTGCAGGCGGGGGTTACAGTGCTGGGGCAGATGGTCGTTGGGGGGGGGGGGGGGGTTTACAGTGTTGGGACAGATGGGCGGGGGTGACAGTGATCTGAGGTGTGGAGTTGCAGGATGTTAATTTCTTACTACTAAAGTAGTTTACAGCATTTACTTTTATTTAAAAAAAAAAAAAATCCTTTTTGTGATTTGAGAGTGTAAAGTTGAACTTTTTTTTTTTTTTTTTTTTTTTTTTTTTTTTTTTTTTTATAAAATTGTCACGCTCAATTTCTTTGAACACATTTTTCGGCACACTGTGCTCAAAAGGTTGCCTACCCCCCTGGTCTGTCATATACCCATCACCAGGGCGGGTTACTCTAGTCATCGTGTGATGGATACTTTGTATATCTGAAGGTCTCAGGGGTGTGAAATGGGCTTCAGCAAATATTTATCATGTAACTTGAGCGCTGGGCTAATCTAATAGCAATTCTTTGCCTTCCAGTGGAATGAAGTAACCAAATACTTTCGGGCTGGAATGCCCTTGAAGAAGCACAGAATACACTTTAAGACTTTTGGGAACTGTTTTACGGCCTCTGAGGCCATAGACTGGCTTCATCAGCTGCTCAGGAATAACAGCAATTTTGGAACGGAAGTGACCAGGCAACAGACAATCCAACTTCTAAGGAAGTTCTTGAAGAACCATGTTATTGAGGACCTGAAGGGGAGATGGGGCACCGAGGACTTGGAGGATAACCACAACCTGTACAGGTATTGTTTGCCAACTATGCAGGTTTCTGTACATTTTAGTGCTTCCATTCTTAACCAAGGTTCTGTGGAACAATAGGGTTCCTCCAGGGTTGGCTATAGGTTCCTTGAGCAGCCAACTGACTTCTCATATGAGGTTGCCTACATAGATTCATGTCCAACCCCACTTGGTAGAGGCAGCGGCATGACTGCAAGACTGTCTTTCTGGCCACCCTGTAAGGGGGGGGGGGATTCTTCCCACTTATCACCACCATTGTAAGGAGCATTTTCCCAATGACCACTGATAATAGACTAATCTTACCAAGGGGTACCTGAGTCCTGAAAATTATTTCAAGGGTTCCACTGAAGTAGAAAATTTGAGAGGCTGGATTAGAGGAATAAATAGGTGCATACCCATGTATTTTTGTACTCTTTGTTTTTTCTGTAGGTTCCCTTCCACTTCTCCTGTGAAGACCATTCCGAATCGGCAGCCTCTTTGGAAGAGAAGCAGTTTAGAAAATGTCTTCAAAGAAAAGGACAATATGTTTAAAATGCCACATTTCTCCAAGAAGACACCTAAACGGCACAACTCTCTAGATGGCCAGGTCAGTGAGGTACATTAATAGTCAGTCAGTACATGCTGTAAAATACCTGGTTAATCCTGCCTGTTCCTGTGTCCCCCTTAGTGTGCTGACCACAGTAATCATGGCTGCTGATCCGTGATGCTGTGGTCAGTTTCCGCGCCTCTGTCAGGCTACAGCAGTGATGGCGAACCTTGGCACCCCAGATGTTTTGGAACTACATTTCCCATGATGCTCAACTATACTGCATGAGCATCATGGGAAATGTAGTTCCACAACATCTGGGGTGCCAAGGTTCGCCATCACTGGCCTCTCCCCCTCCCTCCCTGTCAGTTCGGGAGTCTGCGTAAGCCATCTCCTCTCCTCCTGCCGCTATGGCTGTAAAATGACTAATCCTAAATCCTGGAAGCCCCTTTGTTGCAGAAAGAGATATACTGTGTAGTATCTGTGTTTTTAAAAAATTATGCAGCAAAATACTTTCTCACCTTGTCTTTCGGGACTGCACCTGGAGAGAGAGCGAGAGCGCAGCTCCAACCATTTTCCCAGGAAACACTGCAGTCACTTTTTAAAAGACTGGAAACTTCCACCATGGCCTCAGTTGTGTTTCCTCTGCCATGGTGGAAGCGCTGCAGGGAACCAGAAGTGTGCTACGCTCTCTCCAGGTGGGGAAAGTAATGGCATACCTGTGCCGTGTGTGTGTGTGTGTGGGGGGGGGGGGGGGGGGTTGTTTGCAGACCATGCCCAGCACAACCCCACTCCTGACAGGAGGGGGATCTCTGATTTCTTCCCCCCATTTTAAGACCGGCGAGGACAGAGGCTGCTGGGGGTCATACTCTTTTTTTTATTTAGACCGGAGGGGGACTGCGAGCGCCGGTGAAATGCAGCGGCAGTATCTCAGCATCCCATGCCTCCATTGGTCCCAGATGGTGAGCGGCATCATTTCCGGCTGGGCCGGGACTTCCAGTGGTATGCGAGGGCTTTTCGGTTTCGGCCGCTGGAATGCAAGATGAGGAGGCGGCCCCAGCTGGTGTATGTCTGGTCCTCACAGCGGCAAAAGACAGCTGGACATCCCCCTGCAGCCTCTGCATTGATGGATCCAGAGGAGCAGGCCGCGGTGGCAGGAGCCACAAACCCCAGCCAGGTCCAGGTAAGCAGGTGCAGAGGTCCCTGGCTTTATTCACTTTGGGCCATGTATGGATTCCCTCTCTTACTCCCTGGGGGGGGGGGGGGCTGCATCACTCTCCAAAGGTTACAGCACTAGGGAGAGTGATTAGGATAGTGATTCTGATTTTTGTTTTTTGTGGTCACTATCTGTGTTTGTTTATTTTGAGCTGTGGGGTAGGGGAGCCCCGATGTTGTGTTTTTTTTTTTTTTTTTTTTTTTTTTTTATATGATGGATTTTGTCAGGTGGCTTGCTGTATTTCAGGAAAAGGTCAGGGAAAAGACCAAGCACTCCTCCCCACCCCTAAAAGAAATGTCCGCCCTGTAAAGCTACGCTTAGGGATTCTTGGACCAAGGCGTTATGTAGAATCTGTATAGCGGTTTTAGTCAGAGGAGACTTCCTCGGCGGCTTCTGCAACCCAGCCGAATGAGTTGCTCAGTTCCTTCCCGGAAAGAGTTGTCGGACAATTTTCAGTCGCTCCGATCGTATCTGGACAAGCGTCTGGTTGCAAAGCCTCGCAGTAGGGCTAGTTCACCATCCTTTAGTCTCCTGTCCACCTCTGTGACCAGAGAGGCTAATGGGAGAAAGGAAGCTTCTTCCTCTCACTATAGGCTGTCCCTGAAGGAGGTGGACGACTTGCTGAAAAACATCCATACCACCCTGAACATTAAGGAAGCGAAAAATCTAGTTATCCCTGCATGATAAAACGCATCAGGGTATAGGGGTAGTTAAGAACCGGGTGTTTCTGGTACACAAATTTCTATCAGCTGTTTAAAAGGGCATGAAAAGATCCTGTAAGGGCCCCCTCCTTCTTTTATTTTTTTTTTATTTTTATTTTTTTCTCTCTCTCAAGATCAAATGGAGGTTTCCTTTTGACAAAGTTAGTGCTCAGGTCTGGAACAAACTACCTAAGCTGGATGGGGCTTTCTCCCAGTTATCACAGAATACAGACCTAGCGTTTGAGGATATGGGGGTCCTGAAGGAAATCGCAGATAAAAAAGCGGATTCCTTGTTAAAAAAAAAAAAATGCTGGCTAATCTCAAACCGGCAACAGATGGTTCTGCCAACTTCCTGTCCAGCACCATCCTGCCCTAAAGAAAGGGTGTTTCACAGTTTGGACGTAAGAAGATGATGTCTGTTACACTATGTTGAGGTCACAAGGGAATTCAGAAAATCAAATTCTTTGTTCTCAGGGCTGGGATAGGGGTGCGGGCCTCTAAAAAACACTATAGGAAGATGGCTTTGAATGGTTGGCCATCAGGGAAGCTTATATAACGTCACGGAAGTAGAACCTCCCACAGGGGTAGTGGCCCATTCAACCCGTGCTGTGGCAACATCCTGGGGGGGGGGGGGGGAGAAACGAGCTGGTTCTTCTCCAGGACCAATCTGTAAAGCAGCCACATGTACGGGTTTCTCTACTTTCACCCGCCACCATAGGATGGATTTTCTCTCAGCTGCAGGATATATATATATATATATATATATATATATATATATATATATATATATATATATATATATATATATATATATATATATATATATATATATATATATATATATATATATAAATTTTTTTTTTTTTTTTTAAGTACTCGCTTATCTTCTGATGCTGTCCTGAATGATGAGGTGGGAAAACTTTTAGTTAGACTTGCCGGTATTGGTATTTCTAAGAGTCTTTCAGGACAGCACCTATGACCTTCCCTTGATTGTGATTTTAATGTGTTATTGCTGTTTTGCTTCTATAAGTTCAGCATGGCTAGAGGTACTCGATAACAACTGAGGCCATGGTGTAAGTGTCCGGTCTTTTAAACAGTGATGGCAGTGTTTCCTGGGATAATGGGTGGAACTGCATGTTCTCTAGGTGCTGTCCTGAAAAACTCCTAGAAATACTGTTATTATAATGTTTTAACGTTTTCAGAGCACAGCTGTGCGCTCACGTGATCTCCCTCCACTCCCCTTTCCAGCTGATGTCAATGGGGAATCGCAGCCCCTCCCACTGTAGTCCTCAGATTGGGTAAGGAGAGAGCCAAGAGGTCACGTGAGTGCACAGCAGACCTCTGTAATGTATTTTGTTGAATAATAAAAAAAAAAAGATAATGCACAGGATATCTTTCTGTAACAGAGGGAATTTTTGATTTAGTGACTTTACAACTCCTTTTTTATTTGAATGCTTCACATCTGGCCTATAGCAAAATGGCAGCCAAGTGGGAGCTTTCCCATCCTTGGTGAATGTCATACGAAGTCCTTCCAGTTGCGCTCTCTGGTCGCTGCACTGTGGCTTGATCTGTCACCTGCTGTGTCCACTGGCCATAACGGATGATAGATTTTTGTACCAGGTCGGTACCATGTGATCACATGACAAATCGCATGTCATTGTACTCAGAGAATGGCTATGAATGAAAGCCATTCATTGTGTTATTGTGGTGGTCTCTATGATTGGTCACAGTGATCGCATTGTACAGACAGGGCTAATCACAGCACATTTGTATTATGCCAAGCCAATCAAAGCTATCACAATAGTACACACTGGCAATGCATGGATGCCATTCATAAAAATTTCTTATTACAGTGATAATCACTGTTATAAGCAATCGTAGTGTGGGGGAACCCCCCCCCCCAGAGTAGTACAGTGTCACTATGGTAACACTGCACAGCTCTGGTCCCATGATTTTGGGGGGGGGGGGGGGGGGAGACCATTTTATATTTATATACATACTGTCACCAATCGGTAATCTCTGCCACACAAGTCATATGATGATGCCGTACTTTAATTTCTTTTTTCAAAAAGTACGACTTGGGGGGGGGGGGGTGGAGGACGACTCGTCATGCCTCTTACTAAATACATTTTGACTGTCTACTTTCCAAAAAAGGGGTCATTTGGGGGGGTATCTGTACTGTCTTGGAATTTTCGAGCCTTAACAAATGGGAGGCGCAGTTCAAAATTTTTATATATATTATAAATTGCCCACTGATTTGGGTTATGATTTGGAAAGTGTTTGGTTTGGGATTGGTGGAGATGTGGGTGATTTTGGAATCTACTAAACGCGTTTTTGTTTGTTTTTTGTTAAAACACAGAACAAGGGTCAGTCTAAACTTTTTTTTTTTTTTTTTTTTTTTTTTTTCTTCTTTTTGTGTCTGCATTAATTTCTATGTTGTTCCAGGGTCAACAAGAGAATGAGGAGATAGAAATGATGGAAGAAGATCAGGGTTGTGATGAAAGTGACCCACGGGAACTGACCCAGAAAGACATTGAGGATATCTGGGGGAACATCACCTTGAACCAGTAAGCTTGGAGGGGGTTTTGTTTTCTTGTGTGGGGTTTTTTTTTTTTTTTTTTGCTTCATAGATGGAATGCATGAAGGTAAAACCTTGAGACTTTTTAGAATCCATTTTAAACCTCTTGAGTTGTCGCAGAACACTTAAGAGTTAAAACTGGATGTGCAGTAGGGTATATCTGCTGTCTTGGTTGGTGGGGGATTTTGCTGGAAAGCCTCAGATAAGTATCGGCAGTAGTCTAATGAATAGGCAGATAATAAGGTGGAGCTATAGATTTAGCAAGAATACAAGCCCTGAAAAGTCTGGTCTCTTGTCCTATGCTGGCACATACAACGCAACGTTTGGTGCTTTACGAATACAGTACATGACCTTACAAATCTTAGGAATGTTGAAGCTGCTTCCATATCCAAGAAAGCCTTTTAGAAATTTGCAGCTAAATTTAATAATTTTCAGCTCTCATATTATGTTGTACATAGTGTATAGTTTTCTGCCAAACAACATACATTTTTTTTTTTTTTGCACTGATTGTTTTGGGGGATCGTGAGAATGGAAGCCCTGTCTGTCATACTGTTTGTGAGAGCGCCCCACACTGACCACTTGAGACACTCGCATGATAGACTCCTAGTGGGTGGGGTTTAGCCCTCTAATAAATTTTAGCCAAGCTCAGAGGGGCACAACGAGAACATTTCTTTGTTCATAAAGGCTTTATTAGGTGGCTTGTAATATTTGCTGTTAGGCGAACGGTACATTTTACAAACCTTTTGGTGTGGCTTTTTTTTTTTCTTTAACTTTTTGCTAGTTAGACCCCTTTCACACTGGGGCGTTTTTCAGGCGTTTTTCCGGCGCTTTAGCATTAAAAAAAGCGCTTGAAAGAAGCCTCCTCTGCAGTCCCAATGTGAAAGCCCAAGTGCTTTAAGAGCCCTTTCACAATGTCAGTGCCCGAAAAACTCTCGTAAAGCGCCGCTTAAACTAGAAGCGCTTTACCAGCGTTTTTCGAGCGTTATTGTGGTGTTTTTAACCCCTGCTAGTGGCCAAATAAAGGGTTAAAAGCGCCCACAAAACGCTGCTGCCAATAGTGTTTTTCAGGCGCTTCCCATTGATTTCAATGGGAAGGGGCGCTTTAGGAGCGTTGTATTCACGGCTCCAAAAGCGCTGCAAAGAAGCTGCTTGCAGGACTTTTTTTGACTCCCTGCCAGCGCAGCGCCTCAGTGTGAAAGCACTCGGGCTTTTACATTGGGATTGCAGTTGCAGCTTCTTTCAGGCGCTTTTTTAACGCTAAAGTGCATGAAAAACGCATGAAAAACGCCCCAGTGTGAAAGGGGTCTTAAGGTGACCCTGCTGGGCACAAAAAAAAAAAAAAATATTAATGGTTCCTTACTAATAAGAGGTATTCTACACTATATAGACTTGCACAGGTTACCAAAATGTGGACAGAGATCCCCCCAGGAGAGGACATTCATCTAAGTGTAATGCCCTGTACACATGCTCAGATATTGATCGGACATTCCGACAACAAAATCCATGGGATTTTTTTTCAGACGAATGTCGGCTCAAACTTGTCTTGCGAACGTCAAGAACGCGGTGACGTACAACACGTATGAGGAGCGGAGAAAAATGAAGTTCAATAGCCAGTGCGACTCTTCTGCTTGATTCTGAGCATGCGTGGAACTTTGTGCGTCAGAATTGTGTACACACGATCGGAATTTCTGACAACGGATTTTGTTGATGGAAAATTTGAGAACCAGATCTCAAATTTTGTGCGACGGAAATTCCAATGGAAAAATGTCTGCTGGAGCCCACACACCTCATACAATCTGACCGCGTGTATGAGGCATTAGATGTCAAAGAGGGCCCAATGGAAAAACCCTCAGGTGTCCAATTTACCTGGTTACAACCATTGGGGCAAAAGACAGCCAATGGATTTCAGGGGCCAAAAAAAAAATGCGTTGGTTGGTGTCTGCACATTCAAAGGCCCTTGCCACAGCACTGACTGTTTAGTACATCCTCTGCCTGCAGCAGTACTTTTGAGTCCATTTAACAATCGGGCATTTTACCCATCCCTGATTAAGGCGGTTTGTGTGGCCCTGAGCAGTCTGCTCACATAATTTGTAACCACTTTGCATATTATATATTGGGGTTTATTTACTAAAACTGCAGAGTGCAAAATCTGGTGCAGCTGTGTATGGTGGCCAATCGGCTTCTAACCTCAGCTTGTTCAATTAAGCTTTGACAAAGAAACCTGGACGCTGATTGGTTTCTATACAGTTCTGAACCTGATTTTGTACTCTTCAGCTTTAGTAAATCAACCTCAGTGTGATTCCGTACTTGCCAAATATGCTGCATAAATCTCCCCCCACCAAGTCTGGCTGCAGCCATTTTAACTGTGGGCATCTGAAGCTGCTGCCTGTTCACTTCCTGGATTTACACAGAGGCACACCTCCAGCTATGCAACTTTCATTGGCCCTCTTATGACTCAAGAAACAGGAAGCGGACTGTATAAGGTATTTACTGACATAAAAAAATGTTTTGCTATCCAAAGTTAAAATGACAACAAGGGCAGAAGATTTAATAGATGGAAAGTTGAAAAAAAAATGACTGAAGTTGCACTTTAAAATGTGTTGCGCTGTTCTTTTTGTTTCCTATTTGTTGTAACCAGTTGTACAAGGATAGGATTTTTCATATGATGCTTTCTGTGATCTATTATACCTTGTTGACCAGGTCCATTGTGAATTTAAGGCCGGCCATACACGGTTTGAATCTGGGCCGGTCCAGCAGGAACCAGGCCAGATTCCAACCGTTAATGGGCAGGCTTAATGTACCAAGTTGGGTACAACCAGCCTGCTGGATTCTTTTGCAGTTATTGCTAGCGCCTGCTATAGCAGCTAGCTATAATTGCTGTCTTCTCCCGGTAGAAGACAATTGCTCTGCAGGAGGGATTCTCTTGTCAGCACTATCTGTGTTAATGGGGGAATTGTGCAAACTTCTTTCCTGCAACCCGTGGCTCCATGAAAGAAATTGCTCCGCCTATGGCCTGCCTTACTGTTGTGACTTCTGTGTATTGTATTGTACTTCTTTCTGATTTTTTTTTCTCTTGTCTAATCTAACTAGTCTGCAGAAAATCCTGGCCTTGCCATCACTGGATGAAGTGTTGAATCCGGCCCAGATAAATCCGGCTCACATCATGTACAATATGACGCACACCAGCAAACACGGAGTGGTCTTTCTACAAGATAAGACAGGTTGGTCCTTCCTTTTTTAGAGTTGCAATCATTCAGATTCACAACTATCACTGCATAACATTAATCAATGTCTTACTTTCAGTGAGGTGTGTGTAAAATATATATATATATATAGATAGATAATATTCTATAGCTATCACTCTCTATCTCATCCAGAGGCATAACTAGAACTTTGAGGGCCCTGGTGCGAGAAACCATGAATAGTCACCCTCCGAACCCAGTGGTCCTAGTAGTTTTGCCACTGGTGTCTATAAATATATATCATTAATAATAAATAATAATTTTTTTTTCAATTCTTTAGGAGCCCAGTTGGGGGGCTTTGGTGAGATATCAGGGGTCTAAACAAACCTCTGATTCATCTTTTGAGACAGAGGGCTCTATCTCCATCTCTGTAGCCTCACCTGCACAGAATGAATGGACAGGGGGGAAAAAATGTGTACAGGGATTCCTGTCCATTCATATACTGAAGCATAGTAAACGGTTTACTTCGCTTCAGTAATGAATGATTGGTACCGATCACTGACTGTCATTTCATGCAAGGAAGGATCGGTAAATGGCATATTTACCGGCTCCTTTCCCCTATTCCATCCTGACTCATCCCCCACAGCAGCCAGTGGTAGAGGGGAAGGGGGAACCTGGTAGTGCTGTGGGGCTGGAGGGGGGCAGGAGACGGTACCAGACAATAGCGGGGGGGGGGGGGGGGGAGAATGTGGTGACCGCACAGGGACTGGAGAACAGCAAAGGGTGGGGCAGGAGAGCACAGAAGTTGCTGGGGAACAGCACAGGAGAGCAGAGCTGTGGGCCTCAGGAGGGACAGCATATAGAGGAACTGATGGCCCCCGTGTTCCTCCTGCTGCTGCTTATTGCTTGCAGGAGGAAAAGTGGGCTTTTGGCAGCTGCAGGAGGAATATGGAGGGCATCAGTTCCCTCTATTTGCTGTCCCGCCTATCCAAGTGTAGAGGGGGGAGCTGCACCAGCTCCATGGAGAATGGGGCCGGGTCGCAATGGCAACGCCTGCAACCCCTGTAGTTACGCCCCTGTGGCAATCGTACATCTACTGTATATTACCATCATATAATGCTTTCTGTTCCCTGTGCATACCATAACAGATTGTCCATCATTCAGAGGCTCTATAGAAGACTTCTAATGAATCCAGGTTGCCCAACTTTTATAGAATCTGTCTTATTTGTTCTGACCCATTGCTCAGCCTCCATAATTTAAAAGTACAGTGTACAAAATGGTGGAATCAAACAAATGTTCACTTTGATTTTTGTAAAAAAAAATAAAAAAAATCAATAAATAAATGCACATCTCTCACAGATAAAGTGCCTTAGGCCCCTTTCACACTGGGGCAGTGGATGCATTGGCGGTAAACCACCACTATTTTTAGCTGCGCTTTACCGTCAATTTCGTTGCTCTATTAGGCCACTAGGGGGACACTTTTACCCCCCTCGAGGCTTTCACATTGGAGAGACAGCTATGGCTCTTTCAGGGTGCTTTACATGCGCAATTTTTAGCGCTGTAGTGCCTGCAAAGCACCCCAGTGTGAAAGAAGTCTAAAACCAAATTTTTTTATTTAATTTTACTTTTTTTCATTGAAGGGTGTAAAGCATTGCACCCGCGATCAGCAGTGTCAGGATCCTGCAGACTCAGTAAGCTGTCTGCTTCTACCTCCCTTTTTTATTATACCAAGAACAGTGGCTTCGTGGTCAACCCTCTTGTAGTGCACTTTCCATGTGGCAGTTGTATGTTTTCCTTATCTTTATTTTTGCTTTGAATGTACCAACTTCCTCCCACCATTCATAAACATTTAGGACTTATTGACTTGCACCAAAATTGTGCTGCGTGCCTTACTGTAGCCAGTGTATTGGATTGTAATCTCTTTGGAGGACACAGACTGGTTCACATGTGACTTGTGCTTTACTTATGATGTTGATTGTCTTTGTGTTATTTAGATGACCTTCCTCACTGGGTCTTGTCTGCTATGAAATGTCTGGCAAATTGTAAGTATATCACTTGACGCTCGCTCAGTGTGAACAGGTCACATCCGAAAATAACTGCTTATGTTGAAGTCATTTTAAATTCTAACATGAAAAGCAACGCTGTCTGTCACCTTGAAATATCCTAATTATAGTTGTGAAGTGCCGTGTCCACTTATTGGTATTTTTGTTTTCCAAAGATATGAAGCGAAATATAATTTATATAATTTGGCATACATTTCTGAATAAATTTGATTTTTATTGGATATGTTTTATAACGAAAAGTTCGTTTTTCTTTCTTTCTTTCTTTCTTTCTTTCTTTCTCTTTCTCTCTCTTTCTTTCTCTTTCTTTCTTTCTCTTTCTCTCTCTTTCTTTCTTTCTCTTTCTCTCTCTTTCTTTCTTTCTTTCTTTCTTTCTTTCTTTCTTTCTTTCTTTCTTTCTTTCTTTCTTTCTTTCTTTCTTTCTTTCTTTCTTTCTTTCTTTCTTTCTTTCTTTCTTTCTTTCTTTCTTTCTTTCTTTCTTTCTTTCTTTCTTTCTTTCTTTCTTTCTTTCTTTCTTTCTTTCTTTCTTTCTTTCTTTCTTTCTTTCTTTCTTTCTTTCTTTCTTTCCTGAAGCAATTCATTATTTTCATAAAAATTCTACAAGCAGTACCCCATAATGACAACATGAAAGAAGTTTGTTTGAAATCTTTTCCAAAAACATCCCATGTACGTCGGTAATCACAGCTTTTGATGAAGCACCTTTTGGCACCAATTACAGCCTCGAGTCGAGGTGGTGCCTGGTTTCCTGCAGACCTGACGCTTGCCATTCAGGCCAAAGCGTTCAATTTTTGTTTCATCAGACCAGAGAATTGTGTTTCTCATGGTCTGCAAGTCCTTCGGGTGCTTTTTGGCAATCTCCAGACGGGCTGTCATGTGCCTTTTTTTTTTTTTTTTTTTTTTCTTCTGAGGAATAGCTTCTCTCTGGCCATTCTACCATGCAGGCCTGATTGGTGGCGTGCTGAAGAGATGGTTCTTCTGGAAGGTTCTCTTATCTCCACATAGAAATGCTGGAGCTCTGTCAGAGTGACCATCAGGTTCTTGGTCGCCTTCCTGACTACGGCCCTTCTCCTCCGATCGCTCAGTTGGGCCAGATGGCCCGCTCTAAGAAGGGTCCTGGTGGTTCCAAACTTCTTCCATTTACAGATGATGGAGGCCACTTTGCTCATTGGGACCTTCAATGCTGCAGACTTTTTTTCTTTTTTTGTACCCTTCCCCAGATCTGTGCCTCCATACAATCCTGCCTCAGAGGTCTACAGACAATTCCTTGGACTCCATGGCTTGGTTTGTGCTCTGACATGTACTGTTAACTATAGGACCTTCTATAGACAGGTGTGTGTGTGCGCCTTTCCAAATCAAGTCTAATCAACTGAATTTACCACAGGTGGACTCCAATCAAGTTGTAGAAACCTGAGCTCAATTTTGAGTATCGTGGCAAAGGCTGTGAATACTTGGAGCCCTTTCACAGCAAACCCCCCGCTAGCAACCGAAAAGGGATTAAATCTGGCGTTTTTGCCGGCAGTATCGCATCGCTGCCCCATTAATTTCAATGGGGAGCAGCGGTGAGTTCACCGCTCCAAAGAAGCTGCTGGCAGGACTTTTTCTGACGCCCTGCCAGTGCACCGCTCCAGTGCGAATGGAGCCGCTTTTTTCAGGCACTATACAGGTGCTGTTTTTTAGCGATGTAGCGCCTGAAAAACGCTGGTAGTGTGATGGGGGTCTTGGGTACATGGAATTTTTTTTAATAAATTTGCAAAGATTTCAAACAAAATTCTTTTCATGTTGTCATTATGGGGTATTGTTTGTAGAATTTTGAGGAAAATAATAAATTTAAACTATTTTGGTATACGGCTGTAACATGACAAAATGTGGAAAAAATGAAACGCTGTGAATACTTTCCGGATGCATTGTATATCGGCCTTGTGGGGTTTTCCATTGTTACTAAAATGCTAATGTTGGTTTCTTTCAATAGTCTGTTGCAGGAACAAACAACGCATAATTCAGCAAATGCTTCTTCTATTGTCTTGTTTAAAATGCTGATTTCTGTTTGGCATTAGGGCCAAGAAACAATGATCTGAGTCAGCCCACCTATCCCGGGTTTGAAGGAGATGTTTTTAGGACGGTTGCGGACTATTTCCTGAATCTCCCAGGACCCCTTCTCACCTATGAGTATTATGAGCTCTTTGTGAATATTTTGGGTATGTATTTACATTTGTAATGTCTGCAGGCCTGACGTAATGCATCTGTGTAGCTGTTTTGTGGTAGCTTTGCTGTAGACCCTAATATGCATCCAGGCTGTCTGCAGATGGTGAGCATACGCATTACAACCCGTGTTCACCATGAAGCTTATTGGCAGCTTTTATGCACGAGCTTATAGGCAGCAAGTGTCCAACTGCATCTAGCTCTAAGGTTGTGTTTTTTTATTTATTTATTTTTTTCATTTGGAACGCTACATCAGACTTTAAAAGTAGTTGTAAACCTCAGACATGAAATACGAACAAAGCATATCCCCCTATAGTGTGTACTTGTCTCCATTAAGAGCGCTAAGTGTCATTTCTGGCTTTGTTCCTCTATCGGCGAGTCACTTTTCTACAAGTTCTCCTCACACAGAGAAAAAAAAAAAAAGAAGCAAGGGGGGGAGCTCCAACACACACCCTGTGATTGACAGTCTCAGCTCTGTGGGGGGGAGGGTGTCCCTCCCCTTCCCTTCCCTCCCCTTCCCTTCAATCAGCTCTCAGAGCTCTCCTCACTGACCTCTGCAGAATGTAATTTCAGCTCTCCGTTCCCTTTTTTTGACAGCTCAGACAAGTGTTATAAATTCTGCACTTTGAATGGATGTAGAGAATAGACTACAGGTACAATTTCTGTAGGAGGATTTTTCATCTGCATCACCTGATGCCAGTCACTGGGTATATGGAAGTGTATATAAGTTGTAGCGGTTTGCAGCCATTTGTCCTCTACATCCTTGTAAAGCTCAGAGATCAAAAGATTTTTCAGACTCGCAAAGCAAGTGTGTGTGTGTGTGTGTATGGGGGGTGCGGGGCTGTGCGCGGGGCTACAGTTACACGCTGTACAAGAGTTCTAGAAGCTGATTGGAGGGTAGAGACACACCCCCTTCACACAGGAACAGAGCTGCTTCTGTCAATCTGCTGGAGGTCCCTCCCCTGTCACCATTTTTCTCTTGGTGTCAGGAAAACTTGTCAGAAATGATTCATGCAGGAATGAAGAGGCAGACAAAAGGTGTCACTTAGTGCTTTGGAGAGAGGCAAGTACACACTATAGAGCAGGGGTCTCAAACTGGCGGCCCTCCAGCTGTTGATAAACTACAAGTCCCATCATGCCTCTGCCTGTGGGTGTCAGCCTTGCATTGCCTCATGAGACTTGCAGTTTCGCAACAGCTGGATGGCCGCCAGTTTGAGGCCCCGGCTATAGAGGGATATGCTTTGTTCAGATCTCATGTCTGAGGTTTACAACCACTTTTGTTTGTTGTTTTTATATTTTATTTATTATATATTTATATAATTTTTTTTTTTTTTTTTTTTTTTTTTTTTTTATAGCATTGCTTGTTTAATAGTTTTGGCACTGCCGTCTATACTAATTTCTTGGCTGCTTGATTTGTCCTCCTCCCCATTCCTTCCTCTGGTATATTTAACATGTATTTCATTCCTTGATAGTCGTATGTGGCTATATTACAGTACCCCGCAGGCGCACCACGAAACGCAAACCAAAGAAGGGAGCTTCTAGACCGCAGCAATCTAAGCCTCTGCTGTCGGAAGACACCAACTTTAAGTCCACGGAATGCCTCCTCCTTAGCTTGCTACGCAAAGTTCCCAACGAAGAGGAGCAAGATGACGTCGACACCTTTGGTGAGATCGGCCGACAGCAACGGGACATTGCTCTCAGCAACTCACAACGGGCCCCGCTGTACGGCACCATAGATGGACAGTCCAAGGGTGGCAGCAGGGTCATCGGTGGCAGCTGCCAGAATCTCTCCGTTTCTGGAAGGGGTGGCAGCGGGCCCTACAAAGTGCAGGTGCGCAGCTGCTCCTTAGAGGGCATCGCCGATGTGTCGTATTCCAGTAACGATGCAGACTCTCCAAGTTCAAAACCTTGCTCCCCAAATCTGCCTTCAGAGGACCATTCTGCACTTTTAGGAGGAAATGCTCGCTCTTCGTCTTCTGGCGGTCAAGGACAAACTCTGCAACTTTGGCCTGCTGTGGACCGATATGATCCTATCCCTGGTTCCAGGAGACTGCCTCGATCGCAGAGTCTAGGTGATTGCCTCGGCCCTTGCTCTAGTATAAACGCTCCAGTGGCTGAGATTACCGTCAAACCCAACCAGTCTGCGCAAAATCGGCAACAGAAGCGGTTGAGTTCTATTGAAATGATGGAAATGGCTGATCTGGATATCACTGTGACCAAGCGCTTGTGTCAGAGCACTATGGAGCTCTCCAGTTCCCCTCTAACCTCCAGCTCTCCTCTACTGCACGCTTCCCAGCCCTGCACTGGCACGCCAAGTAAGATTAACACTCTTGTGGCATGAGAACCCCCAACTCATGGCATGAGAACCCCAACACTTTGCATGCCCCCTCCCTACGCGTTGCATGACTACACTGCATGCCCCCTCCCTACGCGTTGCATGACCACACTGCATGCTATGCTTCTATTTAACCCACCATAATTCCGTCTCGTCTTCATCTTTTCTGTTGTCTTTTATATATTGCATGCTTTGCCTGTGTCTGCATTGCTTATCTGAGAAGGCAAAAGTTAGTCCATGCAAAACTAACCTATCAGATTGTGGTAGATCCTGGAAAATGAAATCGCCTGTTTCTGTAAATGCTCTAGAAAAATGTTTTTTGGCCAGTAGGATAAGAGTAGCCAGGTAGTCAAAAAGTGTAAAATCACGAGAGATTAATTATAACGCACATACAGATCCAACTACTTTTAGCTGATCTCCTTGCATTGCAACTCTGCATTAGTCAGTGGTAAATGTGGTATACACTATATATTCCATCCCCCGACACTAGTTAGTTTCCACAATCCATGACTTAACTTCACAGTTCACACAAATAAGTTTTAAATTCAATCTGTAGCACTGACCTAAGTCATTTATTTTATTTTTTTTCCCACAGTAGTGTGACAATCCCTCCACCTCCGGTCTAACTAATCCCTCTCACCTTATGGCATGGACCCCTGTGCAAACAGGTGGTCATGCAAGCGGGTATCAAAAGGGTTAACACGGACCATAAACTTCTCAAGTTTCCTTAGATCTCAGCAAGGACGCCAGGTCATGGGTAGAAAAAGATCTAAGTGCTCACCGCTTAAGTATCAGATTTAATTTTTGTGTTCAAACACAAACTACTCACATAAAGATGATAAAAACACAGTATGTAAAGCCGACAATCGTGTTAGTTCCGTAGGGCAGCAGCGGGTGACGTCATGCGTAGCTCCTCCCCTGTACGCGTTATGTCCAATCAGAACTTCGACGTCACCGGACGAGCCCCCCCTCTTCCCTTCGTTAGCAGACAGAGGCACTTGGGGAAGGAGGGGAGGAGTCCGGTGACGTTGATATCAGTGACCTCACCAGATCTCCGGCGGAACTCCCTGAAGACCCGGAAGCCGGCAGAGAAGTGAGTAACGATCAAAGGAATTTAATCTTTAATTTCCACAGCCCTAATAAAAAAAAAAAAAAAAAAAAAAAACCATATACATTTTAGTGGAGATTTTCCATCATTTCCTGTGCTGTAGAATCAAGTAGTTGTGCGAGGATCTCTTTTTCCAATGTGAAAAATTGTCCCCTCCTTTTTAGTTGTCAAAAATAAGTGTCTCCATTTTTGGAAAATTTGCCTTTATTCCTGTTCTGGGGCCAAATCAAAATTTTTAGATGATGCTTAGAATTCCAGTATAATTCTAACTAACTAGTCTTAAAATGTATTCACTCTCCCCACTCTATGCTGGCTAACCTGTGCGTTTCTCTCCCCCCCCTTTTAAACCTGCTGGTTGAATGGCGAGAAGGTGGGTGGGGAAAAAAAACTTGGTGTAGACCCTGCTTTAGTCAATGTAGGTTTTAGAGGGGAGAATTTTTAAAATAACCTGGGTTTATTCTGGAATTCTACTTAACTTTTTGCCTTACAGTGGTCAAAAAGGACCAGTAGAGGGGAGAATCTCAGTGTCAGGGACACGGGTGGTAATAAAAACTTTGAAGGCTTCAAAGTGGTTCTAAGGCCTTTTTTATTTTTTATTTTTATTTTATTTTTTTAAACTTTAATGCATTTTATGGTAAAAATCCTTCTGTGTAACAGAATCCCCAGCCTCCCCCCCCCCCCTTATACTTACCTGAGCCCATTCACGATCCAGTGCTGTGCATGAGAGCAGCAGCTCTTCCGGATCGGTCCATCTCTCTTGGTTGGTTTACAGCAGTGAGAGCCATTGGCTCCCGCTGCTGTCAGTCAAATGCTGTGACTAGGAGTAGGGCTTGGCCCGGTCTTCCTCAATTGATGCAGACAAGGAGGTTTGGGGGCCAGGCCACATGAGTGTCCCCATAGGAAACGCTCACTGAAGAGGAGGAGCGCAGAAGAAAGGGATCTGGGCTGCTCTGTGCAAAGCCATTACAAAACTTAAATAATAATAAAAGAACGTGGTGTATTGAACCTCTGCAGAGAGACCACCGTTTCCACACAGAGTAAGGGTCCTTCTCTACAACATGCTGGCAGGAGACAGGCTTTTCTACTCACTGGCTGCTTTCTAAAGAAAATGAAGTTACAATTTAATTCTTTGATTTGATGTGATTTTTGTGCCTTATGTGTTTCTTTCCTCTACTTGTGTGTCATTTTGAAGCTTTTCACAAACGGATCAAACTGCAATCAATATAGAGAATTTAGACTCCTGTTTTTACCTATTTATACAGGATATGTACCATTAAACAAGACAAATTATACACTTGTTTAATGATGCAATGAAAAAATTTGTTATAATATTTATTTATTTTTTATTTATAGGTTTTTATCTTTTTGTAGAGACCACTGATCCTAAAATCTTCGGTTCTTCCAAACACTTCGAAATTGTTAAAGTTTTGGAATCTTTGGGTTTCTGTGAGCGGAGGAGCGAGCTGTACATTTGAGTAGTCTGTCCCCTGTGGGTGCCAGCGGGCATCTTTCTTGAATTTATTTGACAGGTTATATTGTTAGTCATGGCAAAGAAAATTTGGGAATGAGTAGTCGGCCCCTATCTTGCTCTCTTTTGCTTCCACAGGCTGTGTCAGATATTCCCAATGGGATCCGGTAATATTTTTTCTATGTAGGCGTACCGCTGACAGCTGTACATAATCATTTTGACTTCCAAAAAAATGCCTGTCATTGGCACGTTGGAGCCGAACGTAACTGAAGGGAATGACTAATGAATGTTAAGTAGAAGCTTCTCAGTCTGCTAGTCTGTTAAAGCCCCGTGGAGCCCTCTACATTAATGTAATGAAGGCAGGCTGTATATATAGTTCTAGTGGCAAAAAAAAACTGAAACGGCAATCAGATGCCGATTTTACATGCTGCTTTGACATAGGACACAATGGCCCAGATCTCCAGCGGTCCACCCCTGTTTATAGATGGAAATAGATCTCCAGCATTCCGTACCTATTGTTGATTGGAGTGCTGTGCTGTGGAAGGGAGGGGGGGAGAGAAAAGGTATCTAGCAGTCCAACTCTGTTGATTGGAGTAGTGTGCCAGGGAAGGGGGAGGTTTCCAGCGGTCCAACCATGCTGATTGGAGCAGTGTGCCAAGGAAGGTGGGAGGTATCCAGTGGTCTGACCCTGTTGATTGGAGTAGTGTGCTTGGGAAGGGGGAGGTTTCCAGCGGTCCAACCGTGGGAGGTCTCCAGTGGTCTGACCCTGTTGATTGGAGTAGTGTGCTTGGGAAAGGGGGAGGTTTCCAGCGGTCCAACCATGGGAGGTCTCCAGTGGTCTGAACCTGTTGATTGGAGTAGTGCGCCTGGGAAAGGGGAGGTTTTCAGCGGTCCAACCATGCTGATTGGAGCAGTGTGCCAAGAAAGTTCTCCAGTGGTCGAACCCTGTTGATTGAAGCAGTGTGCCAGCGAAGGGGGGAGGTCTCTAACGGTCTAACCCTGTTGGAGCAGTGTGCTGTGGAAGGGAGGAGGCCTCCAGCGATCCAATTCTGCTGACTGGAGCAGTGTGCTGGGAGGGGGAGGTCACCAACAGTCTAACCCTGTTGATTGGAGCGGTATGCCAGGGAAAGGGGGAGGTCTGCAGCGGTTCAGCCCTGTTGATTGAAGCAATGTGCTGCGGAGGGGGTGGGGGTGCCTCCAGCAGGCCAACCCTCTTTGTTGGAGGAGCCGTGTGCTGGAAGAGGCAGGTCCCCAGTGGTCTAATCCTGTTGATTGAAGTAGTGTGCCAAGGAAGGTAGGGAGATCTCCAGTGGTCCAATCCTGTTGGTTTGAGCAGGGAGGGGGAGGTCTCCAGTGGTCTGACCCTGTTTATCGGAGAAGTAAAGGGGGGGGGGGGGGGGAGAGATCTCCAGCATTCCGCACCTGTTGATTGGAGCTCTGTGCTGCAGAAGGGAGGGGGGGGGGTGGTGGGAGAAAATGTCTCCAGCAGTCCAACTCTGATTGGAGTAGTGTGCCAAGGAAGGTGGGAGGTCTCCAGGGGTCTGACCCTGTTGATTGGAGAGGTGGGGGGGGGGGGGGGGTCTGCAGCGGTCCAACCCTGCTGATTGGAGCAGTGTGCCAAGGAAGGTCTCCAGTGGTCTGACCCTGTTGATTGGAGCAGTGTGCCAGGGAAGGGGGGAAATCTCCAGCATTCCATCCCTGTTGGTTGGAGCAGTGCACTAAGGGGGTGGGGTGTCTCCAGCAGGCCAACCCTGTTTATTGGAGGAGCAGTGTGCTGGTAGAGGCAGGCCTCCAGCAGTCTGTTGATTTGAAGTAGTGTGCCAGGAAAGGTGGGAGGTCTCCAGCAGCCCAACTCTGTTGATTGAAGCAATGGGCCAGATGGTTTGCCGGGCCACTGAAGACTGGGTTCACTGCTTGCCTGTGAAAAGAGAGGTCCGACTTTCCAATGTGCTGCATGTTTTAACTAAAACGGCATTAGATTGTGCCTTCTCCCTAACCCTAACGAATATAAAGTGTTCAATTAGACTTGTATGTGTATCTAACCCAGGAACAAAAAATGTAATCTGTTGCAGTTTACTAATCCATAGATGTGGTGGCTGCATTCGTTTTAGTTTTTTGAGGGTCACAGTCCCAGATTCCCTGTGTGGTATTTTAGGTTCAGTGGTTTCTCCAATGATGTCTTGTCTGGGTGAGCAGCTATCGTCTGGCACTATCCCAAAATGGTTGTGGGTTGCCAACTCTCGCGTTAGCCGTCCGCTGATTTCTCTGATCTGTTTTCTCAGGCTTGCTGCAGCCTCACCTGGAGAGAGTGGCTATAGACGCCCTGCAGGTTTGCTGCCTGCTGCTCCCACCTCCAAACCGCAGGAAGCTCCAGCTGCTGATGAGGATGATCTCCCGGATGAGCCAGAACGTGGACATGCCACGACTGCACGATGCCATGGGCACCAGATCATTGGTGAGAAAGCCGTTTTGTTCTCAAGCATCGTATGTTTAAAAAAATTCCTGGCACTGAATAGTCAGATGTTGGTTGCCTTTAGAGCAAGAGCTGTAATTTTTGTTCCACTTCATGTCCTATATGCTGTGTGGGCTTCCTGTAATGCTGAAGACTATATTGTCTCAGACAATGAGCACATTTTCATTACTGATATGTATATTTTGCTACTGTGTTGTGTGTGTTTTTTTTTTTTTTTTTTTTTTTTTTATATGGTGCTTATACCTGAAAATCAAAAATGAAGTTCTACTAGAAGACTAATCCTAAAGCTCCAGCCTTTTCCGGGACCCTAACCATTAAGGCTTAAAATATTAAACCCTCAGTTATATATTTTTTTTTTTTTAATTTTTTTTTTTTTTTTTACGCATTGAGTACAAATTAAACTATTTGTTCAAACTTTTATCCCAGCACTTGCAGTTTCAATGCTGCTGACTCCTGCTGTCTCAGTGCGGCTTCCCTGAACTTCCAGTCTTCATAGCAAAGAGTTTAAGGCAGTCCCTCGCAGTTAGCAGCTACAAATACTGATGACTTTTTTTTAAATAAAAGGGCACTTGCCTGTCCAGAGGTCCTACGCTATGCTCACCCAAGCCACTTCTTCCCTGGCGCCAGCATGATTACTGTGGGCAGCTGGCTGTCCTGTGTTCCAGAAGGGTGGGGGGTGGGTGGCTGATGGAGAACTTCCAGTGGGTCGCTATGGTATAAACAAAGTACCCGCTCAAACCCACCCCCCAAAGTGTCAAAAATTTCCACCTAGTCTGTGTTTGGAGAAGGGAGAGTCATCCCAGGCAATAATTCTCCCCCAAAAAACGACGCATGCTCTGAAGCAAGTAAGAGACGGCAGCTATTGGCTACTGGCTATTGAACTTCCTTTTTTCTAGCCCCTTTGTACGTCACCGCGTTCTTGACGATCGGACTTTGGGCAAGACTGTTTTTCAGAGGAATTCCATCAAAAACCTTCAGCGTTTATTCCGACGGGAAAACCGGTCGTGTATACAGGGCATTAAAGTCTTTAGTGGTAGTCTTTTGAGAATTGAGTACTTCACAGTACAAGCAGCTAGAGGGGTCAGGGATGGTGTTTTGTTTTGGTTTTTATATATATATATATATATATATATATATATATATATATATATATATATATATATATATATATATATATATATATATATATATATAAATAAATATTTTTTTTTTTTTTTTACATTAATGTGCACACTTTAAACTTTGCTTAAACTACCACATGGGATACTTCTAGTGAAGCTTGGAATGGCCACAAAATTTGGATATCGCTGGCTGGAATTTGTGGACATGTGACCATCACAAAACCTCTATGGAGCTGGGTATGTGGACGGGGCCAGTCATGCTGGAACAAAAAGGGTCTCCACATGTTTGGACACGTAAAGATGTTACATAGACGTTTCAGACAATTGTAGAAGTACCTACAGACTTGTAGGTTTAACTCCTATAGTCAGGAACTGGAATTTGATAAAGGACAATCAGAGATTTTGTTAAAAGACCTTCTAGGCATCGGCATGAATTGATGAAGGATGTTGCCAAACAAGCATACTTTGCTGCAGGAATAAAAATTGTGTTGGGCTGCGTGCTGCTCAGCCATTCGGAGAAAGACTTGTATGAATGCAAGAAATCCTTTGGCGGTGTTGGGGACGTGGGTGAATGACGACTCCATCTCCCCTTTAGCCAGTCAGAGGAATCCTTGTATTCCTTGATAAAAATACAAGGCTTCTAGTGACTTAGGAGATCTCAGCCTGACTTGATTGTATTGTTTAAAAAAAAAAAAAATGTTTTGTTTTTTTTGTTTGTTTTTTTTGTTCCAGCAGCAGACAGGAAGTCCCTGTCTTGCTGCAAGTACACAGCATTGTATACTGTATCTAGCGGATGCTACCACAGTATGATGGAGCACCGACAATGGCTGCATCACTTGGTAAAGGAAATTGGCTTGGCCCAAACAAGCTATTTAGTGACAGGAAACCTGGAGTTGGCCATTGAGGTCATTGCACTGTTTGCATTTGGTGAAAGAGAGGTTTAATATCCACATACAAAAAGGCTTCTTCACAGTTAGAGCTCTAAAAATGTGGAATAGCCAATTGCATGGGGCCAGGAAGTGTGGGGTGTGGTTACACTTTTTTTATTTTTTTTCCCCACACTTGGAGCACATTTGGACTATGTGCTGGTATCAACGGTGGTTTGTAGACCAGCCTTTCTCAACTTTTTCCACACAGAGGAACCCGTAAAATAACTTTCAGATCTTGGGGAACCCCTGCTAAAAATGACTATATCTATAACATGATACATTAGAGTGGTCAGTGGGAAGAATTGTTCCTTACATTTGAGATCATTTGGGAAGAATTACCCCCTTACAGATAACTAAAAAGATCAATGGTGTCAGTGGAAACTTATCCGAGAGGCAACAATTGCTCATTGCTCAAGGAACTCCTAGCAACCTCCTGGAGGTACCCTACCCTTGTTGAGAAACCATGCTGGTGTGTGGTGTGGGGTGTGTGTGTTTTTTTTTATTTTTTTTATTTTTTTTGTTTTCCTTTTCAGGTTTTCTATTGGTTGGCATTTGTCATTAAAGTAATCCTAAATGCTATAGCATTCAAGAGAATGTAGAACTCAATCATTTGGAGTGTTGCATATTTTTTGGCTGTATGGTTTATTATTTAAAATGTGTAGAGTTTTTTTTGTCTTTTTGATCCTCTTCCTTTTTTTTTTTTTTTTTTTTTTTTAATTCTGTGGTGTCCTGTCCTTCCAGATGATCCAGACTTTCTCCCGATGTGTGCTGTGCTGTGCTGAGGAGGTGGATCTGGATGAATTGCTTGCTACCAGACTGGTCTCCTTCCTCATGGACCATCACCAAGAGGTCCTGCAAGTACCCTGCTATCTGCAGACTGCTGTGCAGGAACATATTCAATACCTCCAGAGACCTCGGGTAAATGTCGTCCTTCTAGAAATAGATGGTTAAAAAGTGTCACTTTTTCCTGGGGTGTAAAGGTCTTCAGTATGTCGTCCCCTTAGCAATTTGGACCCTTTGCAAGTTTCACCCAACCTCCTTCATATTTATAGCAGATGTGGGGTCATCTTTGGTCGTGATGGATTGGCGCCAAATGGGAGTTTTTCATCTGTCTTCTTTGCCTAACCCTTTATTCCCTGCAAAAGTTTTAGTTGCAAATGATTTATCTTTCTAAATTGTCAGTTTGTTAAATGATTGCATTGCTTGTCTCTCCCTGCACAGGTCCAAATTCCCCTCCCCCAGCCCCTCACCCAAAGCTTCTGCCATGCCAGAGCTGGAGTTCTCAATAAGCAGAGGGCATGAGTTTTGCAGATTTCAGGGGGCATATCTGACCTCTGCAGTCAGACCACTGCTTCCACACAGAGCAAGGGTTCCCCTCTGCACCATGCTGGCACTCGGGCTTTGGTTGCATTCTAAAGAAAGCCACTTGTAAGACTTTGCACACCTTCTGTGTTGATGCACCTGGAATGTATTTAGTGGATTTAAAATGAAAGTTAATTATGGGCATTAAAATACTGATTTGACATTGTAATAAAACACTTAGAAAAGAACATATATTGGCATAAATAAAAAGGGTAGGGGATGGTCACAGGTTCACTTATATAATGAGGCATTTGCCAAGAGCACTCAATATTACTGGCAGGAATTGGTGGAATTTATTCCCTAACAAATAACTTGGAGTAAAATAGGGGAAGGTATTTCACGGTAAGGAATAATGGGCGCGGGGGGCGCTCTAGCTGTATAATGACTACAGTGCAGTCCTGGGAGGCTGTCATAGGATGCCCTCGCAGCTAACTACGGATCGAGGCAAAGGGTCGATGTGATCAGCTGTGTCCAATCACAGCTCTTCACATGTAAACAAATGCCGGTTATCAGCATTTCCTTTCCTCATTGCTGTCTAAGGAAAGCGGATAACCGGCGATCCTGTGACCGGAGACATTTACACTGATAATCGGTGAAGAAGACAAATTAACTATTTGCAAAAATTTTTTTTAAATTGTGGCCTTTTTAAGTTTAGCAAAAAATAAACAGTGGTGATTAAATGCCACCAAAAGGAAGCTCTATTTGTCTAAAAAAAATAATAATGTCATATGGGTACAGTGTTGCGTGACCACACAATTGTCATTCAAAGTGTGACCGCTCTGAAAGCTGAAAATTGGTCTAGGCAGGAAGGGGATAAAAGTGCCCGGTAGGCAAGTGGTTAATTACCTTTTTATAGCTCTGAAGGAACCCATAGAGCATGGCTATGTTGGATTTGACTCTACCGCTTCGTTGTTCCTTATGGTGCATCACATCGACTGTGGTCTTACTGGCCAGTAGAGGTGGTGTGTAGGACAGCTGTCAATACTAGAAAGTGTTATGTGAAGGGAGTCACTTTAGGTGGGGAGGGCTTGTGGAACCCAGCTTACCTTTGGAGAGCTCTGGAAATTGTGTCCAGCTCCCCTGGCCCCCCTATGTGTAAATCACCCTATTTCCATTAGGGGCACAGGGTGACCAAGAACCCCAGTCTGATCTGTGCTAGTCGGACTTGCTGTACAGCCACACTGGAATGTTGTATATATGTATATATTGCGTGTTGTCTCATGCTGAGATCGTTTGGGGTGTGGCTGTGTCCCATTGTTCTGTTGTGTCTATCTGCCTTAGAAGAAGCGTATTATGGGATGGATGTTTTGTATTTGTGTTCCTGGCATGTGAACCCGGGGCAAGGCAGGGGAGAATCCCTTCAACAGCCCTCCCTGCTGATAAGGCTTTCTATTGTTCAAATGTTTCAATGCCTCTGAATTCCTTTTATTGCTGATTGGACAGTTTACCCCGCCCTGAACCAAAGGAAGATGGGGTGGGGGGGGGATATTTTGCTGAGTTGTATATCTGTTACCTGTGTTTTTGAATAAAGAGTTTTGATGTTTCTCACCCTACATTGAGTTACGGCTAATGACTGGGTGAGCTAAGGGGTCTTGGATAGTGCTGGTTCTGGACAAAGGAAGCATTTACGGTGCACCTAGTCCTGTTGAGGACAGGGTTCCATCACATGTTTTAACATATTGGAGCAGCCTGGATCTGGGGGTTACACCACTCTGGCAGAACCTATTCAGTAGTTATATTGCCACCGACTAGTTTGCTTTATAATTATACTTTAACCGATTGCCAACCAGCCGCCGCAGTTATACTGTGGCAGGTTGGCTCAGCTGCACGAATCACCGTAGGTGTACATCGGCTTGTACACTGCTTTCTGTGGACGTGCGCAGATTGGCCAGAGGGGGAACTCTGATCACTGTAATAATGTCACTGGTTCCCAAAAGTGTCAAATGTCAGCTAGGTGTCCAATCTGTCCACCGCCATGTCGCAGTCCTGCTAAAAATCACTGATCGCTGCCATTACTAGTGTTAAAAAATAAATAAATGCCATAAATCTATCCCCTATTTTGTAGATGCTAAAACTTTTGCAAAAACAAATCAATATATGCTTATTGTATGTGTGTGTTTTTTGTTTTTACCAAAAATGTGTAGTAGAATATAAATTGGCCTAAATTGATGAAGAAATTGTAGCTTTTTCTTTTAAATGTGTTTTTGTTTTTTAGTGTGTGTGTGTGTATGTGTATGTGTGTATGTGTGTATGTGTGTGTATGTGTATATATATATATATATATTCATTTTTTTTTTATAGCGCCAAAAAAGCGAAAAGGGGGGGGGGGACCAAGAGGTGATCAAATACCACCAAAAGAAAGCTCTATTTGTGGGGAAAAAGAGGGCATCAACTTTATTTGGGTACAGCGTCGCACGAAAGCGCAGTTGTCGGCTAAAGTAACACAGTGCTGTATCGCAAAAAAAATGGCCTGGTCATTAAGGGGGTAAAGCCTTCTGGGGCTGAAGTGGTTAAAGAAGGCCACAAGTGGAGGGAGAAGCTACAAAAACGAGCAGGAATAGAACCGAGAACATTGGCAAGGAGACCTCTTTACTGGTCTACCTATCAGAATCCATCTATAATTGAAATGCCACCATTGTGTGCGTAATGTTTTGAATATACTTTGCTTTATATTTAATACATCAAGTTGTCCGCCACCAGTGCGCAAAAGCTCCATGAAGTGCAAAGTGTAGAACCGGGTAGCAACAATATTTAAATTTGCTGGAAATTGGTAAAATATGATGAAATGCACCTCCATCCCTGCAAATGCATATTCATAAAAAAAGTCAGTCCTATTTTGGGAATTGAAATGAGGTGTAACGTGAACATATAGTACACATACAGTGGACACAGATTTTTTGGTAAATACAAATTTCACAACATAAATATTAAAATGATATAATATCAAACCAGTGCATAAAAATTACATGATTATATATTGCATACAATAATATTACAAGTACCAATACATGATCAAAAGAAAAATGCATCCTAAAATACAACGCATTTCTTGAATCTCAGTCCACTTCATCAGGAGTAGATGCACATCCAAGTATCTATGGAATAGAGCACCAATTTTTAGAATATATAACACACTGTTTGTGTTGCGCCCAGGGAGGATTCGATTTAAATCAAGTAGATTTTAAATCCCTAGTAAAAAGGCTTGATTTAAATCATAATTTTTAAAGAGCAACTGTCACCTCTGACCTGCTGTTGACTGACCGACAGTCCCAATCACTTTAATGGGACGGCTGGTGATGGGGCAGTAACGCACCAAGGTGAGGGACTTGGTGGCAGCAGGTGAGTGGATGCCCGCTAACAGGCGCTGCCATGATGGATCTGAAATGACTGGTTCTCTTTAAGTAGTGGTAGTTAAAATATTTAAAATTTGCAAACAAAATGGTTTCCTATTTAGAATAATAAGCTGTCTGGTTAGTAAAACAGCGATATCGGAACCGATTCAATCATATAGCTTGTAGTGCACATAGATTTTCAAAACAATGGGATAAAAGGAATATTCCTGAACTTTGTTTTATCTCATAGTTGCTGTGAAATTGTGTGAATGCATCAATGCAGTGCATGTTATTTCAGCGCACAGAGCTTGGATTCATTAAATGAGTTTACCAAAAATAATGCAAATTTTGCAGACTATACAGCCTCTTGCTGCATAACTAAGCTCCATTTCATGCTGAATAAACTAAATCATTAATGTTAGTTGTGCCTCGATTGGGTTATTCTTTAAATGGAAATGGGTACCGTCATCCTCCTTTCTTTTCCTAAATTCTTAATGTATCTTAAATAGAAAATTATCTTTAGATTTTGCTTACTCCAAAAGCACTTTATTAAAATAAATTTGATAATCAAAAATTTGATTTCCTGATTGGTCTCTATAGGTCGATGCATTTCACCCGTTTTCTGAATATTGTAGAATTCTGTGTATGATGTGTAAAGTATTTATTTCTGTGGCTATCCTCCCATAGCCCCGCATTGTTGGTCTGCTTTCACTTTGTACGGATCCTTCCGGAATAATGGCGTTCTGTTTTTTGCAGGTAAAGGGCCAACCTCCCGGATTTTATTTCTGTAAGCAGATCAGCACTCAGGAATTCGAGGAGCAGAAAGTGGTGATGTCACAGGTTGCTATAATGGATCTGCTGGAAAGTATTGTGAAAGACAAAAACCTCTCTGTGAAGGACAAGAAGAAGAAGCTCAAGCAGGTCAGACCTCCTCTACCTGGCTAAGTGAATGTTTGGTGTGCCAAGGCATAAATCTCCAATTAATAGAGTGGGGGATGGGACATTAAAAGAATTATAACTTTGTTCTAACAGAGGATGATTTCTTGTTCCCTTGTCCTTGTGAATCCAGCACAAGGAATGAGAACGGGTCCCTAGAACACAGAAAATGAAAGAAACTTTCCCCACTTCTCTGAAAGAAAGAAGATAAATAGAATATAGTTACTGTGCTCCTGTTAGAGAGATTGCTCAGGACTTCCTGTCCTTGTGTCACCCTGTCATCTGCACAGGAAGTGAGGAGTTGGAGGGTGACGGTGTTCATTCTCCATGATATGTCGGGGACTCGCCACCTTCTCTCGCTCACTCCTGTCTATAGAGCAGTACAAACGACCACAACTAAAGTTCACTGGTCGTTCCCAACAAGAGGAATTGGGAGGAAAAAAGGAGATCTGGGGGCTAACAGAGGATGTTGAAGGGAGGCAGAAAAAAATAGTAATCAATTTCATGAATAGATTAAGTTGTAGATGTGCATGCGGTATTTTTTTGAGATTAAGGATATCATTTAGTGTCACTGTTTGTGTGTGTGTGTGTGTGTGTGTGTGTGTGTAAAAAAAAAAAAAAAAAAAATTATATTTATATATATATATATATATATATATATATATATATATATATATATATATATATTAGTGTGTGTGTGTGAGAGCTGCATGATTCTGGCCAAGATGAGACTCACTATTTTTTTTGCTTCATATATTTATTTATATATTTTTTTTTTTTTTTTATTTCATTCAGTTTTTCCTGAAAATTGCATTTGAAAGACCACTGTATGTTTATACAGTTTGACATAAAGTATTGCAACAACCACCATTTTATTCCCTAGTGCAGGGGTGCCCAACCTTTTTAAGAGCGAGGGCCACTTAAGCAACTTGGTAACCAGTCTCGGGCTACATACAATGAGCGAAACGGGTGGATGACAGGTCACGGCTACTCTATAGGCCCTCCGATCCACCCAGATGGAAGGGGGCGAACTCCCTTCTATTTTCTTTATCAGATTTTTAGGACCGGATTGGAGGCAGGCAAGGGTAAACGTCCAAAAGTCTGTTTACATCTGCCGCTCTGTAGAGGTGAATTGAGGGTCCGATTGGGTAGGGCCGATCGTGTGAAAAAGGCCTAAACTGCTTTCAGACTGATGATTACCCACTCTGCGGGTGCACGATAGTGCTGTGGGTTAACTGGACTTTGCCATAGACTCCGCCTGTGGCAAAAGCCGGCGCTGTACAGGAAGCATTGGCTTATGGGGCTCTGCTCTGCAGCCGTTTTCTTCCTCTACCACCAGCTTCATTCACAACACCGATGCTCTGGTATGACGGGTCAGCAACCTGCGATCTGGGCTTGCTAACCTGCCATTCCAGAGCAGAAGGTCGCGGGCCACTGGTTGGCCACCCCTGCCCTAGTGTCTCTGCTTAAAAAAAAAAAAAAAGTGTGTGTGTGTATGTGTGTGTGTATGTATATATGTATGTATATGTATATGTATATGTATATATATATATATATATATATATATATATATATATATATATATATATATATATATATATATATATATATATATATATATATATATATATATATATATATATATATATATATATATATAGAAATCTAGAAATTTTACTTCCGAAATCCTCAAATCCCCGTGATCACATTTGACACCTTTCAGGGGGGAGGGGAGAGTAAATACCTGTATAATCCAGGTATTTTGTTCCCACTTCTGGGCATAGATATCCACGGGTACCCGCGGTTATCTATGCCATATCCGGCGCCCCCCCCCCCAATCTTCTGGGAGACACACAGGTCCCAGAAGACAGGATGTACCAGTGGAATAGTGCAGCGCGACTCACGCATGCCCAGTAGGGAACCAGGCTGTGAAGCTGCAAGGCTTCACTTCCTGATTCTCTTACCGAAGATGGCGGCGCCTCCACCCGAGGGACAGAACGGCTTTGGGTGCCGACCATCCCCGGCGCCCTGGACAGGTGAGTGTCCTTATTTTAAAGGTCAGCAGCTGCGGTATTTGTAGCTGCTGACTTTAAAAAAAAAAAATTTGGCGGGACCTCTGCTTTAAGTAGTTAAACTTCCCTCATTTACAGACCGAAGTTTATTCCTTTGATCAAAAGAACAAAAAGGTTACAATGTTTAGTTAGCTCAGTGACTGAGGAATGTTGTGATACTTGGCAGACGTAACGAAATAACGTCTTCACATTATATACAATCAGATTTTCCGACAACTTTGTTCAACCGTGTGTATGCAACATCACTTCCGGACCTCTTCCGGAATTAAACCATCAGAATTACTCCGACGGATTTGGTTGTCGGAATCTCCGACCATGTGTACAAGGGTTAAGTCTGAGGGTCGACAGCACTGTAGGTGTCAAGTCACTCTGTGAATACAGCCAGGTGTGTCGAGCCGTGCTGTCTGTATCTATAGACTCAGACAGGGCAGCTCGGGATCGAGCCTGCACAAGTAGCTTTCTATGGTGGGCACTCGCCAAAGAGGAAGAGCCGGGAGCACAAGCGGTAAACCCCAGAAGAGCATCCAGAGTTGCTTTGTGTAAAACCATTGCACAGAGCAGGTAAGTATGGCATGTTTGTTTTTAATAAAAAAAAAAAAAAATATTAAAGCTTTACAATCGCTTTAATATTTACCTGCCTTAAAAACAATCTTTTAAAAAAAAAAAATTGTATATTGAAGATGTACAGCAACATATACAGTGGGGAAATTTTTTTTTATCCCCTGCAGATTTTGTAAGTTTGCCCACTTGCAAAGTAATGATGTCTAGTCTATAATATTTATCATAGGTGTATTTTAAATGATAGAGACAGAATATCATCAACCAAAAATCCAGAAAAAAAAACACAATACAAATGTTCTAAATTGAGTTGCAGTTCAGTGAGCAAAATAAGTATTTGATCCCCAAGCAAAACATGACTTGGTACTTGGTGGAGAAACCCTTGTTGGCAAGTAGAGGTCAGACATTTCTTGTAGTTGGTGATCAGGTTTGCACAAATCTGAGGGGATATTAGTCCACTCTCCTTTACAGATCTTTTCTAAATCCATAAGGTTTCTCAGCTGTCGCTTGGCAACTTGAACATCGAGCTCCCTCCGTACATTTTCTATGGAATTAAGGTCTGGAGACTGGCTAGGCCACTCTATGACCTTAATGTTCTTCTTCTTGAGCCACTGCTTTGTTGCCTTGGAGGTATGTTTTGGGTCATTGTCGTGCTGGAAGACTCCTCCATGATCCATCTTCAATGTTCTGGCTGAGGGAAGAAGGTTCTCATCCATGATTTTACAATACATGACCTCGTTCCCTTGGCCCTTCAATGCAGCAAAGTCAGCCTGTACCTTTTTTTAGCAGAGAAACCGCCCCAAAGCATCATGTTTCCAGTCCACCCTTGACTGTAGGGATGGTGTTCTTTTAGGGTCATAGTCAGCCTTTTCTTCCTCCAAACACGGCGACAATGCTGTGTTCTGGCCTAGGCCAACAAAGCCCAGGCCTAGGGTGGCACTTTGCAAGGGTGGGGGCAGCACGAAAAGAGTCCCTGCCAGCTACCACTACATTTTTAGTGCAGTGCCAGTTATATTGGGCAGACTGGACGGGAGGCAAATCGGTCTGTAGCCCCCATCAAGCGGCCGCACTGCTGATAATACCAGTAGGGCCGCCAACAGGGGGGGACAGCCCATGTATGTATGTGTGTGTGTAGGGGGCCCAGGCATCCCAAAGGACCCAGGTAATAAAGCATTACCAATGAATTGGCGGCTGGCGTTCTGCAACTTTGGGGAGGGCCTGCCGCTCCTAGTTTTGTCTTATCACAGCAGACCCTTCATCGACCTTTCACCAGTTCTCAGCTACAGAGAGACAGATGCCATGTCGGGAGGCTGAAACTGTCTGGAGAAGAAAGTCAGCTGATGGGCGCGGGCCAGTAAAGTGAAGAGGGAGGAGCTCTCCATTGTGTGGAGACCCCCATGTTGGGAGAGGTGTAGTGGAGACACGTGAAGGGAGGCAGGCGGGCTGAAAGGAAAACCATACCAGCTGACTGGGAATTGCAAGAACTACCTAGCTGCCATGGGGCTTATAATCTGGGTAGTAGGGATGGTGCCAGATGAAAGGGAGACTGAGATGCTCAGCTGCACTTAAAGTGGAAGTAAACTCCCCTGTCGTTTTCAGCCAAGGAAGCTGCCATCTTTGCCTCTGTTTAATCAACTGCTATCGTGCTGCACATGTGATTCGTTATGACACCAGCCATTGGATTGTTTGATAGTTTGGCTGAGAGCACAGCCAATGTGCAGTTAGCATTCCCGGCATGCCTTTTTTTTTTTTTTTTTTTTTGTTTCTTTGTTTAACCACTTAATAACCGCCCTATAGCCGAATGACGGCTTTAGGGTGGTTTCTTAACTGTGGGAGGCCGTCATATGACGTCCTCCCAGAATTCCGCTCTCGCGCGCACTCGAGAGCGTCCGTGACCGCCGGGTCCACAGGACCCGGCGCATCACGGATCGCGGTAAACGGCTCGTCTACCGTTTACCACGTGATCGCTCCGTCAAATGACGGAGTGATCACTTGTAAACAAACCGGCGTCATGTTATGACGCCGGTTCCTCCCTCCCCTCTCTGTACCGATCGGAACAGCGGAGGGGGAAGAGATCGGTGTCAGCAGCGATGTGGGCTGCATCTGCAGTGCCCACATCGCTGCTCACCGAAAATTAACCCCTCAATTCCCTGCAAATACTCTGCAATACCCTGCAATACCCTGCAATACCCTGCAATACCCTGCAATACCCTGCATTACTCTGCAATACCCTGCATTACTCTGCAATACCCTGCATTACTCTGCAATACCCTGCATTACTCTGCAATACCCTGCATTACTCTGCAATGCTCTGCAACACCCACCAATACCCTGCAACACTCTGCAATGCTCTGCAACACCCGCCAATACCGTGCAACACTCTGCAATGCTCTGCAACACCCGCCAATACCGTGCAACACTCTGCAATGCTCTGCAACACCCGCCAATACCGTGCAACACTCTGCAATGCTCTGCAACACCCACCAATACCGTGCAACACTCTGCAATGCTCTGCAACACCCTCCAATACCGTGCAACACTCTGCAATGCTCTGCAACACCCTCCAATATCCTGCAATGCTCTGCAACGCCATACTCTGAGATACCCAGCCATACCCAGCCATAGTCGGTGATACCCTGCAATACCCAGCCATAGACACCCCCCCTCCCGCCGCCCTCCGGTGCTTCTACCGACTCGCCAATACTATCAAATCCAGAATTTTTTTTTTTTTTTTTTTTTTTTTTTTTTTTTTTTTTTTTTTTCAGGCTTCCCAGCTTAGAGGTGAGATGCGGGTCTTATTGACCCCACATCTCACTGTAAAGAGGACCTGTCATGCCATATTCCTATTACAAGGGATGTTTACATTCCTTGTAATAGGAATAAAAGTGATCAAAAAATTTATTTTTGGGGAAAAAAAATGTCAAACTAAAATAAATATAAATATTTTTTTTTTAAAGCGCCCCTGTCCCCATGTGCTCGCATGCAGAAGCGAACGCATACGTAAGTTCCGCCCACATATGAAAACGGTGCTCAAACCACACATGTGAGGTATCGCTGCATACGTTGGTGCGAGAGCAATAATTCTAGCCCTAGACCTCCTCTGTAACTCAAAACATATAACCAGTAAAAAAAAAAAATTAAATCATCGCCTATGGGGATTTTTAAGTAGCAACGTTTGGCGCCATTCCACGAGCCTGTGCAATTTTGAAGAGTGACATGTTAGGTATCGATTTACTCGGAGTAACTTCATCTTTCACATTATGTAAAAATTGGGCTAACTTTACTGTTTTTTTTTTTTTTTTTTAAGCACAAAACAGTTTTTTTTTCCAAAAAAAAGCATTCGAAAAATTGCTGCGCAAATACCGTACGAGATAAAAAGTTGCAACGACCACCATTGTATTCTCCAGGGTGTTTGCTAAAAAAACATATATAATGTTTTGGGATTCGATGTAATTTTCTAGCAAATAAATGATGATTTTTACATGTAGGAGAGAAATGTCAGAATTGTCCTGGGTGCTCCAGAACGCCTGATGGCGCTCCCTGCATGTTGGGCCTCTGTATGTGGCCGCACTGTGTAAAAGTCTCACACGTGGTATCGCCGTACTCGGGAGTAATAGCAGAATGTGTTTTGGGGTGTAATTTGTGGTATGCATATGCTGTGTGAGAAATAAACTGATAATATGACAATTTTGTGAAAAAAAAAAAAAAAAAAAAAGTAAAAAAAAATCTTGATTTTGCAAAGAATTGTGGGGAAAAAATGACAACTTCAAAAAACTCATCATGCCTCTTACTAAATACCTTGGAATGTCTTCTTTCCAAAAAGGGGTCATTTTGGGGGGTATTTGTACTTTTCTGGCATGTTAGGGTCTCAAGAATTGAAATAGGCCGTCAGTACTTCAGGTGTGATCAATTTTCAGATATTGGCACCATAGCTTGTGGACTCTATAACTTTCACAAAGACCAAATAATATCCACCAATTTGTACTTATTTTTACCAAAGATATGTAGTGGTATAAATTTTGGCCAAAATTTATGAAGAAAAAATTACTAATCTGCTAAATTTTATAACAGAAATGAAGAAAAATTCATTTTTTTACAGAATTTTCTGTATTTTTTCTTTTATAGCACAAAAAATAAAAAACCCAGCGGTGATTAAATACCACCAAAAGAAAGCTCCATTTGTGTGAAAAAAAGGACAAAAATTTCATATAGGTCCAGTGTTGCATGACTGAGTAATTGTCATTCAAAATGTGAGAGCACCGAAAGCTGAAAATTGGTCTGGTTATTAAGGGTGTTTAAGTGCCCAGTGGTCAAGTGGTTAAATTGATGGGTTTACTTCCACTTTAAGAGGTCGCTATATATTATCCACTTCAGCTCCGGACCAATAAATACCTTAAGGACCAGAGGTCTTTTTGCAATTTCGCACTGCGCTGCTTTAACTGGTAATTGCGCGGTCATGCAATATTGCACCCAAACGAAATTTGCGTCCTTTTCTTCCCACAAATAGAGCTTTCTTTTGATGGTATTTGATTGCCTCTGCGATTTTTTTTTTTTTTTTTTTTTTTTTTTTTTTTTTTTTTTTTTTTTTTTTTGCGATATAAATGGAAAAAGAGCGAAAATTTCGAAAAAAAAAAAAGATATTTTCTTCTTTTTGTTATAAGAAAAATCGAATAAACTAAATTTTAGTCATACATTGAGGGCAAAATTTATTCAGCCACATGTCTTTAGTAAAAAAAATGTCAATAAGCGTATATTTTTTGGTTTGCGCAAAAGTTATAGCGTCTACAAACTAGAGTACATTTTCTGGAATTTACACAGCTTTTAATTTATGACTGCCGATCTCATTTCTTGAGGTGCTAAAATGGCAGGGCAGTACAAATCCCCCCCAAATGACCCCATTTTGGAAAGTAGACACCCCAAGGAAATTGCTGATGGGTATGTTGAGCCCATTGAATATTTATTTTTTTTGTCCTAAGGGATTGAATAATGACAAAAAAAAAAAAAAAAAATTTTTTTTTACAAAAAGTTGTCACTAAATGATATATTGCTCACACATGCCATGGTTATATGTGGAATTGCACCCCAAAATATATTCCGCTACTTCTCCCGAGTATGAGGATACCACATGTGTGGGACTTTTTGGGAGTCTAGTCGCGCACGGCACCCCGAAAACCAATCACCACCTTCAGGATTTCTAAGGGTGCAAATTTTTGATTTAACTCCTCACTACCTATCACAGTTTCGAAGTCCATAAAATGCCAAAATAGCACAAAACCCCCCCCAAATGACCCCATTTTGGAAAGTAGACACCCCAAGCTATTTACTGAGAGGCATGTTGAGTCCATGGAATATTTTATATTTTGCCACAAGTTGCGGGAATATTACAAACTTTTTTTTTTTGCACCAAGTTGTCACTAAATGATATATTGCTCACACATGCTATGGGCAGAAGTCAAATTGCACCCCAAAATAAATTCTGCTGCTTCTCCCGAGTACGGGGATACCACATGTGGGGGACTTTTTGGGAGCCTAGCCACGTACGGGACCCCGAAAACCAAGCACTGCCTTCCGCATTTGAATATAAAATGCTACCAAAAAACCTGTTAGCGATGGCAGGGATCAGGCCTGACTCTGCGATCGCTGCAGTTATGTGTTTAGTGTTTTGTAAGTGACAGTGATCGATCGATACTGCACTTGGGTGGGCTGGGCAGAGGGGCAAAACGCAGGTGCCAGCAGGTATTTGGGCTGATCCCGCTAACAATGCGTTTTTTTGGAACCCTAAACTGCTGGGGACGCTAGTATAGATCTGATCAGATCAGATATTGATCTGTTCAGATTCTATACCACTACGGGAGGTGTATGCTTTGTGTGTGGGTGTTAGCGGTACTGGCACTAACCTAGCGCTGCCTGGGGCGACGCAGACCCTGACCCTAAAACCTAATTGATATCACCCGCCGGGTGATCAGGGGGTTAAACCTTTATTGGGTAATAAATGGTGGGTGCCCTCATGCTATAAAAAACAAACTAACCAGAGTCACCCGTAACACTTATACGGTGATCAGTGGTGAAAGGGTTAACTAGGAGCAATCAGGGGGTTCAAATTTTTATTAGGTAGTATATGGGGGTCCCTGGCGCTATATAAAAACCTGACGGGGAACCTAAATAACTAACTGGCTAACCAGCGTCACCAGTGACACTTATACTGTGATCGCTGGTGAAAGGGGGTGAAAGGGTTAACTAGCGGAAATCAGGGGGTTAAAACCATTATTGGGTAGTATATCGGGGTACCTAGCGCTATAAAAACCTGGCGGTGAACCTAAAAAAATAACTAGCTACCTAGCGACTGTAGCGACACTAATGCAGCGATCAGAAAAACGATCGCTTAGTGACACTGGCAAAAGGGGGTCAAAGGGTTAACTAGCGGCAATCAGGGGGTTAAAACCATTATTGGGTAGTATATCGGGGTACCTAGCGATATAAAAACCTGGCGGTGAACCTAAAAAAATAACTAGCTACCTAGCGACACATGCAGCGATCAGAAAAATGATCGCTTAGTGACACTGGCAAAAGGGGGTGAAAGGGTTAACTCTAGGGGCAATCAGGGGGTTAAATCTTTATTGGGGGGTGATAGGGGGCTACCCTGGACCTAACACTAACTGTCCTGACAGTTTTTACTGTCACAACTGACACTGAATGCATTGATCAGTAAAGAAATGATCAATGCAATCAGTGACACTGTGACTGGGGGGGGGGGGGTTTGTGTGCCTGTGTGTACCTACATGTCAGTGTAGTGTTGGTGCACACTTACTTTCTGTCTTCTCCTCGTAGTCCGGTCAAAAAGACCGCCCCGAGGAGAATGACATCACTTCCTCCTTCCTGTGTAAACAATACACAGGGGAGGAAGCTTCTCATTGGCCAGGAGCGATCCAGAGGGGGTGGCCGAAAACCAACGGCCATCCCCTCATCACGGAGCGCTCCTGGACCGAATCGGACCGCCGTAACCAGCGGGAGGGGGTCCGATCGGACCCCCCACCCGCTGGAAGGCAATCACGTAGATGTACGTGATTGTGCCTGCCTGTGCCATTGTGCTGACGTACATTGGCAATACGGCGGTCCTGAAGTGGTTATAGTGACTTACCATAGATCTCAGCTACTGGTAATCTATAGAGGAGGTAGGTGTTAATGTTTATACAGTAGCTGACTAGATTATATAGCATGGGTAGAAGGAAAGCTTCACTATTTGGGTGAAACTTGCATGGCACTTGCCTAGCTGCCATAGAGGTTTTAATCTAGGGTTGATGCAGACGCAAGGGACACCGACATGGTCACCTATACCTGGCTGGTAGGTAGTAGGACTCTCCTACAATCCTTTGCTTGTGTCAGTTGGACGTATTAAGGAATCTTCATTTTTATTTCTGTTGATTGCCGATGATAAAAATAAACAGATGGATTTATTTGTTCCTGCCCCCAATCTGTCCTTTGCTCAAGGCCGGGACCACATACCTTCATCACTGTGCTATATTTTTTCTGCTGCACTGCTGGCATTGTTATATCCTCTTGGGCCTCTCCATAAATTTGGCAAAAATAGACTGGCCGCCTATGATTGGCAGTTGGCTTTGACAGCTTCCTTTTTTTTTTTTTCCCCCCCATTGCGGAGATTTCATTTCCTGCCCCATAGCCAAACAGGAAGTGAGAGGAAATCTCTGCAAATTGAGAGAATACATTGCCCCTCAAGGCCCTCAGACTTGGTGTCCCCAGTGGAAAATTTCAGTGCGGGTCTTACAGGAAGGGGTGGGTCATATTTAAATGGGGGGGGGGGTTCACAAGCTTAGGCCTAGGGCAGCACAAAACCTAAATGCAACACTGCATGGCGAGTTGAGTTGATGCCAAAGAGCTAAATTTTGGTCTCGCCCTGTAGCCCGTTACAGCCTTGAGCAGGTCTACATTCTTGCCCCTGACATCCTTTGGCAGCTCTTTGGTCGAAATTTGCCGAAAGGAAAAAACGGCCGATTAATTGAGCCGAAAATTGGGCGGGGGCGTAGCACTGCCCCTGGTGCCGCCCATCATGGGAGGTGTATAGCGCAGGAGAGCCGCCTCCACCGTCTGGTTCAATAGAGCGGCGGGAACCTCACGACTTTAATTTCAATAGCTGTGTGTTCCCCCGTCGCGCGCCGTCGCATACAGCCCCTCCCCCTTGTTCGGGGAACTTTGATAGACAGATCACCCGTCCAGATTGGACGGGGGATCTGTCTATCACAGTTCCCCGGACAAGGGGGAGGGGCTGTATGCGACGGGGGCACACACAGCTATTGAAATTAAAGCTGTGATGTTCCCAGCGCTGTATTGAACCAGACGGCAGAGGCGACTCTCCTCTCTCTTTGCTGCATCACTGGCTGCACGGGGGGACAACACACTGGCTGCACGAGGGGACAACACGCATCTTTTACCATGTCGTCAGTCTCTGACCACCTCCTGTATAAAAAATATTTTTTAAAAAGTCATTTTCGGTATCTGTGCTGTTTCGGTATCGTTTTCGGCCTAGTGTATATTTCATTTTCGTATCGGTTTCGGCGCCAAAAAACCCATTCGGTGCATCCCTAGAAGAAAGATTCTGTGGACAGGTGTCTTTTATACACATAACGAGTTTCCATTAGGAGCACCTTCTTGCATCGACAGGACTAATATGTGTGCCACATGAGCACCTACTGTAACCAGTCTGTGGGACCCAGAATTGTTGGTTGATAGGGGATCAAATACTTTTTTTTTTTTTTCTCACTGAACAACAACGCAATTTATAACATTTTGCATTTGTATCATTTGTATAACGTGATTTTTGGTTGACATTCTGTCTCTATCATTTAAAATACACCTGAGCTAAAAATTTTAGATCCTCCAATACTTTGTAAGGGGGAAAACCTACAAAATACGCAGGAGATCGTATCATTTTCCCTACTGTATTAAAAGAAATGATCCCTTTAGGACACAGAGCTTTCATGCCTGTAACAAGTGAGGGTTACGGTTGACCTCATACAGGGAAGCACTAGAAAACAGGATCTGGAAAAGCACTGGGGGTCATTAGGAATCTTCTCCACTGGGAAACAGGAGGCAACTTCCCTACTAGGAAACATTGAGGAACACTAGCAATCGTCTTGGAAATAAAAAAGGTTGCTGGGGTTCCTGGCGCTAGGAGCACTAGTTTTCTGCACAAGCTATGCCTGAGGGAATAAGCCAAGCTTAAATGCCATGGTGATGGCCTGGCTGGGTTAGACATGTAGCTAATTTAATCAACAGCGGGTGGATGACCAGTCATGAACGCTTGTGGGGGTTAAGCTGAAGCTATGGAAATACATGTACCAGCATGCTTGCTGGACTTTGGGACCATAGGTGACATGCAGCAGCAACTCTGCAGTTATGGGACAATTGCCAAAGTAGTTGTACACCTTCATGTTTGCATGTCCTGGCTATTCAAGCTAAGGAAGTAGAGGGTCCTTTGGCATTTTTTTTTTTTTTTTTTTTAAATCTGTTTAGAGCAATTTTTTTTAAGTGCTAATGAATCCCGCAGATGAGATGCTTTAGTTATTTTATATGCAAACTTTGTTTCCCCACAGTTCCAGAAAGAATATCCTGAAATATACAAGAGCCGATTTCCAACCACCGAAAGTGAAGCCAAACTGTTTGGAGACAAGCCTACCATTAAGCAGCCAATGTTGGTCCTGAAAAGACCAAAATTCCGCAATTTAAGATACTGACTAGAAGAGTCACACATGTAGGACAGTCTCCACCGCTTCTTTGTTTGGAAAGTTATTGAATGAATGAACATGTAGATATATCTATATCTCTCCTTCAGGGAAGATACCCGTATGGGAACCTTTCAATTTTTTATTCAGACCATAATTTGCCAGTTCTCCCAACAAAGATCTTCCTCCTAAAAAAAAAAAAACTTTTTTCCTGGCGGTCATGCTATTGCAAGCTCCTTTTTTTTTTTTTTTTTTTTTTTTTTTTTTTTTTTTTTTCCTGTAAGACTATAAAAATCAGTCCATGAAAGCCGTAAGCCAATGTATTATCAGACATAATGGTAGAGTAACACCTACCTAGTCCTCCATTGCCAAAACTACTAGAGACCTGAAGGGTCACTTAAAGAAAACTTGCTGGATGTTAGCCCCAAGTCTATAGATGCCTTCAGTTGCCAACTTGTACAATCTCTTTATCTTTGGAACCTGGGCACATTATTGTGCATATATATCAACCACAACTTTCATGGTGGACTGCCATTCATATAGACATGCCATTGTGTTTGGTGGCCAATAGGCAAGGGGCTAGAGGAGATCGGTCAAGTATAAACCACAGACGCTGGGGTAGGGGTGTAAACAAGGGAGTTCCCAGGATTTTGAGACTAGATCTGGAGCCAACCACAGCTTTCATGGGGGGGCCATCTCTTGCTTGCCCCTCCATTCTTTCCTAATGGCTATTTAGACAGGCTATTATGTTTAGCAGCCAATAGGAAGGAGCAGGGGACTGGAGGCAGTGGGCTATCTATAAACCACAGAAACTGGGTTTGAAACTTGTATAAAGGGGTGCCTGGTATTTATACGATCGATCTGGGGCCACTTATTTGAAAAGAAATGTAATGTTCAGATGGTATTGGTGAGATTTCCCTTTTTATGGATTTTTACTTGTCAAAAGCCATAAACATTACATATTTGAGATGAACAAGGTATCCCATCACACACTGGTAAAAAAAAAAAAAAAAAACACAAGAAAGTTGGGGGTTTCCTCCTTTTCTTTCCCAGTGCAACCTGATTGCTGAAGAAACTGCTTCAACATCCTTTGCACTAAAGTCTATAAAGTAGAGTGTACATGATCATTAATGCAGAGGAAGGTTGTGTTCCCCCAATGAGATGGCTGCTATTGCATGCCATAATTTACATGCCACATAAAATTGGAGGTATATATATATATATATATATATATATATATATATATATATATATATATATATAAAAAATTCTTTTTTTTTTTTTTTCAAACCAAAATCCATAAGCTGTTTTTGGGGAGCACCTCCCAATATGCAAAGTACAAGGTTGTCATGCTGATCCAATGGCTTTTATACTCCTATCACTGACCCCTCATGATTTGCCTAGACCTATGAGGGTCAATGATCCATGGGGCAGCCGACTTTCATGAGTTCAAGTGTTAAGTGAGTTCTCCTTCTTCTTCTTTTTTTTTCTCCTAAATGAAACCTGGAATTGACAGAATTGGTGTTTACATATTGTCACTGTATTGTTTTTATGTTTTTTTTTTTTTTGTTTTTTTTTTTTTTTCTCACGTTTTTCATTTTACATGAAATATTGAACTGACATCTTTGCTGTTTACATATTGTCATTTTATGTGTTCATATATTGTAAATTTTGAAATGAAGTATGCCAAAGAGGTATTTGCTTGTAATATCTGCAGTAAAGTAATTTTCCTTGTATAGATATAATGCTACATTTTAGGCTGCTTTCAAACTGATGTGATGTGGTTTGACCACACCGTGGGAGCAGCACAGTGTACCCGCAGGTTTGGTGCACTTTCAATAGTTGTTTTTTTTTTTTTTTTTTTTTTTTCTCTGCTGTTTTGAAAGATGCAGCATGAGGCAAACTCCAATTTTTAGAAAATTATAATTGTATCCTCAAACAGAGAGTGGTACTGTGGATACATAAAAATAATCCTGTACCACATCCTAATATAACATAGAAAATAGAACCAGAGGGGGGCTACAGACTTTTTAGGCACCATAAGCAAGAAAAACAATATTGTATTATAAAAATTAATTTTATTTAAAAAACCTCTATTGCTTTATACAAAATTCTAATGTTATCTATGATTATGAACATACACAATGTTTATCATAATAATCATAGATGACATTCGATGTAGTTACCACTACTTTAAACCGTCCATGTTTACAGAACACCATATATGGTTGAAAGGTAATTCACAATTGAATCAACAATTTCCAATAGATCAATGACGGAGAAGTGTTGGCGGTATAGTGTCTATATTTCAAAGAGAAGGCTCAACATGTTTCGCGTGTTGTACACGCTTCCTCTGGAGCTTGAATTATTGTGACTAGCAAATAAATACAAACTCCAGTTTTTACGTGTGCGTGTATAGGAAGTTTTTGGCTCCATTCACATCTCCGCATTCCAAATTGCGGGCGGAATCGCCATGACTCTGCCTACGATTTGCAATAGCGGCAAATCATGGGACGCCCATTCGTTAAAGATTTTAACAGCACCCCAAACACAGCACGATTTTTTCCCAGCGATTCGTCGGGTGACAATCATAGTAAAAACACCTGAACAGAATCGTGGGTCGCCCAAAAGAAATACAGGAGCCTCTTTTGGATAACGGGCATCCCGCTATTCTATTTGCACGTTTTTACCGTGATTGTCGCCCTCATACGCGGAGATGTGAACGGAGCCTAAAGCAGCTTTATTTTTATTTTATCTTTTATGCTCCGCTCCAGTTTGGAGATGTTGAATGCAGATCTTAAAGTAGAACTTTTCATTTTGGACAGAGCACGGGAGGGTTATAACCCCTGTTGGTTTATTTTTTGTGCCATCTGTGTACCATTGGGAAGATTTCCCTTCACTTCCTGTCCCGTAGCCAAAACAGGAAGTGAGAGGAAATTCCTACAAATTAAAGGAATCCCTTGGGGACCCCCAGAACTACTGTCTCCATTGGAAGATTTCTCCTATTACTTTTCTGGGGACACCCCAAAATATTGGATTTTCTTTTATTTTCACTTTCAATGATAATGGGATAAGGAGAATGGGGGAATCCTCCCTAATACGGGGGACAGACCGCAATAAAAACTGACAGGTATTCTAATCCCTCTCCATGCTATCCAAAACCTAAAGAGAGCTTTTTGCCTTTTTGCTAAATACATTCCAGATGCATGAAAATATGTGTGTGCAAAGTCTTACATTTACTTTTTGCGTCCACATTTCCTACATTCATGTGAAATAAGATCCAAGAAATCTATAGGAGAGAAGAAACGAATTGGAAGCTTCCATAGACAACATATTTCAACTTAAGGGCAACTTTAGCAATAGTTTTCAGATTGGCTGCTACCCTGCGTTTTTATTGTTTTGATGTGTTGCTGGACTATCTTGCGCTTTTAAAGCGGAACTTCAGTCATTTTTTCATCTTTCTAGCTATTAAATCTTCTGCTTTTTTGTTGTTTTAACTTTGGATAGTAAAACATTTTTTTTCTGCCAGTAAATGCCTTATACAGCCCACTTCCTGGTTCTTGTCTGGTAAAAAGCCTAGGCTTATGACATCGTGCCCAGTTCTCTATCGAATTTGCCAAAAAGGAGGTGGAAGGAGTCATAAGAGCCAATGAGAGCTGCAGAGCTGGAGGCGTGTCTCTGTAAATCCAGTAAGTGAACAGGCAGCAGCTTCAGCTGCCCACAGTTATAATGGCTGCAGCCAGACTCAGTGGAGGGAGATTTCTGCAGCATATTTGGCAAGTACAGAATCACAGTATATATAAAATAATATGCAAAGTGGTTGGAGGGAAGCTTCAGAATGGCAAAGATGTTTTTATTACAAATTATGTGAGCAGGCGGCAGTTCCTCTTTAACGGATCAGTGGTGGAACTGGGATGATTGTCTGATTTTTTTTTTTTTTTTTTTTTCCTAAGTATTTAACTGGGGGAGGTGGGGGAGCAGGAATTAATACTTTATAAAAAGCCTGTCCCCTGACACCATGCTGCAGAGAAGGACCCTGGAACCAGTGGTATCTCTACAGAGGTTAAGTAAGAGCTAGACCTCTCCATAAACCGGAAGTATGAGCTTTCCTGATTGCAGAGCTATAAGTCTGATGCCACAAAGGGAGCGTTGGATCTCTGCAGAGAGACCACTGCTTCCACAAAGAAAGCAAAGGCCATTCTCTTTATCATGCCAGCAGGGGGCAGGCCTTTCTTCTCTCTTCTGTAGCTTTCTAAGGGAAACCAGTTTTAGAACTTTGCACATCTGTAGCTGATTTCTAAAGAAATGAACTGTAAGCCTTGGCACACCTTTTTCTTGTTTTTGATGCACTTGCAATGTATTTAACTGAAAGTTCAGCAAAGCTGTCTGAGGCTCGCTGTGCACATTGTTCTTTTGCAGACTAAAGCCTGTGTACAGGACCTCACAGCTGAACCTAATGAAGCCATTTCATGGTTTTTGTGACCTCATCCTAATATTCTGTGTACTGAAAGTAATTGGGATTTTTTTTTTTTCCCTGCACAGCTAAAGCTTGCAATGCAACTTTGCAGTTATGTGGTGCGACTTGCATATTCTGTGGGGCCTAGTCGCATTTTAAATTGCACCAAGTAGTGCAGGAACCTTTTTTCCAAAATTGCACTGTTCTGATTTGCATTGATCAGAATGGGCCGCCATTGAAAACGATGTGATCTCCCTTGTCATGCGATTCTGTTGCACTAATGCAGGGGTAGGCAACCTGGGGGCCCGCCAGCTGTTGTGGAACTACATTTCCGATGATGCATTGCAAGGCTGGCAGTTACAATAACTCAGGGGCATGATGGGATTTGTAGTTCTGCAACAGCTGGAGGGCCCCAGGTTGCTTACCCCTGCACTAGTAAATACAAGGCCTCAAAAAAAATGTTTTTTCCATATCAGGGGAAAAAATGTTTTTTCCATATCGGGGTGCTAAACCAAGTCAAAGCTTATTTTCATGTAACTTGTTTACTTTAAAGGGGCTGTAAAGGTTCATGTTTTTTCACCTTAATGCATCATATGCATTAAGGTGAAAAAACACATGTCGGTGACCGCTGCTGTCAATCAAATGCAATGATGCAGGGGCGGGGCCAAGTCCTGTATTCGGCATCTATGGATGCCAAATGCTGGACTTGGAGCGGGCAGGAAGGTAGTCCACACCCCACACAAATTGCCCATCAAAGAATATGCTAGTCCAACAATCTTTCCCTTTAGTATTCAGAGATTCTTCAAAAGCCTCGCTTAACAATTTTAATGTCAAAATGAAAATAGCTGCCACTGTTATGAGCATCACACCGGTCCTCTAAACCAAAACCACCGTCGTGCCTCGCAAACTAAAACTGACACTTTTTTTTTGTTTGTTTTTTTGTTCTGTACATTTCTTGTGTCTTCTGTCACTTGCTATGTTTTGCACTCCATTGTGTATATATTACCTTGTATTTATGTGTTCAGTATTTTTATCCTAATTTTTGTGTGTGATCTCTCGCTATGCATCTGCTTGAAAACACTTGAAGCGTTCATTGTTTTACATTAAAGCTAAGAAAGTATAAGCATGTTTTTAATGTTTGAAAAAATAAATTGATTTTTCTATCAATTTGTAGCGTTTTGTTTTTAAATCCCAAAACACAGGTAAAGTTCAGTTCTGCCTCAGTTTTTAATATGGAATAGCTGAGCTCTGATTTCTAAAGGAAGTCTGTCTGTCTTGCATATAAGAGCCCTTTCACACTGAGGGCGTTTTGCAGGCGCTATAGCGTGAGAAATGGCGTCTGCAATCTGCCCTTAAACTGCTGCAACATTCATTCCAGTGTGAAAGCCCCGAGGCCTTTCACATCGGAGCGTTGTGCTGGCAGGATGTCAGGGAAAAGTCTGCCAGCAGCTTCTTTGGAGCGGTGTGTTTACCGCTGCTCCCCATTGAAATCAATGGGGCAGTGCTGCAATACCTCCGGCAAAACGGCGGTTTTAACCCTTTCCCGGCTGCTAGCGGGGGGTAAAAGCGCCCGCTAGCGGCCGAAATGCGCTGCAAATCCGAAGGTAAAACGCCGCTAAAAAATAGTGGCTTTTACCACCGATGCTATGGGCTCGACAGTGTGAAAGGGGTCTTAGAGGGAAGGTCTTTAACCACTTGCCGACCGGCCGCCGTCATTATACTGCAGCAGGTTTGCGTGAATCGCCGTAGGTGTGTAGTGGATCTGATAGTCTCTCTCTCTCTCTCTCTCTCTCTCTCTCTCTCTCTCTCTCTCTCTCTCTCTCTCTCTCTCTCTCTCTCTCTCTCTCTCTCTCTCTCTCTCTCTCTCTCTCTCTCTCTCTCTCTCTCTCTCTCTCTCTCTCTCTCTCTCTCTCTCTCTCTCTCTCTCTCTCTCTCTCTCTCTCTCATCTCTCTCTCTCTCTCTCTCTCTCTCTCTCTCTCTCTCTCTCTCTCTCTCTCTCTCTCTCTCTCTCTCTCTCTCTCTCTCTCTCTCTCTCTCTCTCTCTCTCTCTCTCTCTCTCTCTCTCTCTCTCTCTCTCTCTCTCTCTCTCTCTCTCTCTCTCTCATATTTTTCTCACTCCCCCCCTCCCCCCACCGTGCAAAGCAAGATGGCCCCTATATCCCGAGATGCACTCCATCCCTGGAGACAGATGTTGCACAGGAAGAGGGTGATATACAGATGACTATAAAGGAACTGTAATTTGAAATAAAGGGAAGAGTTGATGAGGAGCTTTTACACTGAACACTGTCTCAGTGTTAATTCTTTTGCATGCACTCACATCACATTGAATTAGGATCAGATGCATTCTGGTTTTGGACCAGGAATCTATCAATAACCGGTGTACGTCGGTCACTTTTTAAGTGCAACATGGCGATGCTGGAGCCGATGCGCGTGGCCACAAGGTCCACCAGTCACCCGCGATCGCTCCACAGAGCCAGGATGGGGATCCAGGCTGAGGTTGCCACTCTGTTCACCTCCATAGGATTTCTCAGATGTGCGGCATCAGGAACCACCCCTTTTCTTTTTGAGCTATTGCAGGAGCCCGGGGGCGGGCTCCATCCCTTGCCAGCACTCTCAGCAGCAGATGTGGAGGAACCCACTTGTATACCCTTTATTCACCGAACCTGAGTGGCACCCTAAACATTCGGATTCTAATTTTATATAGTTGGTCTGGTTGAAAAGACACAAGTCCATCTAATTCAACCATTAAAAGGGAAAAGGAAAAAAAATAGATCCATGTTTCATACAATCCCATATAAACAATCCTATACCCACAGTTGATCCAGAGGAAGGCAAAACCCCAGTAAAGCATGAACTAATTTGCTACAGCAGGGGAAAAAATTCCTTCCTAAACCCCAGAGAGGCAATACGATTTTCCCTGGATCAACTTTACCTATAAATATTACCTGTTTCCCCGAAAATCACGCTAGGTCTTATTTTCGGGGAAACGGGGTAGTACCCAGTTATATGCATTTATATACATTTAGGAATTAATGCAGGCTTTTTTTTTTTTTTTTTTTTTTTTTAAACCACTTGCCCACTGGGCACTTAAACCCCCTTTCTAACCAGACCAATTTCAGCTTTCAATGCTTACACTTTGAATGGAAAAAAATGAAAACGTTTGTGTAAAAAAAAAAAATTGTCCACTTATAAGATTTGTAACCGCATGTGCATAGCAAGTGTTACACCCTAAAATATATTCTGCTACTCCTCAGTAGGGCAATACCACATGTGTGAGACTTTTCCACAGCCTGGCCATAACAGGGATTCTTCCCAAATAAACCCATGTGTCCAATAAACACACCGCACTCACCGGGTGTATTTGACTCCCTGTATTAGCAAGTGAGTCAACAAGTGTTCAATGTGGTCCAGGTATATACAAGAAGAACCTTCCTGCTAATCCTCCATCCAATATCTATGGTATCCTCAGATGCATTAACTACTTAAGAACCGCCTCACGCCGATGTACGTCGGCAGAATGGCACGGCTGGGCACAAGCACGTACAGGTACGTTGCTCTTTAAGTGCCCAGCTGTGGGTCGGGAGCGTGCCGGCGGCGGCGGCGCACTCCCGACCTGGTCTTGAGCTCCGTGACCGTGGCTGCAGTACCAGCAGACCCGATCGCCGCTGGTGTCCCACGATCGGGTCACAGAGCTGAAGAACGAGGCGAGGTCTGTGTAAACAAACCTCTCCCCGTGCTTCCTACTGTGGCCGTCGCCCATCGTCTGTTCCCTGATATAGGGAAAGACCATCAGTGATGTCACATGCGAGGCCACGCCCCCTCCAATAAAAAACCACATAACGTTATACGTAACCCCTACACTGCCCCCTAGTGGTTAACTCTTGTCATTTACACAGGAATCCGTTTAAATTGCACTGATTGCTGTATAAATGACAATGGCCCCAAAAATTTCTGAAATCGCTGATCGCCGACATTACTAGTAAAAAAAAAAAAAAAAATTCATAAAAATGATATAAAACTATCCCCTATTTTGTAAGCGCTATAACTTTTGTGCAAATCCAATCAATCGTTAATTGCGTTATTTTTGGTAAAAAAAAATGTAGAAAAATACATATTGGCCTAAACTGAGGGAAAAAAAATAAATTTTCATATTTTTTGGGGGATATTTATTATAGCAAAAAGTAAAAAATATTGAATTTTTTTCAAAATTGTCGCTCTATTTTTGTTTATAGCGCAAAAAATAAAAAGCGCAGAGTTGATCAAATACCACCAAAAGAAATCTTTGTGGGAAAAAAGTACGCCAATTTTGTTTGGGAGCCACATCGCACGACCGCGCAATTGTCAGTTAAAGCGACGCAGTGCTGAATCGAAAAAAGGGGCCTGGTCCTTTGGCTGCAAATTGGTCCGGGGCTTAAGTGGTTATGATGTAACCAGGAGCTTGTCCACCAAAGATTTTTTTTTTTCAATCCGATCGTGTGTGGGCTTCATCTGACTTTTTCTGTCAAGATTACCAACACACAAAGTTTGAGAGCAGGATCTAAAATTTTCCGACAACAAAATCCGATTGTTTAAATTCCGATCGTGTGTAGACAATTCCGACGGACAAAGTGCCACACATGATCAGAATATATTACGAGACGAAAACTATTGGCTACTGGCCCGTTTATAGACCCGTCGTACGTGTTGTACGTCACCGCGCTCTGAACGATCGGATTTTCTGACCACTTTGTGCGACCGTATGCATGCAAGACAAGTTTGGGCCAAAATCCATCGGATTTTAGCATAATAGCGGGTTGTTTAGGTAACTCTTGGAACAGCTGGGGGTGAAGTGCATGCATCTACAATCAGAAAGAGATTGCGCTAACTTAAGGCCCGTATACACAATCTGAAAATCGAAAGTAAAATTTCGTCCAATGACTGATCTGCCAATTTTCGGATCATTAGACCCCATACACACTATTAGATTTTCTGCAGATTTTTGTCTTCAGATTTACCAAAACCATGTAGTGCAAGGGCCTGCCTGATTACATACACATTGAAACTCTTAGCCCATGTACACACGGTCGGACATTCTGACAACCAAATCCGTTGGATTTTGGCCGAAACTGTTGCATACACACGGTCGGACAAAGTTGTCGGAAAATCCGATTGTACATAACGTAATAACGTTATTTCGTTACAACGGGACTATGTTCAGGCTAGGAATTTGATCTGAGCATGCATGGCACTTTGTCCGTCGGAGTATGTCCAATCGGAGCATTTTGTCGGAAAATTTTATGGACAAGTTGGAGAACTTGGTCCATCGGACAGTCCGATAGAGACCACACACAGTCGGATTATCCGACAACGCGGTCCAATAGGACAAATTCCGTCGGAATCTCCGACCGTGTGTTCAAGGCTTAAGGTTTGACCTCATATTACCGTATATGGTTTTGGTAAATCTGAAGACAAAAATCTGCAGAAAATCTAATAGTGTGTATGGGGCCCTAGTATGGTGCCTTTGACAGCCAATTCTGTTTTTTCGTACGATAAAACCTGGATGTGCAGCCTATAAAATTTTTGTCGTTTGTGAACTCAACATCCGATTTTCGTTTAATTAATTAGTACGGTTTTGTGTCTGAAAAAAAATCGTAAGACCAAGACTAGGCATGCTCAGAAACAAAAGAACATATAGAAAACGAATCGACACATTACGTCGCTTCTGAAGTTGAATTCTGTCATACGAGAATTTTTCGTATGGTGAGTGACCTCTTTAACTTTCGACATGAGACTAGCATGTAACAAAAAAAACGGATGAACGGTCGTTCGAAAATCTGATCGTGTGTACGAGGCATTAACGTGCATGAGAGGTGTGGAAAGAAAAAGCTTTTGCTCGCCAAAAAGGACATTAGAGCCAGACGCCAGTTTGACATCAGACATATGGGCATAAACCAGACCTCCTTGAACAAGAGGAGAAGAAAGGTTCTAAAGACTGATTAATCCAAGATAATGTTTCATCAGAACGGTAGACATTTCTCACAAAGAGTATTTTAGAAGACCCTCAAACTGAAGCTTGGTCATGAAAATATTATGGTTTGGAGTTGCTTTGCTGCTTCAGGTCCTGTGCAACTGTCCACAGTTCATTGAGTCAACTTTACATTCTACATCATATTATAGGGTTCTGTGAAGCCATCTATCTAAGCCCTTGTACACACGGTTGGAGAATCCGTCGGGATGTGTCCTATCGGACCGTGTTGTCGGATAATCCGACTGTGTGTGGTATGCATCGGACTGATTCCGTCTGAATATCCGTCTGACCCAATTTTCCAACTTGTTGGAAATATTTTCCGACCAACTGGTTCGATCGGACATACTCCGATCATGTGTAGAGAATTTTGATCGGACCAAGTGCCACGCATGCTCAGATCAAATTCCTACATCAAAGCTATTGGCTACTAGCCTGAATGTAGTCCCATCGTAACGAAATTACGTCATCACGTTCTGAAAGATCGGATTTTTCGACAACTTAGTCCGACCGTGTGTATGCAACAGTTTCGGACAAGATCCGACTGACAAAATCCGACGGATTTGGTTTTCGAAATCTCCGACCGTGTGTACAGGGGCTAAGAGTTGAAGCTGAAATGGAAATGGGTCGTTCAACATATTGATCTAAAGCACACTAGCCAATCCACCAATAGTGACTCGGAAAGAAGAAACAGGAGGTTATGGATGGCCCTGGTCAAAGTCATGATTTGATTCCCGTTGACATTTTGTAGGATGTTTCGAAACGGGCAATTAATATAGGGGGACCCAAAAGCATATTGTAACGGCATGGAGAAGTAGGTCAAAAATTTCACAGTTGAGTTGATGTTAGAGACTGGTGGGAAATTCTATAAAACGCCTACTAGAAATAATTTCTACTAAACAGGGCAATATTATCTTGTGATGCCAAGGGCGTACTTCGTTTTCCCACAGTACAACAATATGTCTATTTTGTTAAAGAAATGATTGAAAAGGCAAATTTTCTTTATTGAAGTAGATCACCTTTATCTGTAAGCACTGTTTGAATCTAGACCTGATGTTTGCCTGTTCATATACGTTGAAATGGTCAACAATTTCCATGGAGTGTACCTAATTTTTCAACCGTAGCTGGATGATCTTCTCTGTGTCCTTTGTACCGGTTACCACATTTTCTGAAACAGATGGAGTGGTGCTAAGATGGAGAGCTTTGTTTAAATGAGAAAGCCACTCATTTCTCTTTAGTCTACAGAAACTAAGGCTGAGTATTTGTGTAGACTCCAGGTTGGTGTGCCTGGTCACAACTGCTACTCCAGATGGTGACAACGATAACATAATATTTCAAGTTGTCAGTGTTAAGGGGCCTCCACCGTCAGCCTGCAATGGATTGCTAGAAAGAGAAGATCATTAGGAAGTGCTAAATGACCTGTGATGATAGCGTATCGTAGCATCTGCTAAACTAAAGCGATAGCACCCCAAAAGTGAAATTCAAGAAAATATAAAAGTCCATTTTTACAACACATCTTGCCCCTATTAATATATACAAGGACACAAATAAGCTTTACAAATATAACCTATTACCATTTCCTTATTATAAACTCAGCCCCACCTAAACATTTTTTTGTCTATTTTCCATATGCGTTCACCATTCCACAATGGTTTGTATTGATTAATATGGAATGGGGGTTGGGTAGGCCCTGGTAAATTTATAAGTCCTTCTACGACATTTCACGTTTTAAAGGACAAGTTCATTAATGATCTATTATCTATACCCCCACTTGCTTCATAAATACAACAAAAGCCCAGACATGGCTAGATAACTTCCAATGTTTGTTTGCACCAAATACAAGAAAACGACAATGCCAGCCACTCAAATCTGTTTGAAACCAGCAAAAAGAGTGAGGTGCACATGGACAGGACAAAATACAAAGCAATGCAAGAGTCCCAACTACTTAAAAGAGGCACATTAACCATGGTGTGGCTTTTTCTCTGCTCATCCAAAAACATCAAGACAAGTTTTTGTTTTTTTATGGTTCTCAGGAATATATACTAGACTTTCTACTACTAGTTTTTGCAGCTTTAGGAAGAGCTGATGATGCTACTGTAGCACTCGCCCCCGAAAGAGCCCACTGATTTGTACCAGGTTCTTTTCCCAAGCTGGTGTATTGTAAATTTTGGGTTGCCAACAGAAAAGTAATAGAGGAGAAATCTTCCAAAGGGTACACTAGTTCTGGTGAACTGGGGGTCCCCAAGGAATTCCCTTAATTTGCAGGGATTCTCTCTCACTTCCTGTTTGGCTATGGGGCAGGAAGTGAAGGGATATTTACATAACGGGACACAAAAATAAACTGATGGGTCATAATCCTTTACTTTACCCAAAATTTAAAAAAAAAAAGTTTTGCCTATAGTTCTTCTTTATGCAAGTTTATCAACAGTGGAACAAAACCCAACAAAATAGCAAACAAAAAACACAGCAAACATGAAAATACTAAGTAACAGAAGCCTAACCAGATACAAGGCAGGAGGATACAGGATGCAGTGCAAGATCAGGAGCAGAGTCAGGATAACTTGGCAAGTAGTATCTGGCTAGCAGGCAACACACTGAAGCAAAGAGTAATATAGGAAGGGCAAAATACCCTTTCTGCAGCCAACAAGATGAAGATTGATTACTGAGATCTACTGACTGCTGGGAGACACCCGCACCACAATCTTATGCTCTGGAAACCACTGTGCCACCAGCAGGTGATCCAGGTCCTGACAGCTACTCTGTGGCTGCCCCCTTTACTAGAAAGTGGTATGGCTTATCCATAAGTCCCCTTTTTGGCTCCTTGGCCATGCATAGTTAGTAAGGGTGCGTGTCTACAATTGTCCCTATCCCTATACATTGTGTCCCCTTAAGATGCTCATCTATTCTTATTATTTATTTAAGGTACCCATATAGCGCCGTCAATTTTATGCAGTGCTTCACACATACATCACACACTCACATCGTTCCCTAACCTCAAAGAGCCCACAATCCAAGGTCCCCAACTCACTTTTTTGGGACAGAAGCCAATTAACCTACCAGTGTAGCAGGGCCAAGTTTCGTGGAAGTCAAGAGAAGACTTCAGCACCTTCAGGCCAATTACAGCATGCTTTACCCTGCCAGGTTCCGAGTGGTAGTTGGAGGCCAGGCACAATTTTTTGAATCAGCTGCGGAAGCCTCGAACTGGCTGGATGCTAATGAACATTTGCTTCACCAGGGTGGATGCCATGCAGAGGAAGCAGACTGATACTGAAATAGGGGGCAGTTACTATTAAAACCCTGTTGGTTGAAGCAACTAGAAATAAGTGCACTGTTTTGTCACAAGTCTGAAGCTGCATCCGGGAGATGTATATCCTGAAGGAGTCGAGAGCAAGTAGTCTTCATGCGAGCAAGGGACATTTGGATTACAATGTTTTTGATAAGTTGTCGGCCCCTAGCTGCATGTTTGCGCAGACGCCAGGCGGAGTGCCTTGTTGGGCCCACAAGTTTGAGTTATCACAGTTCATATTCATACCATTTCTATTTTCATCTACTATATTATGTTACACCCTCTCAGGAGAAGTCACTGAGTATACAGTTAGAATTGAAGAAATAAACACAGCGGCAAATGAGCCGCTCCCCTATGGCTATAGGGGCTACCCCTTGTTTTTTGAATATGCTGTCCTGACGGTGCTGATTGGATAGCTACTCTCACATGCTTATGGATGCTACATGGACACTGACATTGCCTATCCCAAAAGGTCATATTTCTGGCCACCCTATGTGTCTCACCAAATGCCTTTTGTACCCGGGCATTCAGTGCCCCCTGCACATCTCGCCATGTTTGGTATTGGACTGCCCTGCTCCAAGCGGAGCTGCCCTCAAGTCAGTGCCCTTGGGGTGCCAGTTTTAATACAAAGTCCCCTGATGACCTGTTGTGTCCTGGAATATTAGAGGCATAAATTACCCTGTGAAATGCACAATGGTGTCGACAGCGCTTCAAAAGCATCTCCCAGCGGTGTGCGCCCTGCAGGACTATATAGGATGGGACGGAGGGAGGGTGCAGATTGCCTCCGCTGCACCAGAGACCATGGGAACGTGATTCACCTACTATGGCGTTGCCCAAAACTACACCTCTACTGGAGGGGTTTTGTAGCGACCATTAACTAGGCATTTCAGGTTAACGTTCCCATAGACCCCAAACAGTGCATCTTAGGCATATTAGATGACCACATTACAGAGGACAATCCCAAGCAGGCTATGACGAGTACTCTCTTCCAAGCCCGCAAACTAATTCTCAGACACTGGAAGGCGACTGAGCCTCCCAAACTAAATGAATAGGTGACCCAAATGGGGGTAACACTACAGTTAGCAAAATACATCTTTCAACACAGAGGCTGTCTGGGAAAGTTTGATCTGGTATAGTCCCCTTGGCTGAATACACCTGGTCTGGCTCCAGTAGACCTTATACTAGACAGAATCCTTATGCCCTGTACACACGACCGGACTTTCCGGCAGAAAAGGTCCAATGGAATCATTCTGTCGGACATTCCGATCGTGTACGGGCTTCATCTGACTTTGTCTTTCTAAAATTCTGATGGACCTAGAAATAGAACATGTTTAAAATCTTTCCGCCAGAACCAGTTCCTATCAAGAAAACCAGGGGTGTTGCTAGGTGGCAAAAGGACCAGGGGCTTCAGCCCAGAGTCCAAGGCCGGAAACGGTGGGGGGGTGTTGTAGGCGACGCAGGTAGTTTTTTTTTGGCTGGGCCGTGACACTGATGGTAGTGACTTGCATACACTAACCTACCTACACTGACGGCAGTGACCTACCTACCTGACCTACCTACACTGACGATAGTGACCTACCTACACTCTCCTGCCTGACCTACATAAACTGAACATATACATACACTAACGGTAGTAACCAGGGGCGTTGGCAGGGGGCGGCTGGGGGGGCTGAAGCCCCGAATGTGTCCCCCTTTAGCCCCGAGTGTCAGCTCTGCAGGGTAGGCGAGAGCGCCGGGACCAATCTGATCCCGAGCGCGGCCCAGTGCCAGAGCATGTCCCGCCTTCTGGAGCCTGCACGTCTATAATGGACGTCCCACTGGTCCAATGCTGGGACAGCGGGACGTGTGACATCCATCATAGGCGCTGTTGGCTCCAGAAGGCGGGAATTACAAAGAGGCTGCCGCGCCACATCCTTGCTTGGCGCTCGGGCGAGCCGCTCATCTCTCCTCCTCGGCTCCTCCTCTGAGGACTGGCTGCTGTGACACCACGGCTCAGACAGGTCACTGTATGATGTTAATGTCAGTGTAGGTAGGTCAGTGTATGTAAATGTCAGTGTAGGTAAGTCAGTGTGTGTTAATGTCAGTGTAGGTAGGTCAGTGTGTGTTAATGTCAGTGTAGGTAGATCAGTGTATGTAAATGTCAGTGTAGGTAAGTCAGTGTGTGTTAATGTCAGTGTAGGTAGATCAGTGTATGTAAATGTCAGTGTAGGTAGGTCAGTGAATGGTAATGCCAGTGTAGGTAAATGTCAGTGTAGGTAGGTCGGTCAGTGTAGGTAGGTCACTACCGTTAGTGTATGTATATGTCCAGTGTATGTAGGTCAGGCAGGTGAGTGTATGTAGGTCACTATTGTCAGTGTAGGTAGGTCAGGTAGGTAGGTCCCTGCCATCAGTGTAGGTAGGTTAGTGTATGTAAGTCACTACCGTCAGTGTCATGGCCCAGCCAAAAAAGACCTGCGTCGCGTACAATACCTCTCTCCCCCCCCCCCCCCCCCCCCCGTTTCCGGCTTGGACTCTGGGCTGAAGCCCCTGGACCTTTTGCCACCTAGCAACGCCCCTGGTAGTGACCTACCTACACTGACTTGCCTGACCTACCTACACTGACTGACCTACCATACACTGACATTTACATACACTGACATTAACACACACTGACCTACCTACACTGAAATTTACATACACTGACCTACATACACTGACCTACCTACACTGACCTACCTACACTGACATTAACACACACTGACCTACCTACACTGACATTAACACACACTGACCTACCTACAACTGACATTAACATACACCGACCTGTCTGAGACGTGGTGTCACAGCAGCCAGTCCTCAGAGGAGGAGCCGAGAAGGAGAGGAGAGCGGCTCGCCCAAGCGCCAAGTGGGGATGTGGCGCGGCAGCCTCTTTGTAATTCCCGCCTTCTGGAGCCAACAGCGCCTATGATGGACGTCACACGTCCCGCGGTCCTGGCATTGGACCAGTGGGACGCCCATCATAGACGTGCAGGCTCCAGAAGGCGGGACATGCTCTGGCACTCGGCCGCACTCGGCCACACTCGGCGGCGCTCGGGATCAGATTGGTCCCGGCACTCTCGCCTACCCTGCAGAGCTGACACTAGGGGCTTTAGGGGGACACATTCGGGGAGTCAGCCCTCCCGATGCCCCTGGAGAAAACCATTCGTCTGTATGCTGTTCTGACGGACCAAAAACGACGCAAGGGCAGCTACTGGCTACTGGCTATTGAACTTCCTTTTCTAGTCTCATCGTACGTCATCAAGTTCTAAATGATTGGACTTTGGTGTGATTGTGTGTAGGAAAGTCCATTATGGTGGAGTTCCGGGGAGAAGTCCGCTCGTGTGTATGCGGCATTAGTTGAAGACAACAGTGGAGCAATGTGGAGTGGGAGGAAAGAGACTATGGGGGGGGGGTAAATACTATAAGTGCAATGTGTGTAGCGATCAGAATGAAGAGGGTTGATGAGGGCCTATATGTGATATAATGATAGGTAATGTTGAACCTGTACGAATGTAAATATAACTTAATAAGAGTGTACGCTGAAAAGTTTGTGTACTTCCTATGTGAACTTGTTTCAAAAACTTGCAATAAAAACCTTTTTTGATAAAAAAAAAATAAAAATAAAAAAGAATAGTGCAGTGTTTTTAAATTGCATATTCTACATAAGAGTTACTGATCTAACATGTACTTTTTTTTTTTACCTACCTTAGAAATTTACAGACCACTCAAAATTTATTGGACACAGCACCATAAATCACTGCAATGATATAAAAGAATAGTTCTTGTCTGTGATATTTTACTGGTAACATTTTTTAGTTATGATTTATAATAGATGGAAACTTAAATATCACAGTTAGGACTGTTCATTGCCTCTGCTGGAAAATAATGACATTCCTTTAACTGAACATTCAAGTCTGTGAAAATCCTTCCACAATGGAAAGGTGCTTTGACCTCTGTTATTTTTTTAACCGCTTCAGCCCCGGAAGATTTTACCCCCTTCCTGACCAGAGCACTTTTTGTGATTCGGCACAGCATCGATTTAACTGACAAATGTGCGGTCCTGCGACATTGTACCAAAAAAAAAATTGACGTCCTTTTTTTTCCCACAAATAGAGCTTTCTTTTGGTGGTATTTGATCATCTCTGCAGTTTTTATTTTTTGCGCTATAAACAAAAAAAAGAGAGACAATTTTGAAAAAAAGACACAATATTTTGTACTTTTCGCTATAATAAATATCCCCATTTAAAAACAAAAAAAGCTAATTTTTTCTCAGTTTAGGCCAATATGTATTCTTCTATATATTTTTAGTAATAAAAATCCCAATAAGCGTATATTGATTGGTTTGCGTAAAAGTTATAGAGTCTACAAATTAGGGGAATAGATTTATAGCATTTTTATTTTTTTTTTTTTATTAGTAATAGCGGTGATCTAAGATTTTTATCAGGACTGCCACAATATGGACGGACACATCAGACACTTTTGACACATTTTTGGGACCATTGGCATTAATACAGCAATCAGTGCTATAAAAATGCATTGATTACTGTAAAAATGTCACTGGCAGGGAAGAGGTTAACACTAGGGGGTGATCAAGGGGTTAACTGTGTTCCCTAGTGTGTTTTCTAACTGAAGGGGGGAGGGGACTGACTAGGGGAGATGAAAGATCGCTGTTCAAACTTTGTATGAACAGACGTTCTGTCGCTTCTCCCCTCAGAGAACCGGGATCTCTGTGTGTTTCTCGCCGTGTTACAAGTGATCGCAGGAGCCTTGCGGTCATCAAGACCGCCGGGCACTCGCATCGGGTCCGGGGGCGAGCTGCAGGCACGCGCGCGCCCCTAGTGGCCACCAGAAGGAGCGCCGTAACATAACGGCGATTCGCCTGCCCGTGCCATTCTGACGCAGTACAACTGCGGCGGCTGGTCGGTAAGGGGTTAAAGAGTAAATCCACTTTTGTTGAGAAAAAAAAATACATTACCTTCTGGGCGATCTATGCACATTATAACCCAAAGTGCATAAATACGGCCCAATAGCACCGCTCAGCGGTAAGGATGTCAAACCTATCACTTATAATCTACAACCATAGCAGCTACTATAAAATACATCATACATAAAAACAATGGTAATAAAAAAGTCCAAAACATCATGTGACTTCAAACTATCGTAGCAGCGCTCATGTCAATCCGTCAACATATGACACGCCCCGGAGATGTGGTAAACTCAGAGGTACTCATGATCATATTTTTTGCCAATGTGAATTGATAGCTCCTTTCTGGTCCATGGCCGTGTCCTTGTTTAAGCACATTTTAGATTCCCCCATCCCGTTAGATCCGGTACACTTCTTTCTGGGCCTCCCAATTCCCGGATTGGGAAAAGTCTCGAATAAGCTGTCCTCATACGTCCTACTAGCAGCAAAAAGAGCTATTCCTGCATGTTGGATGTCCACCTCCCCTCCAACTCAGACCCAGCTTATACAAGCTATTAAAGTGGAGTTCCAGGCTTATTAAAAGTCAGCAGCTACAAAAAGTGTAGCTGCTGACTTTTAATAAACAGACACTTACCTGTTCCACAGTCCAGCGATGCGGCGAACGGAGCGTTGCTCCTCTCCCCCTCCTCTCTGTCGGTGCCTCCATTGCCACTCTGGGCACACAGCTTTCGACTTCACGGGCCGGGCGCATGCGCGAGTTGCGCCGCACTCCCGGAGTGGATAGGTGATCTCCTGGGACCTGTCACGTGTCCCAGGAGATCGCCTAGGGGGAGGGGTCGCCTAAGGCGAGAGGAATAGTCACCTTGGCTGTCCCTGGGCGGAAGGAGGAAGTGGGACAGGAAGTCCCTCTCCTAACGAAGCCCCCATTCCCCCCCCCCAAAAAACATAACATGCCAAACGTGGCATCTAAGGGGGCGAGGAGTGCTTAAAGCGGAAGTTCCATTTTTGGGTGGAAATCCGCTTTAATGATATCCGCAGAATGGAGCATATGACAACCATGACGGAGGATGCTGTTGATAGATTTGATAAGATATGGGTTCCTTGGGATCGCTCTATACACAACCCCTTTCGCTGACATTACCTTGAACATACTACAGCTACCTCTAATTAAATTGTGAAGGTTTCTTACCCAGACCTCTAATGCCGCGTACACAGGACCGGACTTTTCAACGGACTAGGTCCAGTGGTCTTCCCGACTGACTTTTCAGCGGACTTCACGAACGAACCGCCACACACGAAAGGACTAAGTCCGTTCGAAAGTCCGTTCGTTTTGAACGTGATGATGTAAGACGGGACTAAACAAGGAAATGCAATAGCCAGTAGCCAATAGCTGCCCTTGCATCGTATTTGGTCCGTTGGACCAGCATAAAAATGAACGGATTTTTCGAGCGGACTCGAGTCCGTCGGAAAGATTTGAAACGTGTTTTATTTCTAGGTCCGTTGGACTTTTGGGGGAAAAAAAAGTCTGCTGGAGCCCACACACGATCAAATTAACTGACGGATTCCGGACCTAGTCTGCCGGAGAGTCCGATCGTGTTTACGCGGCATTAGAGGTTTTCTTATGGTTTTTATATGCTCCCTATATTCCCCCCCCCCCCTTCTTATCCCTCTAACGATGGAAATATTCTCTCATTATATAGTAGCGTCCTCCGCTAGATGATCAACCTTTTACGGATTCTTATTTGCTTGTTTTTAAAAAAAAAATGTATAATCTTCCATTATTTTCATCTATATTATGTTCGATTTTCTTTTTCTTCAATTACAAATTATTTTCCTAATTGATATTTCTATATACTGTATGACTTGTATTCTTCTGAATTTTATTTAAAAATAAAATACGATTTATAATAAAACATATGACACGCCCTTATATAATTCCTCATATAAGTGAGAAAAGTCCAATGAAGTGGTTTATGTGAGTGAATCAAATTGTTTATAGGTGATAAAAGTTCTTATATTCGGGCACCACACACCCCGACCCTGACCCTTTGAAAAAGTCACGTGGATGTGACGCAACGCGTCAGGGAGGAGCCAGGTGTCACGATCGTCACTTCCAGTCGCGGCCAAGACCGGAAGTTCCTGTGTTTACTATTTCGCAAGTGTTACTACCTAACTGTAAGTGTGGATATTGTTTGAAGAAAGTGTTTTATATTACGTTCTACACATGGGAGCCCCCCTCTTGTTTTTTATTATCTGGTGCATGGCTGGTGGACTAACTACAGTGACGGGCTGACATTACGAGGAGAGGAGAAAATAGCCAGTGGGTCACATGTATTACGCTTGATTTGGCCATTGAGGGTCTCCATTGGAGGTGAGAGGCTGGGGGGAAACAGGTGGTGCACAAGTCTAGCACTGAATTTATTGGTGAACTGTCACAGTTTTTGGAGCAGCTTTATTTTTATTCCACTGCATGGATTTATCATAGGATCACAGCATCTATATTGGAATTTATACTGCACTGATCGCTTTTTGCACTTTTTATGAACACTGCTGCCAATCAGATACTGCACTGCACTGATCATTTGTGTGTTTTTTATGGACTATATTGCACTTTGTTTTTATTACATTGCATTTTTTCATTATATTGCATTTGCACTTTATTGATTGTATTATATTGCACATACTATTTTTGTTGTTATTTTGGTTTTGCTGATTTGCACATTGATTTTTGCACATAGGTTGATCGCCATATTTTATATATATTTTTTGGTGACATTATAGTTTATGAGGAAGTGGGGTAGCGCCGCATATTTCTTTATATATATACACACCCCGACTTGTCACCGCGTGAGAAGAAACTCGCCCCTTTGGCGTTCAACTCACCAGAAATCTGAAAGATTTGAAAAATCAAGCGTCAAACACATCTTTTCTCAGACATATCCACTGGCTCTGCTAATATTCTTAATAAGTATAGGAGGCTCCAGTAAACAGGGGTCATGTGAGGAGATGAAAAAGCAGCGTAATCCTGTTTAACTGAAGCCACAACCCCCCCTTGCAGATTATACGAGCAAGAGATGATAATAGAGCATGAAAAGGCAAACCGATCTATGTACATTGCAGACATTTTAACAAACTTTGTTGCAGATTGCTACCTTTTGTTATTCTGAAGAAATATCTGTTTGTGTCCATGTCCGGAGTGAATCTAATGGGGGGGGGGGGGGGAGGCGATTTTATAATTATTAATCAGTTGTTGCACTTGCAGGATTCTAATGAGGAAAGTGGCAGGGTCTGCATGCCTTTAGGCGTGCTTTCCTTTTGGGAGTATCTCACGAAAAAGGAAATGTTTGTTGCAGGGGATGCTCAAAATGTGACGTGTATCTTAGTGCAGACTTCTGGGAAAATCAGTGAGCCAATCACACAAGCAGGAAATTACATTTCTGGGGGGGTGGGGGGGGGACGTCCATAATGCATTTTACAGAGAATTACAACACTACAGATCAAAGTCAAAACTTAATTTTTAATAGCATTCAATTGCAATATGACTTGTGCAGCAGTTGTATATGCTATAGTAATTTTTTTTTTAATTGATATTTTTCTCCCAGAAAGTGGAGTTACCCTTTAAGGCCTCATTTAGACTGGTGGCTGGGTGACGGGAAAAATGAGTGAGTGAGCCATCTTTTTACTTACCCCCCCCCAACTGCCCACAATAATCTAACCTGGTTAATCACCTGCCCTCCGGAAGGTTTACCCCCCTTTAAGACCAGGCCATTTTTTGCTATATGGCACTGCGTTATTTTAACTGCCAATTGCGCAGTCATGCATTGCTGTACCCAAATAAAATTTATGTAATTTTTTTCCCTATAGATACAACTTTCTTTTGGTGGTATTTGATCTACTCTACGTTTTTTATTTTTTGCGCTATATATAAAAAAAAAGCAACAATTTTGAAAGAAAAAAAAATAATAATAATATTTTTTACTTTCTGCTATAAAACATATCCAATAAAAAAATGTAAAAAAAATCAAATTTCTTCATAAATTTGGACCATGTTTTTGGTGAAAAAAAAAATCCCAATAAGCATATATATTGATTGCTTTGCACAAAATTTATAGTGTCTACAATCTATGGAATATATACTGGAATTCCTATTTAATTTTTTTATTTTATATCATTAATGGCAGCGATCTTATAGTGAGACTTTGATATTGCGGTGGTCAGTCTGACACTAACTGACACTTTTGGCACTTTGACAGGAAAAAAAAGCAGAAGATCCCAGGAGCCGCACATCAGAACAAGACCCACTGTGTGTAGACAAGTGGCAGTCCCACCCTGGATCCCTGCCAGGCCACGCCCCCAATGCATTTCACGGCGCCCACTGGAGATTACTCATGGGCATGGCACTTTGTGGGAACCAGTGACACTTAATACAGTGATCAGTGCTAAAAAATATGCACTGTCACTGTACCAATGACACTGGCTGGGGAGTTAAACATCTAGGGGAGTCAAAGGGTTAACTGTGTGCCCAGACAGTGTTTTTATGTACTGTATGTGGTGCTTTTACTAAGGTAAGTGATGGATTTTTTTCCATGCTTTGCACGGACACAAAATCCATCCCTTCCCCCCCTGTCCCCCTTGTTTACATAGGCAGAATCCTGTTCTTGTGTTTTCCCAATGATCGGTAGGTGCCGGCAGACATCCACTGGCTGGCACATGCTGATCGGCTTCTGCTGTGACAAATCGCAGCAGAAGTGGCGTGCCTGCTCCAGGGCTGTTTTTAAGGCAGGGCAAAAGGGGCATCTGCCCTGGGTCCTGTCATTGTTGTGGGGCCCAAAGCAGCTGCCTCATTCTTGCCAACTATCCTGGTTTAAATTCCCTTGTCCCTTGAGGTTTTTGTCATGTGCTGTGTCCCAATATCTCAGTGTGAAGTGCTGCTACTAATGCTACCCAGCTCTGCCCTATTGTTGTGTACAGATGACTCACCTGCAGACCCTGTGTTTACATGTAAATTACCAGCATTCACATGTAAATAGCGGCGGCCAACGGCATTGATATGTATATCGTGCCCCCCTGAGGTCATATCCACAGTAATCTCCAGCAACCAATCAACAAGCAGAAATCATGTGCTGTAACCTCTAGCAACTAATCAGTGATCCGTAATGTGTGCTGTAACCTCTAGCAACCAGCCAGTGAGCGGTAATGATACACTGTATCCTCTGGCAACCAATCGCAATAGCTGCCTGATCTGATTCAGTAAACTGATTTTGAGTCTCGCTGCTATTTATTGTATGTATCAGAGCAGGCGGAGAGAAAAACTGCATGGGGGGGGGGGCCCAAGAAAAGTTTTACCCAGGATCCAATCAATATTAAAGATGGCCCGGGCATGCTCTCTACCCGGCAGTGCCAGATCACATACTGGGTACACGATCTGGCACATAAGAGCCGCTCTGCTGCTGTACATCCTCATGATGCGGTTGGCAATCAGTTAATATTATACCACATTTCACGTTTACCAGGCCGCCCAACTTGACCTATTCAAGTGAATTCAAGTTGGGCAGGACGGTGGGCTTTCAATGGTTAAAACAGGCATGGGGTTGGGGGGGGGGGGCAAAATGTTGCCTCTGAGTTGCCTGTCAACTGCTCTCTAAATGATACCTCAGGGTTGGTTGGACATTGCTAAATCTAAAGACAATGGGTGGGAAATGATTAAACTGGAGTAGCTGTGTATGGCAACCAATGCACTAAATGTTAAATGCACAATTCATTTCATTCGGAAATTAATTTTTCGACTAAATTCGACAAATTTGTTAATTCAGAAATATTCGAATTAACAAAAACCCGTTTAAGAAATTTTTTCAAAGATTCAGACATTCGAAAATTAGCAAATTAGAAAATAAGAACGAAAATCTGAAAATTTAAAAGAACGAAAATCCGAAAATGAGAAAACCTGAAATAACTATTAATAACTATAACTAACTATTAAATTATAGGTATGGGAACTTCCAATTTATCTGAAATAAATAAATAAAATTAATAGGAATTTATCCAAAGTTACGAATTATCCAAAATAACAAATGACAAAGTCCTTTCGCACATTTGCGCACATGTAGGAAAGTTTCTGCATGTGCACAAAGACAGTGAAGTTTATCTGTCTTTGCACATACAACAGGAAACCTGCACGTGCACAGACGTGCTGCACATGCAGAATCTGGGAGGGGGAGCCTCTGGAGATATGCTGAAGTGTTCTCTCCAGCCGTCGGGTCTTGACAGAGCCCTTTCGCACATTTGCGCACATGCAGGAAATCTCCTGCACGTGCGCACAGACAGTGACGTTTTGGTACTTAAGTACTACCCGACTTTGTGCATACTCAGGGAAACCCATGAATGTGCAGATGTGCTGCACATGCAGATCCTGGAAGGGGGGTGCCTCCGGAGATATGCCGTAGTGCTCTGTCCAGCAAAAGCCCTTTCACACATTTGCGCATGTGAAGGAAATTGCCTGTTTGCATAGACAGTAATGTTTTGGGACTTCAGTACTACCTGTCTTTGTGCATACACAGGGAAACTGCATGGGTGCAGATGTATGCATGCAGAATCCTAGAAGGAGGATCCTGAAAGAAGTGAAGTTTACCAGTCTTTGCGCATACAACAGGAAAACTGCTTGTGCGCAGATGTGCTGCACATGCAGAATCTGGGGTGGGGTGGGGTGCCTCCCGAGATATGCTGAGGTGCTCTGTGCAGCTCTCGGTCTTGACAGAGCCCTTTAGAACATTTTCGCATGTGCAGGAAATTTCCTGCATTTGTGCAAAGACAGGACTTCAGTATTACCCGTCTTTGCGCATAAAACAAAAAAAGCTGCACTTGCGAAGATGTGCTGCATATGCGGAATCTGGGAGGGGGGTGCAGATGTCATTCCTATCTAGGCATGAAATGTGGAGGCACAATAAAAATTTCAAATTAAAAAGGGAGGGGGAGAGGACAAGATGAGATTAGGTTTAGGGTGAAGGTCCACTTTTAAACTTTACTCACTCTTCGTTTTTATTATCTGATCAATTTGGTTTGATCGAAATGATTGAATTAGCAAACAACCCATGAGTTATAACGTTCCTTCCAATCGGAATTCAGTCAAACTGAGTTGATCGTCCTGAGCAAACAATGATTAATTGTGTCATCAATTGGATGCTTTATTCATCAGTTACATAGTTAGTAAGGTTGAATAAAGACACCAGTCCATCCAGTTCAACCTGAGTGAGTGTCTACAACTGTCCCTATCCCTGCACATTGCACTTTCTCATCGGTCCCTACCCTCAAAGAGCCCACAATCCAAGGTCCCCATTCATATATTAGGGCCAATTTTGGGCAGAAGCCAATTAACCTACCTGCATGTCTTTGGAGTGTGGGAGGAAACCAGAGTACCCGGAGGAAACCCACGCAGGCACAGGTAGAACATGCAAACTCCAGGCAGGTAGTGTCATGGTTGGGATTTGAACCAGCGACCCTTTTTACTGCTAGGTGAGAGTGCTACCCACTACACCACTGTGCCACCCTCAGTCCTATTCCCACCATCAGTTCTATTGCATTTTGATCAATCAGATGAAGGGACCGCATGGTGAAAGCAGAGATGTGATCAATAACTTATGATCATATCTTCCAACAGTCAATTGAATCCCGTTTTCCCCATGTATGTCATATTAATCGATTGGGTTGTAGACTTTGGATTGATCATTGCTATTGAGAGGTATCGATTGGACAAGAAAATCGATTGTTAATCAACGCCACCATTATAGTAATGACATTTTGTAATATTAAAATATTTATATTAAAAAATAATCTTGTTGCTGCCTTTCTATATGAGCGTCTCTTTGTTCCAGGATCCCCAATAGAAACATTCTTTTATAATTTGTAAGATCCTTGTTAAATACTCTGAGAAATGTAGAAGAAGTGATAGGCGTAATCTCATTACATGTGTTCCAGGACAGGGTTCTTAGTGTCCAACAAACTACATAACCAGATAATAAGTCCCTACGTAATCCCATTACACAATTCGCCAACAATGAGCGTTTACAATGGCAATGTCACCATGAATTTATTTTTCTGTGAAGCGTATATAACATCTACAATCCTGCACTACCTCACCATTCGGATGTTTGCTAGAAATTTTCTTTCTTACCAGTGATACAATGTGCAAACGGGGTTAAAGTGGACGTAGAATCAGTTAGGGGTGTATTTAAAAGAAAAAAAACGCATAGCAGTACAACCAATGAAAGTGAACGGTACATTCATTCTGTGCAAATGGGGCATTAAAACAAATGTTATTAGGCGATTTCCTGTTCTGGCTGAATGTTTTTCATTGATTTTAAACAGAAAATACCACATTTGATCACTAGATGGCGCCCAATATCAATACATTTTTTTTTTAATACACTCTTAAATTATTTGTAAATACTAACAATGAACTTCTCTTATTTGCTCCCTTTTGGTCTGTTAACCACTTCCCACCCGGCCAATGCATATATACGGCCGGGTGGGAGCCGTCTACTCCTGATAGGACGTTCAGGAACGTCCTTCAGGGGTAGCGGGATCGCGCGCGCGCACGCCCGCGCAGCGGCGCGATCCCGATGTGCTCGTGTCACCCGGACACGGCACATCTCAGATCGACAGGAGGGCTCTGTGATTGGCCCTCCTGATCACATGACGGCCGTGTCCAATCACGGCCGTCATGTGATGTAAACAAACAGCCGGTTGCTAGGCAATCGGCTCCTCCTCTCCTCACACGGAAGTCACCGCTAAGGAGAGGAGAGCAGAACGCTGCAGCCGGCTGATGATCAGTGAGTATGGGCTGTTTTTTACAGCTTTTTACTCACTGATCATCAGTGTAGTGTAAACACACAACACACCACACAGTACAAACACAGTCCCCACATATGTCCCCAAAACACACATGTCCCCAAAACATACATGTCCCCAAATAATAAAAACACATGTCCCTAATAATAAAAACATGTCCCCCACATATGTCCCACTAAAATCACATGTCCCAATGATTATCTGCACACATATGTACGTGATCACCTGCACACATACAGTGGTGTGAAAAAGTGTTTGCCCCCTTCCTCATTTCCTGTTCCTTTGCATGTTTGTCACACTTAAGTGTTTCGGAACATCAAACCAATTTAAACAACAGTCAAGGACAACACAAGTAAACACAAAATGCAATTTGTAAATGAAGGTGTTTATTATTAAAGGTGAAAAAAAATCCAAACCATCATGGCCCTGTGTGAAAAAGTGATTGCCCCCTAAACCTAATAACTGGTTGGGCCACCCTTAGCAGCAACAACTGCAACCAAGCGTTTGCGATAACGTGCAATGAGGCTTTTACAGCGTCCTGGAGGGATTTTGGCCCACTCATCTTTGCAGAATTGTCCTAATTCAGTTACATTAGAGGGTTTTCGAGCATGAACGGCCTTTTTAAGGTCATACCACAACATCTCAATAGGATTCAGGTCAGGACTTTGGCTAGGCCACTCCAAAGTCTTCATTTTGTTTTTCTTCAGCCATTCGGTGGTGGACTTGCTGGTGTGTTTAGGATCATTGTCCTGCTGCAGAACCCAAGTTTGTTTCAGCTTGAGTACACGAACAGATGGTCGGACATTCTCCTTCAGGATCTCTTGGTAGACAGCAGAATTCATAGTTCCTTTTATCACGGCAAGTCTTCCAGGTCCTGAAGCAGCAAAACAGCCCCAGACCATCACACTACCACCACCATATTTTACTGTTGGTATAATGTTCTTTTTATGAAATGCAGTGTTCCTTCTACGCCAGATATACTTGGACACACACCTTCCAAAGAGTTCCACTTTTGTCTCATCGGTCCACAGAATGTTGTCCCAAAAGTCTTGGGGATCATCAAGATGTGTTGTGGAGAAATTGAGACGAGCTTTGATGTTCTTTTTGCTCAGCAGTGGTTTTCTCCTTGGAACTCTGCCATGCAGGCCATTTTTGCCCAGTCTTTTCCTGATGGTGGAGGCATGAACGCTGACCTTAACTGAGGCAAGTGAGGCCTGCAGTTCCTTGGACGTTGTTGTGGGGTCTTTTGTGACCTCTTGGATGAGTCATCGCTGCGCTCTTGGGGTAATTTTGGGCGGCCGGCCACTCCTGGGAAGGTTCACCACTGTTCCATGTCTTCGCCATTTGTGGATAATGGCTCTCACTGTGGTTCGCTGGATTCCCAAAGCTTTGGAAATGGCTTTATAACCCTTTCCAGACTGATAGATCTCAATTACTTTCTTTCTCAATTGTTCCTGAATTTCTTTGGGTCTCGGCATGATGTGTAGCTTTTAAGGATCTTCTGGTGGACCTTACTGTGTCAAGCAGCTCCTATTTAAGTGATGCCTTGATTGTGAACAGGTGTGGCAATAATCAGGCCTGGGTGTGGCTAGAGAAATTGAACTCAGGTGTGGACAACCAGTTATAGTATGTTTTAACAAGGGGGGCAATCACTTTTTCACACAGGGCCATGATGGTTTGGATTTTTTTTCACCTTTAATAATAAACACCTTCATTTACAAATAGCATTTTGTGTTTACTTGTGTTGTCCTTGACTATTGTTTAAATTGGTTTGATGTTCCGAAACACTTAAGTGTGACAAACATGCAAAGGAACAGGAAATGAGGAAGGGGGCAAACACTTTTTCACACCACTGTATGTACATGATCATTTGCGTACATATGTCCGTGATCACACAAACCAATTATTATACACTTAATGGAATTTTTTTTACCAAAAACATGTAGCAGAATACATTTTGGCTTAAATTTATGACAAAATTTGATTTTATTGGATTTCTTTTCAAATAGAAAAAAGAAAATATTGTTTTTTTTCAAAATTTCCGCTTTTTTTGCGCTTATATCGCAAAAAAAAAAAAACGGAGTCGTGAATAAATAACACCAAAATAAAGCTCTATTTGTGCGAACAAAATGATAACAATTTCATTTGGGTACAGTGTAGCATGACCGCGCAATTGTCACTGAAAGCGCTAGAGCGCTGAAAGCTGAAAATTGGGCTGGGAAGGAAGGGGGTGAAAGTGCCCTGTATTGTAGTGGTTAAATACACAATTTGACACATTTTGTTCTATCTGTTTTTAATAAGTGCAAAAAACAAAACAAACAAAAAACAAACAAACAATAAAAAAAAAAATGTAGATCCTGCTAGTAATCGTGTGAGCTAGTAACTTCCTGTGCTTCCTGCCTCCACTCTTATCAGTTACACTGTTCTCAGCTATTTCTGAGGCTACAGTACCCATCCTTCCCATCATTTTAAAATGTCATAATTTTATACCAGCTTTTTTTATAATTATTTATAATTAAATTACTATGTATTTATTCAACATATTATTATTTCTTTTTTTATTATGTATTTACATTTTTTTTTATTTTATTTGTACTTAATTTATTATGCAGTTGTTTGTTATTTATTATATATAATAGCTGTTTATCAATATATTGTTGGTTATAGTTGGCTCTGGGCAATGTTCCACTGAATGCTGGAAGCATCATTTTATCATTTTTTTAAATAATTATTTATAGGTTTATTATTTAATTAGATATATATATAGATAGATAGATATATACATCTATCTATCTTTCTTCCACTCGTGGTTAGTGTTTGGCTGAAGCCATTTATTAACAGTCAACTGTGTTTACTCTTTTTAAATAATAATCACAACAGAACCTACCCAAATTACCCTGATCAAAAGTTTATATACCCTGGTCATTTTGGCCTGATAACATGCACACAAGTTGGCACAAAGGGGTTTGAATGGCTATTAAAAAGGTAACCATCCTCACTTGTGATCTGTTTGCTTGTAATTAGTGTGTGTGTATAAAAGTTCAATGAGTTTCTGGACTCCTGACAGACCCTTGCATCTTTCATCCAGTGCTGCACTGACATTTCTGGATTCTGAGTCATGGGGAAAGCAAAAGAATTGTCAAAGGTTCTGCGGGAAAAGGTAGTTGAACTGTATAAAACAGTAAAGGGATATAAAAAGATATCCAAGGAATTGAGAATGCCAATCAGCAGTGTTCAAACTCTAATCAAGAAGTGGAAAATGAGGGGTTCTGTTGAAACCAAACCACGGTCAGGTAGACCAACTAGAATTGACTTTATTTTTTATTTTATTCATATTTCATTTATTTATTTACTAGTTATAATTATGTATAAAGACTTTTTCTAATTACATAATTTTTAGTAGCCAACTCTGGACAACGTTCCACTGAATTCTGGAAGCATAATTTTATATAATAATAAAAAAAATATTATGTATTATTTATTGATTTACTTTATTTGTATTTCATTTATGTATTTACTTATTACACTTTTTTAACTTTTTATATATTTATGTACTTATATACTTATCATATTGCTTATTATTTATTACTTATTAAATTACTTTTTATCTTTTTTTACATTAATTTATGTACTTATATACTTATTATATTGCTTATTATTTATTGCTTATTAAATTACTTTTTATCCTTTTTTTTAATATTCATTTATGTACTTATATACTTATTATATTGCTTATTATTTATTGCTTATTAAATTACTTTTTATCCTTTTTTTATATTCATTTATGTACTTATATACTTATTATATTGCTTATTATTTATTAATTATATTATTCATAATCCTTTTTTTTATATTTATTTATGTACTTATATACTTATTATATTATTTATTATATTACTTATTATCCTTTTTTTATATTCATTTATATACTTATATACTTATTATATTATTTATTACTTATTATATTACTTATTATCCTTTTTTATATTAATTTATATACTTATATACTTATTATATTGCTTATGATTTATTACTTATAATCTTTTTTTATATTTATGTACTTATATACTTATTATATTGCTTATTATTTATTAGTTATTATATGACTTATAATCCTTTTTTTAATTATTTATTTATGTATGTATATACTTATTATATTGCTTATTATTTATTACTTATTATATTACCTTTTATATATATATTTATATTTATGTACTTATATACTTATTATATTATTATGTATTACTTATAATCTTTTTTTAATGTATTTATGTACTTATATACTTATTATATTGCTTATTATTTATTATTTATTATATTATAATCTTTATATATATATATATATATATATATATATATATATATATATATATATATATATATATATATATATATATATATATATATATATATATATATATATATATACCTATTATATTTCTTATTATTTATTACTTATTATTATACTTATTATATTACTTATTATACTTTTTTTACATTTATTTGTTATAATTTATAGATTTTTTTTATAATAATTGTTTAGAATGACTTTTTCTAATGATTTTTTTTTAAATATCTGGCTCTGGACAATGCTCCACTGAATTCTGGAGTCCCTTAAACAAAAAAAAAAAAAAAATGGAGCCCATTGGCAAAGGAGCATCATTAGACTAAGATGGACCTCGGCCCGGAATATAGGACACAGCGGCTGAGTGTCGCGATGCGTCTATAGGGCCCCATTGTAGTTCAGTCTATTTCGCCAATTGTAAGTATATCAGTATGTGGAAACATTTGTCCGGCTGCGTGACCGAATTCTTTCCCGCAATTCTTTCATTTAATCCACTGGTGGCTTGAAAGGATTTAGAAGGGAACATTTTTTTCAAAGAATCTCCTTGTTGAGAAGAGCAAAGGCGCTGAAGACTCAGGGAAAAAAAAAAAAGGCCTTCAAGAGAATTCCAAGAACTGAAAGGGACTTCTGTTCCCGGTTCCCCCCTCTGATTGGCTGCTGCGGCTTTTATAAGGAGATTATTCTGTTGAAACAAATCAAAATCCCTATAAATAGCACCGGGCTGCGGATATCCGACCCTACTGTCTGCACAGCCGGTCCCCGGGAACAGGCACCATGGTCAGTCGGTAAGTGGACTTCTAATTGCCTAAATACTAGCAAATCACAGAAGCGTTAACAATAAAATTCATCATTATCGCCATTCTAATCCTAAATGTTTCTTTTTAGTTTTGGATGGGGAAGGGTCAAGTTAAAGCTTAAAGCTGAACTTCAAGCAGATAAAAAAAAAATGGATACAAATGAATGCAGCTCAGTATTAATTACTACATTATTACATAAAAAAAAAAAAAATTAAACACAAGCAGAATGTGACTTGCTATCAGCCTCTTGAAGTCCTTGTACAGCAGGGCTGGAGTGTTGGAAGAAGAATCAGCACAAAGAGCCAATCAGTTCATGTGCTGACAACAAGCATGCCGATCAGAGGAGAGAGCAGAGTGACAGAGAGATGAGCTCACTACTGTGCTGCTTCTCCTTTCACAGTCCAATCACAGGCTGGGGGGGGGGGGGGGGTGACCTGGGCTCAGAGGAAGTGGGTATAAATGATGTGGGACATCAGACAGAGGACATCTAGTGGCAGAAGAAAGTACTGCAGGGAAAAATCTCTTGATTGAAGCAAAGCATTGCAACAATAGTTGATATTGTTATTTTATCTTTTATTGGGATGCTCATTTAAATCGTTCTGCTTTGACTGAAGGCACATAGCTATATCAAAAATGTAAATGTATGAGATTTTTTATATATATATATATATATATAGGCACATAGCTATATCAAAAATGTAAATGTATGAGATTTTATATATATATATATATATATATATATATATATATATATATAAAAAATCTCATACATTTACATTTTTGATATAGCTATGTGCCTTCAGTCAAAGCAGAACGATTTAAATGAGCATCCCAATAAAAGATAAAATAACAATATCAACTATTGTTGCAATGCTTTGCTTCAATCAAGAGATTTTTCCCTGCAGTACTTTCTTCTGCCACTAGATGTCCTCAATCTGATGGCCCACATCATCTATCTATCTATCTCTATCTCTATCTCCATCTCAAGGCCCATACACACGATCAGACTTTTTGACAACAAACATGCAAATTAGCTGTTTTAAGGCAACATTCGACCGTGTGTACTTTTTCGGTTTTCATCGGACAAATGTTGGCTGTGCGAACAGACAGACTTTGACAACATAAGTCCGATGGAGCAAAGTCCGATCGTGTGTACAGAAAACCATCGGACTTTACAAACACCAAAAGGTGGCGGTAAAGAGCAGAAAAACCACGTGATTTGGTGAAAGTTGGCTGAAAAAGTCTGATCATGTGTATGCAATACAAGTTTACGGCCAACGCCCTTTGTACAAAAATCCACGGGAAAGTTTGTTTAAAGTGTGATCGTGTGTATGAGACTTATCTATCTATCTATCTATCGCCATCTCTATATCTATCTATCTCTTCTCTATCTCTATCTATCACTATCTCTATCTGTCTCTATATCTATCTATTTCTATCTATCTCTATCTATCGTTAGATATCTGCCAAAATATTGATATTTCTGTACATTCGGTCACAAAACTTATATCTATAACATGCAGCACAGATAGACAGATAGACGGGTGATCTGAAATTTCTCTAGTGCAGGTAAGAGATACAGCTAGGTCCCCTCCCTTCCCCCCAAGCTTGTGATTGGATAATGAAGCAACAGCAGCAGGAGACTGATGAGCTCATCTCTCTGCTCTCTCCTCCTGCCAGTGTGTTACATTTGCATGCAGCACAACTGATTTGCTCCTAGTTGTTCCCCCTCCCAGACTGAGTTCCTCTGTGACAACAAAGAGGGATGAATCTCCCCAGCAGAGGCAATGACGACAATAAAAATCTGACAGAGTTTCTAACCCCTCCTTTATACTTTAATATTTTTATGTATTTGCAAAAAATAAAAATAAAATGTATTTATAGCGTTTAATTACTGTACACATTTTGCCATTTTCATTTTCACATTCTTGCTGTTTCACTTTTACACACTGTGAGGGGTTAGCTCGGTAGCGGGTGTGTGTGACCCCCCTGGATGGGTTCACAACACAAAGTCAGGCACAGCAGACAGCGGTGTAGGTTCAAAAAACAAAAGATCCGGTTTATTTCTGCTACATGCAGTGATACATAAACAGCCAAACAAAATAAAACAGGAAAATAAATCCTGGTCAGCTTGACCTCTAACTACACACGTAGACTCCCTGTCTAACAACTGGGTGCAGCCTTGTGCTGCCCCAGTCCCTGTCTCTATTGTAGGGGTTTGCCACACAGGCGTTAACTCACCGCACAGAACAGATCTCAGACTCCCCAGTCTATACACACAAAACTGGTTCCAGGATGGAGCATCTCCCTATGCATGCTGGGGTTTTTTGTAGAGGTCTTAATGAGCCCACTTACTACAGCTGGGCTCATTAACTCTTCCCCTCTAATTGTAAAAGTCTGCATAAAACCTGAATCTAGGACACACATATTTCCCATCCTGAATACAACCAGGTGATTTTACCTGCGTGCTGCCACATACCCCCCCCTCTTGTTTCAACCTTGGGGTTGTAACACAAGCAGAAAGACACGCATGTATCCGAGACAAAGCATCCACATTCCCCATTTTAACACCAGGGCGATGCTTAACTGTAAAGTTAAATTCCTGTAGGGCCAGGAACCACCTATTTACCCTTCTATTGGTCTCCTTGTTCTGAGCCATCCACTTTAAAGGAGCGTGATCAGTCACCAGGTCAAAGTGCCTACCTAGCAGATAGTACCGAAGGGAATCTAGAGCCCACTTCACTGCTAAACATTCCTTCTCAATCGTGGAGTAATTTACCTCATGGGACTTCAACTTCCTGCTGAGGTAAATGACTGGGTGCTCTTCCCCGTTCCAGACCTGGGATAACACTGCTCCTAACCCAACGTCTGATGCATCAGTTTGTACCACGAAGTCCTTAGAGAAGTCTGGTGAGTACAACACTGGCTGGCTACATAAGGCTGTTTTTAAGGACTGAAATGCTTCCTCAGCCTCTGGGGACCATTTAACCATGACAGACTCTTTCCCTTTTGTCAGGTTGGTGAGAGGCACGGCCTGAGAAGCAAAATGGGGAATGAATCGTCGATAATAGCCAGCGATTCCCAGAAAGGCTCGTACCTGTTTCTTGCTGTTGGGACGTGGCCAACTCTGTATGGCCTCGACTTTATTGACTTGGGGTTTTATCACCCCCCTCCCAATAGTGTACCCAAGATATTTGGCCTCCTCCTGTCCAATGGTACACTTCTTTGGATTGGCCGTAAACCCAGCTTCCCGGATAGAGTCTAGGACTGCTTGTACTTTTGGCAAATGTGAGACCCAGTCTGTGCTATGGATAATCACATCATCCAGGTAAGCTGCAGCATATTTCTGATGGGGCCTCAGAATCTTATCCATTTTCCGCTGGAATGTTGCCGGTGCATTCTGTAACCCAAACGGCATTCTCTTATATTGGAATGCCCCATCTGGGGTTACAAACGCAGTTTTCTCCTTGGCCGACTCGGCCAGGGGAATTTGCCAATACCCTTTGGTGAGATCAAGAGTTGTCATATATCGGGCTGTTCCCAGCCGGTCAATCAACTCATCTATACGTGGCATGGGGTAGGTGTCAAATTTTGTAACTTTATTTAATTGTCTAAAATCGTTACAAAACCGCCAGCTCCCATCAGGTTTGGGCACTAGTACAATAGGACTTGACCAGTCACTCTGGGACTCCTCTATCACACCCAATTCCAGCATCCTTTGAACCTCCCCACGTATTGCCTCCCGTCGGGCCTCTGGTATTCTATAAGGTTTTAGTTTTACCCTTTCTCCTGGCGGGGTGATAATGTCATGCTCTACGCCAGATGTTTGTCCCGGAAGCTCAGAGAAAATCTCTTTGTTACGAAGTACAAACTCTTTAACCTCCTGTTGTTGGGGTTTCGATAAGGTGTCTGCTATTCCAACCTCAGGAACTAAGCAATCAGGCTGTACTTGTGACAAAGTCTCTGCGACTAGGGATTCCCTATCCCTCCAGGCTTTCAGCAGATTGACGTGATAGATCTGCTCCGGCTTTCGCCTTCCTGGCTGTCTAACCCTGTAGTTCACCTCACTAATTTTTTCAATTACTTCATATGGACCTTGCCATTTGGCCAGAAATTTGCTTTCAACCGTAGGGACTAGCACCAAGACCCTATCCCCCGGGGAAAAAGTACGGGTCTTGGCCCCACGGTTGTACACTCTCTGCTGTGCTAACTGCGCTTGGGTCAAATGTTCCTTTACAATTGGCATTACCTGTGCAATTCTATCTTGCATCAGGGCGACGTGCTCAATCACACTCCTGTGAGGAGAACTCTAATTTTCCCAAGTTTCCTTGGCGATATCCAGCAGCCCTCTTGGGTGTCTCCCATAGAGCAACTCGAAGGGTGAGAAACCCGTAGAGGATTGGGGTACCTCCCTAATGGCAAACATCAGATAGGGTATTAGACAATCCCAATTCTTTCCATCTCTATCCACCACCTTCTTTAACATTTGTTTTAGGGTTTTGTTGAATCTTTCAACCAACCCATCTGTTTGGGGGTGATACACAGATGTACGCAATTGCTTCACTTTGTACAACTTGCATAATTCTTTCATAACCCGGGACATAAAGGGTGTACCTTGGTCCGTAAGCAGTTCCTTACAAATACCCACGCGGCTAAAAACAAGGGATAGCTCTTTGGCTATGGTTTTGGCCGAGGTATTTCGGAGAGGAATTGCTTCCGGATAACGGGTGGCATAGTCCAATATAACCAAAATGTACTGATGCCCCCTAGCAGACTTCATTATCGGACCTACCAAATCCATTGCGATCCTCTCAAAGGGGACCTCAATGATAGGAAGAGGTACCAGTGGGTTACGGAAATGTGGCATAGGTGCCGACTTCTGACACACAGGGCAGGAGGAACAATACTTTTCTATTTCCTTCATGACCCCAGGCCAATAGAATCTCTGCAATACCCTCTCTCTGGTTTTCTCTGTCCCCAGATGACCTCCCAGAATGTGTCCATGAGCCAATTCTAACACCAACTTCCTGTAAGGTTTGGGCACTACAAGTTGCTCAATGGTTTCTTCTGCCCTTTGAGCCACTCGATACAGCAGGTCCCTTTCCACAGTGAAGTACGGGTAAGTGCAAGTCTTATCTGGGTTCACTAACTCGCCATCTATTTTCACCACATTTTCCCGTGCCTTTATTAGGGTGGGGTCTTTTAACTGTTCTGTGGCAAAATTTTCCCTGTGAACCTCAAGATCCGAAAACTCCACAGACGGCATGTTTTCAACTGAGGATGTTGGCTCCTCCCCAGTTTCTCGAGTTTCCCCCGCCAATACCGACAAGGGAAATTCAGGAGAGTCCTCACCACTCCCAGAGGAATTCTGGTCATCTTCCTGGTCTATAGGGGCACCAATGGGGGCTCCAGACAATCCCAGAGTTCCCAGAATTTTGGAAAATCCCTTCCCACAATAGCATCATGTGGTAAGTGAGACACTAACCCCACCTGATGAGAGAGGTTACCTTTGGGGGTCTCAAAAAACACTGAAGTTACAGGATACTCTCGGGTGTCCCCATGCACACAAATAACAGCCACCCTGTTCTTCCCAGAGACCTCTGTAGTAACTAATTCAGCTTTTATCAATGTTACCAGGCTACCTGAATCTAGCAACACATCAACATGTCTACCATTAATACACATTTTACATAAATGTCTCTCAGGTCCCCGAATGGCAGTGCATGCAACTGTCGCAAACAGCGACTGACGTCTCTCCCTTATAAAGTCACATTGCATAGGCTCATCCACAACTGGGCAATTGGCTGCAATATGTCCCTCTTGCCGGCAGCGGTAGCAAATAATTTTTTTCGCTGCCTCTTGCAGCATGGGCTTCCTGGGCTGCTCCCGCCAGACCTTAGGTAGAACTGCCACCCTCTCACTCTCTCCACCCTCACCCCTTGGAGTCATCTTACCCGCCACTGGGGATGATCTGGTCTTAGGGGGGAAAGTCCGTGAGTCCCTGGAAGAGGTGGTCAAGTTCTCTGTAGCCAAGTACCTCTCAACCAGATCCACAAGTTTATCTGCATTTTCTGGGTCTCCATGGCTTACCCATTTTTGGATGGCAGTAGGAAGAGCTCTCAGGAAACGATCCATAACCACACGTTCCACAATGTTTGGTGCGGTCAAAATCTCTGGCTGCAGCCACTTCCTGCTCAGGTGAATGAGATCATACATTTGAGACCTGGGAGGTTTTCCAACCTGAAAAGTCCAGTTATGCACACGCTGAGCCCGGACTGCCAGGGTGACACCCAGCCGTGCCAATATTTCTGCTTTTAGCACCACATAGTCTTTTGCTTGGTCAGGCTCTAGGTCATAATAAGCTTTCTGCGATTCCCCAGTTAACAGAGGGGCCACCAGTCCAGCCCATTGCTCCTTAGGCCACTTTTCCCTTTCAGCAGTCCTTTCAAATGTGGTCAAAAACACCTCCGGATCATCCTCTCCAGTCATTTTTGTCAATAAACGGCTCACACCAAAGGATGCGGTATTATTGTACCCACTTGCTTCATTGGTCTGCGGACGTTGCTGTATCAATGTCTCGATTTGCTGTTGAAAATTCTGCTCTTGCTTCTGCAACAGGTCTATGAAGCGGGCTTCAGATCGCTGCTGGGCTTGTTGCTGAGCTTCCAAACTCTGCTGCAAAGTTGCATTTGTCTGCTGCTGATTTGCATTTGCCTGCTGCTGGGCTTGTTGTTGAGCTGCAAGGCTCTTTTGTAAAGCTGCATTTGTTTGCTGCTGATTTGCATTTGCTTGCTGCTGGTTTGCATTTGCTAGAGCCAGCTGTCTCAGTATCTCCTCCATTGCTGGCCTTTAAAAAAAATTGAAAAAAAACTTGCCAAAATTCTCCACCAACTGTGAGGGGTTAGCTCGGTAGCGGGTGTGTGTGACCCCCTGGATGGGTTCACAACACAAAGTCAGGCACAGCAGACAGCGGTGTAGGTTCAAAAAACAAAAGATCCGGTTTATTTCTGCTACATGCAGTGATACATAAACAGCCAAACAAAATAAAACAGGAAAATAAATCCTGGTCAGCTTGACCTCTAACTACACACGTAGACTCCCTGTCTAACAACTGGGTGCAGCCTTGTGCTGCCCCAGTCCCTGTCTCTATTGTAGGGGTTTGCCACACAGGCGTTAACTCACCGCACAGAACAGATCTCAGACTCCCCAGTCTATACACACAAAACTGGTTCCAGGATGGAGCATCTCCCTATGCATGCTGGGGTTTTTTGTAGAGGTCTTAATGAGCCCACTTACTACAGCTGGGCTCATTAACTCTTCCCCTCTAATTGTAAAAGTCTGCATAAAACCTGAATCTAGGACACACATATTTCCCATCCTGAATACAACCAGGTGATTTTACCTGCGTGCTGCCACAACACACACAATATATTATATAGATATATAGATAGATAGATAAATAGATAGGAGAGAGACAGTATATAGGTTTGTAGTAGCTGCAGTGTACCTACATATAAGATAACGCAGTCAGCATTCCTACTGAACAATTGCTGGGGGGGAATCAAATACAGGATAAGCCATAAAGCACATCCTCCGTCATCAGTCTAAGCAGGCTTATAACTATGGAAGGGGGAACAGGATGGTACAATCACTGGATTTATTTAGGGATGATTAGGTTAACCCCTTCAGCTTCGGAAGGTTTTACCCCATTCCTGACCAGGCAATTTTTTGCGATACAGCACTGCGTCCCTTTAACTAACAATTGCGCGGTCGTGCGACGCTGTACCCAAACAAAATTGGCATCCTTTTTTTTCTCCACAAATATAGATTTCTTTTGGTGGTATTCACTCACTTCTGCGGTTTTTATTTGTTGCACTATAAACAAAAACAGAGCGACAATTAAAAAAAAAAAAAAAAAAAGCAATATTTTTTACTTTCTGCTATAAAACACATCCAATAAAAAAAAAAATGTCTTCACCACTTTAGGCCAATATGTATTCTGCTACATATTTTTTGTAAAAAATCCCAATATGTGTATATTGATTGGTTTGCGCAAATGTTATACAAACTATGGGATATTTAAAAACATTTTTCTTACTAGTAATGGTGGTGATCAGCGACTTATAGCAGGACTGCGATATTGCGGCGGACAAATCGGACACTAACTGACACTTTTGATACTTTTTGGGGACCAGTGACACTAATACAGTGATCAGTGCTTAACCACTTCAACTCCGGAAGGATTTACCCCCTTCCTGACCAGAGCACTGTTTGTGATTCGGCACTGCGTCGGTTTAACTGACAATTGCGCAGTCGTGCGAGGTGGCTCCCAAACAAAATTGACGTCCTTTTTTTTCACACAAATAGAGATTTCTTTTGGTGGTATTTGATCACCTCTGCGTTTTTATTTTTTGTGCTATAAACAAAAAAAGAGCAACAGTTTTTGTTATAATAAATGCCCCCAAAAATATATATTAAAAAACATTTTTTTTCCTCAGTTTAGGCCGATATGTATTCTTCTACATATTTTTGGTAAAAAAAAAAATATTATCAATATATATTATTGATTGGTTGCACAAAAGTTATAGCATCTACAAAATAGGGGATCATTTTATGGCATTTTTATTAATAATTTTTTTTTTTTACTAGTAATGGCGGCGATCAGTGATTTTTATCATGACTGAGGTTGCAGGAAAGAAATTTGCTCAATTCCCTTTATCAACGCAGACAATGTTGATGGGAATTGCTCCTGGCAAGTCATTGTCTTCACCCAGTAGGGGAATGGGTGGGTAGGGGAAGCCACCCCTGCCGGGAGAAGACAGTGATTTTTCCTAGAGGCTATAGAAGCTGCTTGCGATACTCGCAAGTGAATCCGGCAGGGTGGTTGTACCCAAGTTGATCGATCGATCAACTTGGTACATTCAGCCTGCCCATTAATGGTTCCCGCTGAACAGGCCGAGATTCCAACCATCTATGGCCGGTCTAACTAATGATGGAAAATGTGTGCCGCTCTGGCTACAAGAGGGAAAGCGGTCCTGTGGATACAGGGAAGGAGCTTGTCTCGGCTCCTTGTTGAGCAAAAGATGAATCTCATGAAGCCGCACATCCATGCAGACCCACTGGTCGTGAAATGAGTGGCACTTTCAGCCTGTGCTCCCATCAGACCACGCCCCCAACGTGTTTCACCCCTCCCTTCAGTGCTTAATCATGGGGATGGAGACTCCAAGCGCGTGGGGGGGGAGGTAAATACACGATTGGCAGCTAATCAATGTGTCTGCATTGATGTGCGGCTTCATGAGATCCATACTTAGGGTACATGGGGGCCATAAACGCTCCAATAAATAATCAGTTTCTTTTACAATTGATCACTTCTGATAGGAATATTAAAATCAACAACCTATTTTATCAATATTCCACACACTGGGAAGTGGGTTTCTATTTATAGTTAAGAAACCATCATAATTTATGATCATAAATTATTGATCACCTCTCTGCTTCCACCATGTAATCTTATACTCTGGTTAATCAAGATACGATCATATTTATGAACACAGTATCTCGGTACTACAGAAATGTAGTCTAAATCTATTGGAAGGGGAGTTATGGCCATTCATTTGTTTGCAGAATCGATCATTTTGATTGAATTGCACACACAGTGATCAGATAATTAAATTGAAGCGTGTGTGGCCACCATAATAAAGGGTTACATTGATTTGCAGAAATATGAAACAGAAAAGATACAAAAGAAACAATTTTTACATTCTTTCTCTGTCTCCTCTATGAACAATATTACATTGTATCTCTGTATCTCCCCTGTGAACAACGCTGCAATGTTGTCTGTTGTATTATGCCCTCAGTCTCTGAATATCTCTTGCATCATCTCCTCAGTCTGACCATCTCTTTTATCATGTCTGCAGTCTCTGTCCATCTCTTGTATCATGTCCATAGTCTGACCATCTCTTGTATCCATATTCACAGTCTCTGACCATCTCTTGTATCATCTCCTCAGTCTGACCATCTCTTGTATCATGTCCACAGTCCCTCACCATCTCTTGTATTCATGTCCACAGTCTCTGACCATCTCTTGTATCATGTCTGTAGTCTCTGACCATCTCTTGTATCATGTCTGCAGTCTCTGACCATCTATTGTATCATGTCTGCAGTCTCTGACCATCTCTTGTATCATGTCTGTAGTCTCTGGCCATCTCTTTTATCCATGTCCACAGTCTGATCATCTCTTGTATCATGTCCGCAATCTCTGACCATCTATTGTATCATGTCTGCAGTCTCAGATCAACTTTGTCTATAGTTTCTGACCATCTATTGTATCATGTCCATAGTCTGACAGTCTCTGGCCATCTCTTGAATCATGTCTACAATCTCTGACCATCTTTTGTATCATGTCTACAGTCTCTGACCATCTGTTTTATCCATGACCATCACTTGTATCATGTGCACATGGAGGCAGCTGCAGTCTGCACCCCCCTCTGTAGGTGGCAAATGACTTGAGCAGCAATACAGAAAGGAGAAGTTGATAGGAACTTGATTCCTTTATGACTTCCTGGGTCATCGAAGGAGCAGCTGTCAAACTGGACGCTGTTGCACTGTGTGAACCTAGCAGCCATCTTGGGTGAGGCCATTGCTTATTTAAGGCACGGCCCCCTTGACTTGGCAAGCACTCTGTGGGTGGTTAGCGTAGGGCAGGGATATGCAATTAGCGGACCTCCAGCTGTTGCAGAACTACAAGTCCCATGAGGCATAGCAAGACTCTGACAGCCACAAGCATGGCACCCAGAGGCAGAGGCATGATGGGTAGTTTTGCAACAGCTGGAGATCCGCTAATTGCGAATCCCTGGCGTAGGGTAAGGAGCCCCGTCTGTTAGAGACAGTATCTAGTGTTAGGGAGAAATTCCAGGGGAGTAGGGACAGTGTAGGGACTACGCTACTCTTCATTTAGGAAACCTCCCAGTTGGGTCAGACCAGCCAGGCTGCAATCCCGCTCCTCGTTGCAGAAGCAGTTGGCATCCAGTCAAGCTTAAATATTGTTACTACAGACTTCATAAATGACTCTGGATGGTTGTTCTCACTCGCCAGGCCTATTTATACCTTGTTGGAATTTTCTGCAATACATAATTCAAGCTACTCAGGCACTGTGTGATTTCTGCACCCCCCCCCCCCCCCCCACAGCCCACTGCTCCCTAATCACACACAGTCTCTGACCATCTCTTGTATCATAGCCATAATCTTTTACTATAGCCTGGCAATTGATGCATGTGTGCGGTGTGTGGGCATTAAAGCCCAGCTTTTTGCCATTGCACATATGGTTTTAGCTGCAGATCAGTGAGCGGGGAGAGGGGGAGGTGTAGTGAGGAGAAGGAGAGAATTTTTGTTCAGAACGGAATACATCTGCGAATGAAATGCATTCCCATAGAAGATAATGGCCTTGTAATTCGCACCGCAATGCCCAGAAAATGCACATGTTTTTCATGCAATGAGCAGTGCGAATGCAATGCACATATGTGAACCAGATGCTTTCAAATGAATGTATTTTAAAATGTTCTGCGAATTGGATGCGGTGTAAGCATCTAATTTGCATAGGTGGGAACAGGGGCTGAGATTGTGATACTAAGCCCTTGTACACATGGTCGGAGATTCCGACAACCAAATCCGTCTGAGTAATTCCGACGGATTAATTCCGGAAGAGGTCCGGAAGTGATGTTGCATACACACGGTCGGACTAAGTTGTCGGAAAATCCGATTGTACATAACGTGATGACGTTATTTCAGTACGACGGGACTACGTTCAGGCTAGTAGCCAATAGCTTTGGTCTAGGAATTTGATCTGAGCATGCGTGGCACTTTGTCCGTCGGAGTAGGCTACACATGATCGGAGTATGTCTGATCGGAGCATTTTGTTGGAAAATTTTACCGGCAAGTTGGAAAAATTGGTCTGTCAGATATTCCGACGGACACAGTCCGATGCAGACCACACACAGTTGGAATATCCAACAAAGCGGTCCAATAGGAAACATTCAGACGGAATCTCCGATCGTGTGTACAAGGGCTTAGAGCAGATGTTAATATAATCAGCTTAAAGTAACCTGATTTCGGGTGTCTCCTGATATAATCTGTTTAAGGTGTTACGTGTTAAGCGTCTTTCTCCCATCGTATAATTTCCCCATTGTCTAACTCCTAGGTGTGCATCTCCATTGTTAATTGAATCACCTATTGTTTCTGTCTGATCGTCCCTTGGAGATGTGATCAATATTGTGACCACTTTACTTTGATATCGAACCATTGTGGGATTTTCTATGTTTATGTTGGCTGTTCCTTAACTATGTTAATTATCTTACTGTTTGCAAAACATGATCAAGCTATTTCTGTGTGGTATATAAATTCTGTGTGAGTTTACAATAAAGTTCCAGTTCCACACCAACTAAGCTAGTGTTGGCTAGATTCTTGGGTGCAATATTCATCTATAATATCTGGTTCCTGGTTCCAGACTGGAGGAAGCTATATCTTGATGGAGGCACCCAAGCTGGGTGCTGGACAGTTCTGTCACAGGTTACTGGGATGTAAAGGGGTTACTGGAGTATATATCATCACCTAGCAACCGTCATCTCTTTTCCATAAGAACCTTTACATTCGCAGTATGTGATCTCATATTTTAAGCTACACATGCCATTATATAGAGAGTCCCGGGGCAGAAGGCAGAGAGACATAGGCGGAGGGACGGCATGACAGTGCTGGGAATAGCACAGTCACCGCTTTAAGGGATGGAAGTCAGAGCTTTAAGAGAGGGGGAGTGTCTAGGGGCTGGGCAGTGCGCAGGCAAAAAAGTATAGTGCAGGAAGGAGGAAGTGACGTCAGTCTCAAGCAGGGGAGGAAGAGATTCCCACCCACCTGTCCTGTATTCAAGAGGATATTTGTTTTAACAAGGGGCTCTTAAGCTAAGGCAGTCTTTTGGGTCGCTGGAAGAGGAGAAGGAGAGGTACATGTATGGAACATGTAGTACCCATCCATGGGATGGAGGTGGTTATTGTACTTCCGGGTTAAGAGGGGTTAACCCGGAAGGGTTAAAAAGGGTAGGTCACTGTGACACGTTGGGTACCGCCTCCGAGTCCGGGGTTTCCGACTGGAGGCAAGAGTTCAAAGTTCAAGGTAGTTGTTCACAGTGACCAGTGGTTGGTGGTTGCCCCTTATTCATCATGACCCATTTATAGGAAATTGAAGTGACGGTGAAAAGTTTAAAAGTTATTTATTAAATGTTATATATTGTATTAATAAAAGGCCGGCTGGCCATTTACTCCACACCTTGTCGAGTCATCTGTTAATAAGGGGTAGTGTTTGGGTAGTGATTTAAGGTTATTAGTTACTGGGCTTAGGCCCTACATATGTCAAGATCAATCAGACATTAAACATATAGTACAGATTACATAACACTGGACCAAAAAACGCTTCCCCACCTCAGTCTTAGCAATTCCCACTGAGCACATAACACTCCATCGACAGAGCTTACCTCTAGAGAAACCACATGTCACAATCATCAGGGATTTCTATCTATAGTTCTAGTACCCAACACAAGCCGGCCATGTTGGGTTTCTGGTGTTATATAGAAACGTAGCCAAATGAACCCTCCTAGAAATACTATTTGTGGTCTGTATATGATTTTTCTAACATGGCTAAAGCTTTAAGAATATTTCAATGTAACCCCGATGACATAGATAACCTGAGATGTCTTATAGGGTGGAACACCCCGCCGGAGGGTACAAGAAACTGTTCGAGACAGTAGAGGAGCTGGCTACACCAATGAGTGTGCATGTCACAGGTTAGACATATATCCATCTATCTATCCATATCTATCCGTATTTATTTATCTCTCCGTAGCTATCTATCTATCCGTGAACCTCCGCCCCAGTCTCAAGTTTTTTGCAGACTCTAACAGGTTTTATTCTAAGATTGCCGTGTTGCAAATAATTGAAGAACTCTGGACAGCCGCACTCCAAAATAAATTCAAATGCCTTTTATTCGTGAAGCAGAATCACACAAAAGTGTGTCACAGCAAAGCACAATAGCTAACGTGTTTCACACTACCAAGAGTGCTTACCCATAGCTGCTCAGCTATTAGCTATTGTGCTTTGCTGTGACCCACTTTTGTGTGATTCTTCTTCATAAATAAAAGGCATTCGAATTTATCTTGGAGTGCGGCCGTCCAGAGTTCTTCAATTATTTGCAACAAGTATATGCCGTGCCTACACCTTGGTTTTTTCCATTCCTGGAGGGGCTGTTTTCTTGGATTTGTGGACTTTGGCTGTATTTGGCTCAATCCATCTTCCCATCAACTCTGACCAGCTTCCCTGTCCCTGCTGAAGAAAAGCATCCCCACAACATGATGTTGCCACCACCATTTTGGGGATGGTGTGTTCAGGGTGATGTGCAGTTTTAGTTTTCCTCCCCATGTTGCGTTTTGTTTTTAGGCCAAAAAGTTCAATTTTGGTCTCATCTGACCAGAGCTCCTTCTTCCACATGTTTGCTGTGTCCTCCACATGGCTTCTCACAAACTGCAAATGGGACGTCTTATGGCTTTCTTTCAACAATGTCTTTCTTCTTGCCACTCTTCCATAAAGGGCAGATTTGTGGAGAGCACGACTAATAGTTGTCCTGTGGACAGATTCTCCCACCTGAGCTGTGGATCTCTGCAGCTCCTCCAGAGTTACCATGGGCCTCTTGGCTGCTTCTCTGATGAATGCTCTCCTTGCTCGGCCGGTCAGTTTAGGTGGACGGCCATGTCTTGGTAGGTTTGCAGTTGTGCCATACTCTTTCCATTTTCGGATGATGGATTTAACAGAGCTCCGTGAGATGTTCAAACCTATTTTTTTTTCCAAATAACAGTTTTTATTAATCATCACAGCAGATAAATAGACCAGAAGTTGACACTGTAATACACAAACTTCATCATAACGGCAGTAAAACCAGTGTATATCAAGTAACAGTAAACAGTGATACAGACCGCAGGGGGTCATTGCTGACTCCATATACCAAGGCTATTTTTTTAATAACCTGTTGTTATAGCCTCTATCAGTTTTTTTGGGCATCTGTATGACATTTGAGATATTTTTCCTTCACTTCCTGTCCCATAGCCAAATCAGGAAGTGAGAGGAAATCCATCCAAAGTGAGGTGTCCCCATTGGAAGATTTCCCCCCATTACTGTTCTCGTGTCAAATATAAATTTGGGATTTTCTTTTACTTTCACTTTCAATTATGACAGTAAACAGGATAAATGCAGAGGGTGCATCTCCCTAATGGGGGCAAAAACAGAAATAAAAACCTGACTGGGGTTCTATTCCCTCTGCACTGTATCCAAAACTGCCTTTAGTTACACTTTATCTGTCTATTTCTCTATCTATCTATTAGTATCTATCGATCTCTCCATACTTATACAGTTTATATACTCCACAGGCCGTCTCCCCCCTTGGCTGTCCGGCAGTCTCCTGCGATGTGGCCCCGGCCTGTTTGAAGTTGGCTCCGAGCAGTTTTATCATTTGTTCGATGGTCAGGCTCTCCTCCACAAGTTTGAGGTTAAAGACGGTCATGTGACATACCATCGGCGGTAAGTGTGCACGGTGCACCTAGCACTGTAAGTATGAATGTAGACATTGTGGGAGATTTACTAAGACTGTTGCAAACAGAATCTGGTGCAGCTCCACATAGTAACCAATCAGCTTCTAGGTTTTATTGTCAAAGCTTAACTGCTGCACCACATTCTAAGGGGCTTCAGTTTTAGTAAATGCCCCCAATTCTGTCTTATGGGCACTCTGCAGCTTCTCCAGATGCCCATACTGACTGGTCATGGGAAAGGTATTGGAAGGTATGTTGTATCTCCTTGGCATTGTCATGCTCTCAGATAGGCTATATTTGGGATTGTCCCCTCACTTTTCCCCATCTCTGCTGCATACATTTATTAAAGTGGGATAAGCCAATATTGTCTGAATACCAGTGGCGGCTGGTGCTCAAAATTTTTGGGGGGGCACAAACGAACTGAAAAATATTGAAACAAAAACATCAAATGCAGCTTCACTGTGCCCATTATATGCAGCCACTGTGCCCATCATATGCAGCCAACGTGCCTATTACATGCAGCCACGGTGCCCATCATATGCAGCCACTGTGCCCAGCAAATTCAGCCAACTATGCCCAGCAAATGCAGCCACTGTGCCCATCATATGCAGCCAACTGTGCCCAGCAAATGCAGCCACTGTGCTCATCATATGCAGCCAACTGTGCCCATCATATGCAGCCACTGTGCCCAGCAAATGCAGCCAGCTGTGCCCAGCAAATGCAGCCAACTATGCCCAGAAAATTCAGCCATTGTGCCCATCATATGCAGTCAACTGTGCCCTTCATATGCAGCCAACTGTGCCCATTCATATGCAGCCAACAGTGCCCATCATATGCAGCCAACTGTGCCCCATCTCATGCAATCCACTGAGCCAAGCAAATAAAGCCACTGTGCCCATCATATGCAGCCCACTGTGCCCATCATATGCAGCCCACTGTGCCCCATCACATGCAGCCCACTGTGCCCATCATATGCAGCCACAGTGTCCATCACATGCAGCCAACTGTGCCCATCATATGGAGCCAACTGTGCCCATCATATACAGCAACTGTACCCATCATATACAGCCACTGTGCCCATCATATGCAGCCCACTGTGCCCCATCACATGCAGCCCACTGTGCCCCATCACATGCAGCCCACTGTGCCCATCATATGCAGCCACAGTGTCCATCACATGCAGCCAACTGTGCCCATCATATGGAGCCAACTGTGCCCATCATATACAGCAACTGTACCCATCATATACAGCCACTGTGCCCATCATATGCAGCCAACTGTGCCCATCATATACAGCTACTGTACCCATCATATGCAGCCAACTCTGCCCATCATATGCAGCCAACTCTGCCCATAACTTACCCTATTGTGGTATCGGGTGACGGCGGCGAGCTGTGGGTCAGGCGGCGGCTCTGGTATCCTCCGTGCGTCTCTTCTTGCCTTCTGTTGGACGGCCAATGGGATTGCTTGTGCCTTCAGCCAAAAAGGGGATGGGTAACAGAGCATTGTGTTCGGAGTCCACCCAGTGTTCAGTGTAACACATCTGGGTGGACTCCGAGCGCAATGCTCTGCGCCATGAGTACACCCTTTTTTGAAGCCTATTAGAGCCACTGGCTCTAATCAGGTGCTTCAAAACATAGATTTGTGCTTTGCATGAATCTATCCATGATACATAGAGGGGGTGGCTGGAGAGAGGGGGTGAGAGGGGACGGCTCCTATGTGCCCTTAATGGACGCACCGCCACTGCTGAATACAAGAGTCATGTGGATTTTTATTTTTTTTTAATAAAAAGGTTTTTATTTTGCAATAAAACAACCATTATAGCAACCGAAGGCATAACAAAAAAAGGAAAGAAAAAAGATGTACATACATTGTGCGGTGAACACAATCACGATAGGTTCAAGTAAAATGCAGTTGGTTTCTAACGGTCAGAACATCCTACAATTGTAGAAGGGACATGAGAATGGTCGGGGGGGGGGGGGAGAGGACCGGGCTCTAATCAATATCTTCAGCCACATACCTTGGTATATATATTTAGAATATCCTTGTATAGTCAGATGAGCTGACCTGGAAAGACCCTAATAGGGCAACATAGATAGCCCTTAGGGTACCTTAGAGTTGTACGCATCTCCCCTGGGAAGCGGGGCAACCTCTGCCCCTAGTCCAGGGGTAATTGTTCTTCATGGACCCAGGCCCCCAAATTTTAGAGAATTTTTTTGGAACAGTTGCGGCCTAAGAGTCATGTGTATTCTCATTAAATCTCGGTATACTTTGTGTATTTCTTCCAGATCTGTGCAGTAATCCAGTGTGAGGCTTTCCCTCTGCCTAGAAGCTTCCTGTAATAAAGACCGATCACTGCTGCTCTCTCTCCTTGTGCAGGGTGACTGGCAGTGGTGGCCCATAATCAAGGGTGTACGGTCCACGCCCCCCCCCCGCCCCTTATCCATGCATTCGGCCCCCTAATTTACATGCAGGTGCTGGATGCATGGATTCCAATCAGGGTTTTTTTTTTTTTTAAAGCACGAGGCTTCAAAAAAGAACCTAAGGCTCTATTAGGCTCATTTATTCACTATTGTCATCCTGATTCTCCTCCCGGCCAATCAGGAAGCGGGTCGTGAGACCCAGTTCCCGATTGCCGGAAAGGAGGAGCAATCCTATTGGCCTAGGAGGAGATGCACGGCAGAAGACACCATGATGCCGAGAAGACACTGGGGAAGCCGCCGCCCTGAGGGAAGCGATGCCCCAGCCTTAGATAGGGTAAGTGCGGAGCTGGTAACCAACTGGAGGGGGGGGGGGGTTGGAGAGGGTGTGGGTGCGCTGTTTGCACCCGCCCAAAAATATATACCACTGGTCTGCCCCCTCTTGTCTCCGCCCCTCCTGTAGTTTTTTCTGCAGGCAGCTTGTAGAGGGTGGAGCCTGCTGGGTCCCACCCCACTCTGACTGCTGCTCTCTCTCCTTGTGCAGGGTGACTGGTCTTGTCTCCGCCCCCCTCCTGTAATTTTCTTCAGGCTACCTGTAGTGGGTGGAGCCTGCTGGTCCCCTCCCACAGCTCTGCTCTCTGTACAGGACAATGATGATGTCACTGCTATTTTTATACGATAAGTCTGGGGTTGCAAAGGTAATTTTTGCACACACACACAGTGGATTTATATCCTTTTTGGCTTTCAGGGGAATAAATGTAAATTCATGTTTTGTGCCTGAGGTTCAGTTTAAAATGGAATGTTCAGGGATTGTCTACACTTCTGATCACCCCTGGTGAGTATCTTATGGGGGTTGTCTTAGAATTTCTGCCAGGTTTTTATTGCTCTCCGTGTCCCCGTTGGGATGATTGCTTCACTTCCTGTACTGGTGACTCAAGGGAGATCACCCTAACAGGACCACTAAAGGAAAAGTTTTGAACAATAATGCGAGGAAAGCGTATTGCACCTTTTACTAGAGAAGTGCACTTATCCTTTAAATCAGGGGTAGGCAACCCCCGGCACTGGAGCCGCAAGAAGCACACAAAGCCTCTTTTGCCAGAACTCGACTTCCTCCCCATTAGCAGAGCAGCGCAGGGAAGTGTCAGTGAGACACAAATGCATTCCAATTTCAGAATTCCCCACACCGCACTGAGGGGGAGGCACTGCGCCCCCCACACATTGTAAATGATGGGAATCATTGTCTGGCTCTCTAACTTTTTCTGTAGCTGCGATCGTCAGCTCTTGTGACAGGGAAGAGATTGGGTGCAGCTCTGCTAGGGGGGTGGTCTCTGTTTCCAGGAGGAGGAGGACTGTCATTGGCTACTGCTGAAGCCAATCACAGTCCTGCTAGCCCCGCCCTGACTCGCTTGGTTGCCACTACCAATCTCAGAAAGAAGGGATTTCACTGTTATTGAGAAAACCAATCAGGTGACAGTTTGTGGAATTACTGTTGAGCTTCTGGGAACTTTGTTGAAATTATTCCTGAACCTTTGTGTTATTACTGAACCCCGGCACTCTGTGTCCCTTTAAGCCACAGCCAGTATTCAGCGCAATGAAAACCACACCCAACTTTTGCTGTGGTGCAGAGCGCCAAACTTTTTCTCAGCTGTGGGGGCTCAACTTATGATCCTGCACATAGACCCCCTGCTTTCTGAAAATACCCCTGACCTGAGCTCACCATTGCACATCCAGTCCAGATGCTTGTATGTGACATCACATACATCGCATACATCACATACATCCCATACATCCCAGTGGCGTAACTAGAACCTTCCGGGCCCAGATGCAAGAAACCATGAAGGGCCCCCCTGAATCCCAGCCAGGGTCCTTCCCTCCGGCGGTGGAACTCCAGGGCGTGGTCACAGGTATGACCTTTGTGAGCCCTGTAGTTCCACCACTGGCATTAGTAGTTTTTTTTATTATTTTATTTTTAGGTGTCCCATTGGGGGACTGTCCCTAGGCAGGATTGGGTCCCTGTCCCCAGAAGAGATGAGGTCCTTTTCTCCAGGGCAGATGAAGTTACTGCCCCCAGGTGAGAAGGGGTCCCTGTCCCCAGGGGAGATGGAGCGGGTAAGTAATGGTGTGTGGGAATATACTAATGATAGGGGCGCTAGTGCAGATGTAAATAACAAAAAAATGTGAAAAAAAGTGACAATCATAAAACATCTAAAATAATCCACACCATATCACAAAGCTGCAATAAACAACAAAAAATGCAAACAAAGTAAATAAAGTCCCACATTCAGGTAATGGAACTCCAAAGTCCAAAAATAAATGTGATTTTTTCAGTGAAAAACTCCTTCTGAATCCATAAATCGGAAAAAATTTGAAATCTTCTATAACGTGATAAACCGTCCCTTCACCAGACAATTTATGAATAAGGAAAAACAACACCCCACTTTTAAAGATAAAGATGTCTTCTTACCAGATGCTGTTGACTACTTTAATTAAAAAGATAGTCAGATAGGCTTATGCAGGTTGATTCCCTGCTGACATGGAATGTGATGGACCTCGTATGGACAGAAGCTTCTTCCTCATAGGCTCAGATAGGTCATAAAAAAAGCCAAACAAAATTCCATAGCATAATACCGTTTAATCATAAAATCAATTTAAAAAACATAAGGCCAAGTGGCTGCTTACATGTGTAGGTGCCCAACCTGGCACTGGGGCTGCTTGCTTAAAACAACAATTTCGTAATGGATACGTAGTTCCTCGTGGTGTAAGGCGTGCGTTCCACCGAAGGGCAGCCGATGACCAAAGACGACCGGAACTAGACGTAAACGAACGTGACTGGATACCGCCTCGACGTACGTTTCGTTTGACACGTCATCAGGAAGCGCTTCGCCTTACACCACGAGGAACTACGTATCCATTACGAAATTGTTGTTTTAAGCAAGCAGCCCCAGTGCCAGGTTGGGCACCTACACATGTAAGCAGCCACTTGGCCTTATGTTTTTTAAATTGATTTTATGATTAAACGGTATTATGCTATGGAATTTTGTTTGGCTTTTTTTATGACCTATCTGAGCCTATGAGGAAGAAGCTTCTGTCCATACGAGGTCCATCACATTCCATGTCAGCAGGGAATCAACCTGCATAAGCCTATCTGACTATCTTTTTAATTAAAGTAGTCAACAGCATCTGGTAAGAAGACATCTTTATCTTTAAAAGTGGGGTGTTGTTTTTCCTTATTCATAAATTGTCTGGTGAAGGGACGGTTTATCACGTTATAGAAGATTTCAAATTTTTTCCGATTTATGGATTCAGAAGGAGTTTTTCACTGAAAAAATCACATTTATTTTTGGACTTTGGAGTTCCATTACCTGAATGTGGGACTTTATTTACTTTGTTTGCATTTTTTGTTGTTTATTGCAGCTTTGTGATATGGTGTGGATTATTTTAGATGTTTTATGATTGTCACTTTTTTTCACATTTTTTTGTTATTTACATCTGCACTAGCGCCCCTATCATTAGTATATTTCCAGTATGACAAGTTTTTCCTTGTTTTTTTAGGGAGCAGCTATTAGTTATTTATTTTTCACTGATTATTGATCAAATTCACGATTATTTTTAGTGGCGCGGAGTTTAATAATCGCTGTTTATCAGCCATTTTGTTCACAATGGTGTGTGGGGTCCTCTCACTCACCATGACCAAGCTGCAGGCCGCGCACTCATCCATGTTGGCCTGGGCTCCATCCAGTGTGCTGGACGGGCAATCAGCATATCTCCCAGAAAGACCTTTCATCATCTGTGTATGACGGGGGAGGAGGGGGACTGGCAGACAAGCCTGCAGTGTCCTCCGGGGAGCCGGCTCTCATAGGGCTGCATTGCATCTGTGTGCTTAAATTTTATTTACCCGGCAGAAGTATGCAGTGCAGTGTGGGCCGGACTCGAAGGGGGGGGGGGGCTGGACTCTGGCTGGGGAGAACAGACATCGGACTGAGCGGCAATGCATGGAGCAGGAGAGGGGTACTCTGAGGAGCCAGCCGAGGACACAGGTCATGCGGGGAATGCACAACTAAAGAGCAGCCAGTGCGATAGTCGAGCATGGAGCTCTGCTAGTCACCCTCCACCTCCAGCCACCCGTGTGCATGGTGCACTGGTACCCCTAGCTGCCTATGCTGCTGCCAGCCATATGTAGAGGGAGGTGCATGGGCCCCCTGCAGCACAGGGCCCAGTTGCGGTTGCGACTGCTGCACCCCCTATAGTTACTCCCCTGCATCCCATACATCACATACATCCCATACATCACATACATCACATACAAGCACGTGGGTTGGATGTGAGAGGTGGATCAGCAGGATGAGTGTGCCAGGACAGGTAGATGTTTCTCTTCTCTATATTTTTTTACCACTCTGCATATCAAGCACATCATAAATGAGAAGAGGGTACATCAGTGGAGCAGATGAGCAGGAGGGTACAGCGATGGGAAAAAATTAGCAGGAGGGGTTCAGAGGTGGGCGAGAAGAGCGGGAGGGTACAGTGGTGGGGCAGATGTGCAGGAGGTAAAGTGGTGGAAGAGATGAGAAGGAGCTTCAGCTGTGGGACAGAAAAGCAGGGGGGTATAAAGAGATGAGAAGGAGGTTCAGCTGTGGGACAAAAGAGCAGGGGGGTTCAGTGTTGGGGCAGATAAGAAGGGGGTTCAGTTGGGGGACAGAAAAGCAGGGGGGTATAGCAGTGGGGCAGATGAAAAAGAAGGTGTATTGGTGGGGCAGGAGAGCAGGGGGAACAGAGGTGAGACAGATGTGCACAAGGTACATCGTTGGTGCAGATGAGAAAGCAGGTTACAGTGGTGGGGCAGATGGGTTCAGTGTATGGTCAGATGAGAAGGTGATTCAGTAGTGAGACAGAAAAGCATTGGGATACGTCGGTGGAGCAGATGTGCAGAGAGGTATAGTGGTGGGGCAGATGAGAAAAGGGGTACATCGATGGGGTAAATGAGCAGGGGGGTTACAGTGGTGGGACAGAAGAGCGAGGGGGTACAGTGGTGGGGCAGATGTGCAGGAGATACAGGGGTGGGAGGGATGAGAAAGGGGTTCAGCGGTGGCACAGAAAGGCAGGGGGGTACAGTGATGGGGCAGATGAGCAGGGGGTTACAGTGGTGGGAAAGATGAGCTGGGGGGGTTCAGTGTTGGGGCAGATGAGAAGGGGGTTCAGTGATGGGACAGAAGAGCAGGGGGTACAGCGGTGGGGCAGTTGTGAAAGGAGGTGCATTGGTGGGAGAGATGAGCAGGGGGTTACAGTGGTTGGGCAGAAGAGCAGGCGGTGCAGAGGTGGGGCAGATGTACAGGGGGGTACAGTAGCGGGGCAGAGAAGAAAGGAGGTACATTGGTGGGACAGATGAGCAAGGGGTTACAACGGTGGGGCAGAGGAGCAGGGGAGTACAGAGGTGGGGCAGATGTGCAGAGGGGTGCAGACGGGAAAGGAGGTACATTGGTGGAACACATGAGCAGGGGATTACAGTGGTGGGGCAAAAGAGAAGGAGGTACAGTGGTGGGGCAGATGAGAAAGGGGGTTACAGTGGTAGGGCAGATGAGCAGACAAGTTCAGTGTTAAGACAGATGAGAAGATGGTTCAGCGGTGAGACAGAAGAGCATGGGGGTATGGCGGTTACAGGGGTGGGGCAGATGTGCAGGGGGTAACAGTGGTGGGGCAGATGAGGAGGGGGTTTCAGTAGTGGGACAGAAGAGCAGGGTGGTACAGTGGTGGGTGAGATGTACAGGGGGTTACAGTGGTGGGACAGATGAGCAGGGGGTACAGTAATGGGGAAGATGTGCAGGGTAGTACAGTGGTGGAGCAGATGTGCCGGTGGTTACAGTGGTGGGGCAGATGTGCAGGGGGGTACAGGCAGATGTGCAGGGGGGACAGTGGTGGGGCAGATGTGCAGGGGTTTGCAGTGGTGGGGCAGATGTGCATGGGTTTGCAGTGGTGGGGCAGATGTGCAGGGTAGTACAGTGGTGGGGCAGATGTGCAGGGTAGTACAGTGGTGGGGCAGATATTCAGGAGTTTGCAGTGGTGGCGCAGATGTGCAGGGTAGTACAGTGGTGGGGCAGATGTGCAGGGGGTTAAAGTGGTGGGGCAGATGTGCCGGGGGGTACAGAGGTGGGGCAGATGTGCAGGTGGATAGTGGTGGAGCAGATGTGCAGGGGGTTGCAGTTGTGGGACAGAAGAGCAGGGTGGTACAGTGGTGGGGGGACATTGGTGGGGCAGATGTGAAGGGGGGGTACAGAGGTGGGGCAGATGTGCAGGGGGGTACAAATGTGGGGCAGATGTGCGGGGGGATACAGAGGTTTAGGCAGATGTGCGGGGGGACAGTGATCTGAGGTGTGGAGTTGTAGGATGTTCATTTCTCACTACTCAAGTAGTAGCATTACAGCATTTACTTTATAAATAATCCTTTTCGTGATTGAGAATGTGAAGTTGACATTTTTTAGTTATAGAATCGGCGCGCTCAATTTATTTTAAAACATTTTTCGGCAACATTTTTTGGATCACCTGCGGGTGAAGGATTGTGTATATGGGATTGTTTGATATTATTTTTTATTTATTTATTTTTATGGTTGAACTAGACGGACTTGTGTCTTTTTTCAACCTAACTACCGGTATGTAACTGTATGTTATTTTTGCAGCCCATTATAATTTTCACGGTCAGCTTCATCTGAAAGTTCTACAAAGCAGAGCAGCCGGCTGACCCCGCCGGACATCACACACGTGTCGTTGTATCGCTGTTGCTTTGCTTTACCCAGAATCCTTTTCTGTATAATTGCCGGCTTCATCCTATCTCTGAGTACAGCCTGCCCTGGGTGCCCCGCCCCCCCCCCCCCCCCCACTCTACATTTCCTATCATTTTACTCCATTGCTGAACCTGACCATCTTTTATTCTGAAAAAATCACCGCTGCAATGAAAAAAAAATCTTTTCTTTTTTTTCAGATTTCCACAAACCCAGCTGTGGAAAATAAAATAGAGTTTTGTGCAATCTGTAAAATGGAATAAAAGCTTCTACGTTTTTTTGATTCTCCTTTTTTTGGCTGGTACAATGCTGCAGCTTGATCTTATGACCTGAAATAAATTAGTTTGCCTCCATTGTAGCGCTTTTTTTTTTAATAAAGGGTGACTCCGCTTTCATGGGAAAAATAGCAAATAAAAAAAATATATAGCATATACACAAGTCATATTGTAATTAAATTTTATTAAAAATGTCCTTTTCTTTTCAATCTGCAGCCGCTGTAATTTTCTGTAAAATGCAATATGGCAACCTGGAGGCGTTCTGTACACAGATGGTATACAGAACACCCCCCCATAAAAGCCATTTCCTGCTTGTGTGTTTGCCTTGGTGATTTTCTCAGACGTCTACACTAAGATGCAAGTCAGATTTTGGGCATCCCCTGCAACAAAAATGTCATTTTTGGTGAGATAGTCACGTCTAAAGAGATACAGACACTGCCACTTTACTCATTAGAACCCTGCAAGTGCAACAGCTAGTGGAGGCCTCATGGACATTGGACGTTTTTACAGCGTAGCAGCCAGTAAACTCCCCCCCAGCATGTTATCCTACAGTGAGGGGAAAAAAGTATTCGATCCCCTGCTGATTTTGTACGTTTGCCCACGCACAAAAGAAATGATCGGTCTAACATTTTAATGGTAGGTTTATTTTAACAGTGAGAGACAGAATAGCAACAACAATTATCCAGAAATCGCACTTCAAAAAAGTTATGAATTGATTTGCATTTTAATGAGTGGAGTTACACTTTAACCACTTGCCGACCGCTGTCAGCAAATATTCGGCAGAATGGCACGGCTGGGCAAAGTAACGTACCCGTACGTTAGTTTGAATTCCCCGCCGCGCACGCGTGCGTGCCTGCCGCGAGCTCCGTGACCGCACCCGTGGGACCCAAAAATCTGTCAAAATTGTCCGATGTGCCTGCAATAATGTCGCAGTCACGATAAAAATCGTTTATTGTGATTTTTGTTTTTAACCAAAAATATGTAGAAGAATAGGTATCGGCCTAAACTGAGGAAATAAAATGTTTTTTTAGATATTTTTGGGGGATATTTATAGCAAAAAGTAAAAAATATTGTGTTTTTTTCAAAATTGTTGCTCTTTTTTTATAGCACAAAAAATAAAACCTCAGGTGTGATCAAATACCAGCAAAAGAAAGCTCTATTTGTGGGAAAAAAAGGGCATCAATTTTGTTTGGGAGCCACGTCACACGTCAGTGAAAGCGACACAGTGCCGAATCGCAAAAAGTGGTCTGGTCAGGAAGGGGGTAAATCCTTCCGGGGCTGTAGTGGTTAAATATATTTCTCAGTAGCCAAAAAAAGGATATAAATTCACTTTGTGAATTCATGGAGGAGAACTGGACAAGGCTGGTCATTGTTTGTGATAATGATGCGGAGTGCACAGGACAGCAGCGGAATTCAGGATCAACAGGATGTGTTTTGCATTTGTTGAACAGATATAACCCAACCCTTCCAATGGTAAATTTTAAGTAGCATTAAACCCTCTTCATTTTTCTACATGAATGTCTTAAACAAACATACTGTATACCACAATGTTTATTGATGCCTCCAGTCGCTTACTATTTGTCTTCATAAAAGTTGTTTGCTACTTTTCTCCCAGTGCTGCTTCCCTAAACTTCCTGTTAGGGGAGGGGCAGACTGTAATTGTCACAAAAATGCACATCACAGTCAACTCCTAGAGGAGGAGCTGAGGAGTAAGCCATTCTTGGGGTTCTGAACTACCTGTGCATTTTTGAGCATCATGCATAGTGGGCTATGGTGCCAGGCACATGAGTAAGGGTGGCTATGTTCCCTTACAGTTATAACCCTCTAATATATAAACTGTGAATTGCAGTGCAACCGCAAAAAAAAAAAAAAAAAAAAAAAAAAGTATTTTGTACTAACACATATATTCCATACAAAATTCCATATTTAGTTATTTATTTATAGTTTATTTTTATATTTATATTTTATATTATATTTTATTCATTTTGATTTATTTATAGTATGTATTTAGTGTATTTATTTTTTTAGTATGCATATATTTATTTATTTGTTGTTTATTTTCATATTTATTTTCATATTTATATTTTATTATATTTTAGTATTTATTTATTTATAGTATTTATTTAGTATATTTATTTAATTCGTGTCCAATACACGCGAATGTGCAATCAATAGAGTATTGTCTTTTTTTCCTTTAACCGTGTAATTAAATTAATCTCCACCTATGTGCTCTTAAACACTTTTCAGCCATAATGTGCTAAGAGAGCTCCACCACCTTTCACTCTGCGCGCTCAACTGAAGATGTCAACCTACATATATAAATAGGTCATAATGCACCTTGCCCTTTAAGGCGCATCCAGCATCTCCTTGGGATATTCCCAGATTTACCACCAGAAAACACTCCCTGGATAAATCCTTCAGCCGGGTACATCAGAAGTGGTTATACCTTTTTTCCAAATGATGAGCTCCTCAACACAAAAGAATAAAATACATCATCATGCTTTCCCGCTAGTTAAAAATAATGAATATGCACTCACGTGTATTAGTGCACTTTAAAACCATACACTGCAGTATGACCAGTTAAAATATATACAGCTATTCTGTAAAAAATAAATAAATATATAAATTATATATATATATATATATATATATATATATATATATATATATATATATATATATATATATATATATATATATATATATATATATATATATATATATATATATATATATATATATAGTATTGCCCCCTTAAAGTTAGTTGATAGGCATTCCATCATGGGAAAGTCACACACCCACTTCTGGGTTTGAGAGATGATGTCACATGCTCCACCCCCGAGGTGGTTTGTCACACCGTCACGTGACTTCAACAAGGTTATTATCAGGGTAATCCCTTACTCTATTCAAAATTAAACAAGAAAGCATTGCCTTTAGTTCTTCATTAAATTATATATATATATATATGCTTCAATATTTCTTTAATGTTATTTTGCAGATTTATAAAGACTGATGCATATGTCAGGGCCATGACTGAGAAAAGAATTGTCATCACAGAGTTTGGAACGTTTGCTTACCCTGATCCCTGCAAAAACATATTTTCCAGGTGAGTGGGATAAATGATGTCAAACTATTGGCTATTCAATTTTATATTCTATTTTATTTTAATGTTATATTATTTTTTATATATATATATAATATTTAATTCAATATTGACTATTTAGTGCAAACCAGGGACAAAATTAAAAATGGATTACCTCCTATGGAGAGCGAGTGACTCCGATGTTGTCTTGCAGGTTTTTCTCTTACTTTAAAGGGCTAGAGGTGACGGACAATGCCCTGGTCAACATCTACCCCGTGGGCGAGGACTTTTACGCCTGCACAGAAACCAATTACATCACAAAGGTGGATCCAGAAACGCTAGAGACCATTAAAAAGGTACTTTAAAAAAAATAATAATAATATATATATATATATATATATATATACAGTGTATACACCCTTTAGTTTACATACACAATATGGGCAAAAGTCTGTGAACATCTGTGACCATCATACCCTCTCTGTTTTCCTCGATGGCCAGTGTAACATGAGCTGAAAGTAGTGGAAAATCCAAAATTCTGAGTTGCCAACAGAACAAGAATAGAGGGGACACCTGTTGTAATGACAACTGTCCAAGAGGGGATTTCACTCATTTTGGAGAGATTTCGTCTCAATTTCTGCTATGTCTACAGGACAGAAAGGAAAATCTCCCAAATGGAACACAGATGAAAACAATAATAACCTACTCTATCACAGATAAAATCAATTATTTTTGCTTTTTTAAACACTTTAACAATTTTAGAATTTTGAACATAAGAGATAAGTCCTAAGAAACCCAGCAAAGTTCTTATGACGCATCTCTTATGCCGTTTCCCATTACTGGAAATTACCTGGGTCATCCAGCACCCGAGGCAAAGATGCCAAACATAGAAAATAAAATTGATTTTGCAAAACAATGCTGTCAAAAAATGATTACAGTTATCACCAACTAAAAAGGCCTACAGTTAAAATGTAAAAATTGCACTGATCCATAAGGAGTGTACATGTTTAAAGCGGAGGTCCACCCTAAAGTGGACCTTCCGCTCATCGGAACCCTCCCCCCCTCCGGCGCCATAATTGGCACCTTTCAGGGGGGAGGGGGGTGCAGATACCTGTACAGTACAGGTATCTGCACCCACTTCCGGGATAGCTCTCTGCGGAAAGGGGCGTATATTACGCCCCTTTCCGCAAGTGCCCGCCCCTTTCCGCAAGTGCCCGCTGCCTGCTGGGAAAACACACGGATCCCAGAGGCAGCGGGGACCGTCCTTATTGCGCAGCGCGGCTCGCGCATGCGCAGTAGGGAACCGGGAAATGAAGCCGAAAGGCTCCATTTCCTGATTTCCATACCCAAGATGGCGGCGGCAGCACCCGAGAAACGATCTACAGATCGGCTTCGGGTGCCGACATCGCGGGCGCGCTGGACAGGTAAGTGTCACTATTTTAAAAGTCAGCAGCTGCAGTATTTGTAGCTGCTGGCTTTTAAAAAAAAAAAAAAAAACGCGGAGTCCTGGCAGACTCCCACTTTAAGACCTGAAGTGGTTAAAGTGTTCTTCCATATTTATGATTTGTAGATTGGCCAGTAGAGGGAGCGTGTGTGTGTGTGTGTGTGTGTGTTTTTTTAAATCAAAAAATGTTATTTATTTATTAGCTTATTGAAAACTCAACATACAGCACAAACTTAAACCACGATCCGCAGAGTCGGTTCACTAGAAAGGTTGTAAGCATGTCTCAAAATTGTACACTGATAACTGCGAAGTGCATCAAAGTACAAATATACACATAATTGCGCTGCCGCACCCACAACCCACCCTGTGCTCAAATTATGATTCAGATTTACTGTATAGAGGGAGCTATAAAGCACAACCAGTGTAGCACTGTAAAGCAGAATGCAGAGCCAGAATATATAACGATGGTATGGCTACCCCCAGGGGCGTTGTTAGGTCTACAAAAGATCTGGGGCTAGAGCCCATAGCAGCGAAGTAAAGGAAGTCATACGCTTGGGTGGGCATACACATGTATATAATATATATGTGTGTGTGTGTGTATACATATAATATCGATACATATCTGAATGCGGATCCCCCCCCTTACACCAGGGTCCCCAGAGAGCCTCCCCACTTACATCAGGGTCCCCCTCTTTACATCAGGGTCCACAGAGAGCCCCCCTTAGTCAGGGTCCACAGAGAGCCCCCCTACTTACATCAGGGTCCCCAGAGAACCTCCCCTTACATCAGAGGGGGGCTGCGGTTCCCAACAATTACATTGCCCGGCAGATTGGTATAGAATTGGATGTCAGGACAATGATTCAATTGTTGGGACTGCTGAATATAGATAAGAACTTGTACCTGATAACATTAACTAGTCATGTTCATCCCCCGGCCACCAGCTGAGCAGATGGAGCCCAGAGCCAACCCTAGGTAAGAGATTCAGGGCTATGGGCCCCAGATTTGGGGCTATAGCCCTAGTAGCCACCCCCTAGCAACGCCACTGACTATCCCTATGAACGTGCAGTATATAGTTACAAACTATACATAAAAAATGCTTTTAAAACACGAGCATGCATTGCTAAGGTTTATATGCCAAGCTGAATGTAGCACAGGCTCATTGGACACAAGGCCCCCATTGGTGGCTGGTGCTCAAATTTCTTGGGGGGGGGGGCCCAGCCAACCACCCACCTCCAGCCATCCATCCATTCGACCACCACCAAACCGTTCACCCCCCCCCCCCCCCCCGTCAATCGTTGCTTTGCTCACTCATCGCCCACCAGCCCTGCACTTACCTTCATTCCTGCGTCTTTCTCCCCGAGTCCCGGTCCTGAGTCCCGGTGGTCTCCTCCTGGCCTATCGGGAGTCCTGGAATCTTGCCTATGGGGTCTTAGGACTCCCAGCCAATCGGGTCTCAGCAACCGCTTCCTGGTTGGCTGGGAAGAGAAACAGGAAGACTTTAGTGAATACTCATTTTATAATGTCACATAAACTTTTTTGAAGCCAATTAGAGCCTCAGGCTGTAATCATGTGCTTCAAAAAAAAAACCCACCCTGTAAAAGAAGAGAACTATGCTAACATTTTTTGTGGCTCTTATGTTAAAATTCTGACGATTTGCTGCTCTCCAGCCGCAGTAGGTACAGTAATTGACTCTTTGGGTGTGTTGCATATCTGCTCCCCCCTGCTACATGCTGTGGTTCCTTTGGCCAGCTGCTACATTACTACAAGGAGTATGAGACGGTGGGAGGAACCACAGCATGCAGCAGGGGGGAGCAGGTTTCCAACACACCTAAGGGGTTGAATACCTGCAACGGCTGGAGATAAGTGAAGTGGCAGCATGTCAACACACAGGCCACAGAAAAGGTTGTAAAAGGTCTCTTCTGTTACAGGACCCAAAGTGCACAGCAGGGGAAGTGTGGAATACCTACAGCAGTGTGGAAGTAGCAAAACAGCTGTGTTTACAGCTTAGGTTTGGTCCGAAACCAAGTTCATCTGAACCTGGAAACTGGTGGGTATTGCTGGGCCAATAAGCTGGGAGATTCTCCGCCCTGCAGGTGATGTAGAGGCGGGTATACATGACATTATTGACCTAATATGGGCACGTGGCTCAATGTCATGTAGGGAGGTAGGGAATTTCTCACCCATTGTCATTGACCTAATATGGCCATGTCATGAGCATCCCCACCCCTGCAGGGGAGCAGGGAATCTCCCTCCTGCAGCTCATTGGTCCTGCAATGACAACGTTTGAGTTTGGACCAGAAATTAGTTGGGCCAATGAGCTCCGGGGGGTCGGGGGGATTTCCTGACCCCCTGAGTGGGCAGGGCTGCATGTGACATAAATCATCTAATTTAGCGACATGCCCATATTAGGTCAATGATGTCATGAGGATCCTCGATCCTGAAGAAGGGCGGGGAATCTCCCTCCCACTGCACATTGGTCCTACAGTGACAGCTAAGGTTTGGGCTTGGACTGGAAGTGTCATTGCCATGTGGTCATATTACGACAGTGATGTCATAAGTATCCCCGCCCTTCAGAAGGACAGCAAATCTCCTTCCAGCAGTTTATTGGCCTAGCAAACTATGGGCTTGGACCTGAAGTTAGCTGGCCCAATGAGCTGCAGGCATGAGATTCCCTGCACAGGCGGGGGTGCTTATGACCTCATTGACCTAATGTGGTCATGTGGTCATATTAGGTCAATGATGTCATGAGCATCCCTGCCTGTACTGGGGTCAGAGAATCTCCTGCCTGCAGCTCATTGGCCCAGCAATAAAAGCTTTTGGGTTCAGACAGGAAGTTACCTGGGCCAATGTCATTGGGTCAATGATGTCACAAGCAGCCCTGCCCAGGTCGGGGATGGGAAACCTCCTGCCCATAGCTCTGCACAGATGGAGATACTCAGATGCTCATGACATCATTGACCTAACATGGCCATGTGCTCATATTAGGTCAATGATGTCATAAGCATCCCTGCCTGTACTGGGGGTCAGGGAATCTCCTGCCTGCAGCTCACTAGATCCCTTGTATGGGTGGGGATGCTCATGACATCCTTGATCTATGATGGCCACATGACTCTATTGGGCCAATGTCATTCGGTCAATGAGGTCACAAGCAGCCCTGCCCAGGCCGGGGATGGGGAACCTCCTGCCCATAGCTCTGCATGATTGGATTTGCTCAGTTGCTCATGACATCATTGACCTAACATGACCAATGCCATGTGCTCATGTTAGGTCAATGATGTCACAAGCATCCCTACCCAGGCCGTGGATGGAGATGGGGAACCTCCTGCCCATAGCTCTGTATGGATGGAGATACTCAGATGCTCATGACATCATTGACCTAACATGGCCAATGCCATGTGCTCATGTTAGGTCAATGATGTCACAAGCATCCCTGCCCAGCCCGGGGATGGGGAACCTCCTGCCCACGGCTCTGCCTGGATGGAGATCCTCAGATGCTCATGACATCATTGACCTAACATGGCCATGTGCTCATATTAGATCAATGATGTCATAAGCATCCCTGCCTGTACTGGGGGTCAGGGAATCTCCCGCCTGCATCTCACTGGCCTCCTTGTATGGATGGGGATGCTCATGACATCCTTGATCTATGATGGCCACATGACCCTATCGGGCCAATGTCATTGGGTCAATGATGTCACAAGCATCCCTGCCCAGGCCGGGGATGGGGAACCTCCTGCCAGCAGCTCAATGGCTCAGCAATGACAGCTAACTTTTCGGATTCAGACCACAGCCCAAGGGTAGCTGTAACAGGGCAGCAATTGCTTTACATGTCATGTGACAGGGTCTCTTTACCATATATCTGAAAGACTCCTTGAAGAGACCCCCACGTCCCCTTTAAGCCTTGTCATTACTCATTTTAACCTTTTCCAGAATTATGGGCTATTTGTTTGCACACTAATTAGGAAAGTAATGTGAACCGGAGCGTGACTGTGAATTTAAACGACCGTTTTATGATGGAAGAAGGAAACATATGCGGATGGCTCTGGAAATGTCATTGAATCACGGGCGGATTCTGCAGCGTGAGTCACTGCGATTAGTCATCGATAACCTTGTCACTTCCTGTCTGACTTTCAGGTAGATCTCTGCAACTACATCTCCATCAACGGGGTGACGGCTCATCCGCACATCGAGAACGACGGCACGGTCTACAACATCGGGAATTGTTTTGGGAAGCATTTCGCCATCGCTTATAATGTGATCAAAATCCCCCCTCTGCAGGCAGGTACGTCCCCAATAAGTGCTACCGACTATGGGGGGGTCTGCTCTGGTAGACGGATGGAAAATGCACTCTGTCTTCACTGGGATAGAAACTGAAGGACAAAAAGTGTGCACAGCAATTCCTCCAGTGAATTACTCTGCCTGTACCCAAAAATCATACATATTCCTAAAATCTGAACTATGTATTGTACCTGTATACTTAACCCACTCCTGAACCCTGCACTCTGTACATTACCCACTCCTGACTCCTGCACTCTGTACATTACCCACTCCTGACTCCTGCACTCTGTACATTACCCACTCCTGACTTCTGCACTCTATATGTTACAAATTCCTAGCCCCTGCACTCTGTAAATTACCTACTCCAGACCCCTAAACTGTACATTATCCACTCCTGACCCCTGCACTCTGTATGTTACAAACTCCTGACCCCTAAACTCTTTACATTGCCCACTCCTGACCCTTGCACTCTGTACAATAAACATTTCTGACTATTAAGCTATGTACATTATCCACCTCTGACTCCTGCACACTGTACAGTACACACTGCTGACACCTACAGTGTCAACATTACATACCACTGACCCCTGCACTCTGTACATTGCATTTTCATGTCACCTTCATTTTGTACACTCTATACACCTGACACCTGCACTCTGTATGTTACACATATCTTACCCCTGTGCTCTGTACATTGCATTTTCATGTCACCTTCATTTTGTACGCTCTATACACCTGACACCTGCACTCTGTATGTTACACATATCTTACCCCTGTGCTCTTTACAAATTTGAAACCCTTCCTATTGTTAGTATATTGTTGCCATACCCAAATTTCTCCATGGCGCCTCCTTCTCTGCTAAATGCCTGCGGGCTGGGGATGGCGGGCTTAGGCCCCAGTTCTGCCAGGTAGACTGAATGGAGCCCCATGATTTGTAATGGTGATCCAACGTACAACACTGGAGTCCTCAGTTCAATTCTCAGCCAGAACATTATCTGCATGGAGTTTCCATGTTCTCCCTCTGCTGATGTGGGTTGTCTCCAGGAACTCCGATTTCCACCCACACTCCAAAAACATGCTGGTAGGTTAATTGGCTCCAATCTAAATTGGCCCTGGTATGTGTGTGTGAATGGGAGTTAGTGACCTTAGACTGGGAGCTCCTTGAGAGCAGAGAGCAGGGACCGATGTCATTTACAGTAATGTGCTGCGTAAATTGCTGGCACCAGGGGCATAGCTGGGTCTACAAAAGATCTGGGGGTGGAGCTCAGAGCAGCAAAGTAAAGAAAGTCCTACACTTGGGTGGGCATACACATGTATATAATATATATGTGTGTGTGTGTGTGTGTGTGTGTATATATATATATATATTATCATTACATCAGGGTCCCCAAAGAGCTTCCCCCTTACATCAGGGTTCCCAGAGAGCCCCTTCCATACATCAGGGTCCCCAGAGAGTATCCCTTACATCAGGGTCCCCAGAGAGCCTCCCTTACATCAGGTCCCCAGAGAGTATCCCTTACATCAGGTCCCCAGAGAGCTTCCCCCTTACATCAGGGTCTTCAGAGAGCCCCCCACTTACACCAGGGTCCCCAGAGAGTCCCCCCTTACATCAGGGTTCCCAGAGAGCCCATCCATAAATCAGGGTCCCCAGAGAGCCTCCCTTACATCTGGGTCCCCAGAGAGCCTCCCCCTTACATCAGGGTCCCCAGAGAGTCCCCCCTTACATCAGGGTTCCCAGAGAACCCATCCATACATCAGGGTCCCCAGAGAGCCCCCCTTACATCAGAGTCCTCAGAGAGCCCCCCCCCACTTACATCAGGGTTCCCAGAGAGTCCCCCCTTACATCAGGGTTCCCAGAGAGTCCCCACTTACATCAGGGTTCCCAGAAAGTCCCCCCTTACATCAGGGTTCCCAGAGATCCCCTTCTATACATCAGGGTCCCCAGAGAGCCCTCCTTACATCAGGATCCCCAGAGAGCCCCCCTTACATCAGGGTCCCCAGAGAGCCTCCCCTTACATCAGGGTGCTCAGAGAGCCCCCCCCCCCTTACATCAGGGTCCTCAGAGAGCCCCTACTTACATCAGGGTCCCCAGAGAGCCCCTTCCATACATCAGGGTCCTCAGAGAGCCCCCCACTTACATCAGGGCCCCCCCTTACATCAGGGTTCCCAGAGAGCCCGTCCATACATCAGGGTCCCCAGAGAACCCCCCCTTACATCAGAGTCCTCAGAGAGCCCCCCCCCCACTTACATCAGGGTCCCCAGAGAGTCCCTCCTTACATCAGGGTTCCCAGAGATCCCCTTCTATACATCAGGGTCCCCAGAGAGCCCCCCCTTACATCAGGGTCCCCAGAGAGCCCCCCCCCTTACATCAGGGTTCTCAGAGATTCCCCCCCCCCACTTACATCAGGGTCCCCAGAGAGAGGGCGGGCATCAGAGAGATGATGTAATCTCTCTCATGCTGCCACCTGCTCTCTGGTTCTCCCCTGTCTGTGTCCGGCCGGCTGGCTCTCTCAGGCTACGCCCACTCTCTGGTTCTCCCGTGTGTCCCGTCGGCTGGCTCTCTCATGCCGCCGCCCACTCTCTGCTCCCCTGTGCTGCCCGGCGGCTCTGTCATGCGGCCCAGTGGTTGGGGACCCCTGCAGAGACTTGGGGGTATAGCCCCAGAAGCCACCCCCTAGCGACGCCACTGGTTGGCACCATATAAATGCCTGCAACAAATAATAAGTTGTTGCCAGAAAAAAATAGAGATGGCAAACCTTCCAAAGGGGACACTTCTGGTGACAACTGTCTAAGAAGGGATTCCCTCTGACTTCCTGTTTTATCTACAAGACAGGAAGTGAAAGCAAATCACCCCAATGGGACAAAATAGATGTCACTGGATCTAAAATAAGAGATGCAATGAGAATTGAAAGGTTTTATTAAAAAAAAATGAATTAGCATGTTAATGAGGAGGGAGTGAGAACACAGGGACGGCAAAATAAAGGCATATTAGTCTTTAGTTTGACATGTTTCTTTGTAGAGTAAAGAATGTATATATTTTAAAACATTTCCTGTTTTATGTTTCAGACAAAGAAGATCCCGTCACAAAATCCAAGATTGTTGTCCAATTTCCTTGTAGTGACAGACTTATGCCATCCTATGTTCACAGGTGAGCCGAGCTTTCACATATATATATGTGATCCTGATTTTCTGCACACCTGGCTATGCACTTTGACAAAAACAAAATGTTTGCATACACTATATTACCAAAAGTATTGTGACGCCTGCCTTTACACGCACATGAACTTTAATGGCATCCCAGTCTTAGCCCGTAGGGTTCAGTAATGCGTTGGCCCACCCTTTGCAGCTATAACAGCTTCAACTCTTCTGGGAAGGCTGTCCACAAGGTTTAGGAGTGTGTCTATGGGAATGTTTAAACATTCTTTGAGAAGCGCCTTTGTGAGGTCAGGCACTGATGTGGATGAGAAGGCCTGGCTCGCAGTCTCTGCTCTAACTCAGTGGCAGCTGGTGGTATATTTTTTTTTGGGGGGGGGCACTCTCCGCTCTAATTCATCCCAAAGGTGTTCTATCAGGTTGAGGTCAGGGCGTCAAATTCCTTCACCCCATACTCGCTCATCCACGTCTTTATGGACCTTGCTTTGTGCACTGGTGCGCAGTTATGTTGGAACAGGAAGGGGCCCACAAAGTTGGGAGCATGACATTTTCCAAAATGTCTTGGTATGCTGACACCTTAAGAGTTCCCTTCACTAGAACTAAGGGGCCAAGTCCAACCCCTGAAAAACAACCTTCACACCATAATCCCCCCTCCACCAAATGATTTGGACCAGTGCACAAAGCAAAGTCCATAAAGACATGGATGAGCGAGTTTGGGGTGGAGGAATGTGACTGTCCTGCACATTTCCCGACCTCAACCCGATAGACCACCTTTTGGATGAATTAAAGTGGAGACTGTGAGCCAGGCCTTCTTGCCCACATCAGTGTCTGATCTCACAAATGTGCTTCTGGAATAATGGTCAAACATTCCCATAGACACTCTCCTAAACCTTGTGGACGGCCTTCCCAGAAGAGTTGAAGCTGTTATAGCTGCAAAGGGTGGACCAACCCAATATTGAACCCTACGGTCTAAGACTGGGATGCCATTAAAATTTATGTGTGTAAATACAGGTGTCCCAATACTTTTGGCAATATAGTGTATATCTGCCAGAACATTGGCAACAGAAAGCACATTTGTCAAAGGAAACTTATCCCCAGGGGTCTCCAAACTTTCTAAAGAAAGGGCCAGACTTGGGGGGGGGGGCTGTGTCCAGTGGGAGGAAACAATACACAATCTTTGGTATTAGGGGGAAAAATAGTGAATTAAGTGGAATGACCCCCCCCCCCCCCCCCCCCCCCGATAGTGAGCTGACAGGGACTATCGGTGGGGTCGTTCCACTTATCGCCCGGGGATCTACCAGCCTTACTGTTGGATATTAACAGATACGATTCCTTGGGGATTCTTCCCCTTTCCCTTGTTTTCTCTGGTGAACTGTGATATGCCTGTGCTCATTGACATTCAGGTTCACATCTATATATATATATGAGGATTTTTCTCTGATATAGGAATTATTCTGATTCTATCTCACCCTAAGCAGCGTGTAGATTATCTTTATCTTGTGTCCTCCTGTGGCCACTTTGACTCGAGCATTTATGGGGTTCAGAATCCAGATTTAAGATCACTTACATTTGATGGCTGTTTTATTCACTTCAGTCCAATTTTTAACCGGCATCTTTTGGTCTACCACAAAGTGTACCTTAAACTCCTGAGGAAGCTCAGATGAGCGAAACATGTCGAGTGGTATACTCTGATTGGTATTTTTTTGCTTCGAAAACTGTTACATTGTATAATACTGACATGGATAATAATTTTTAATAAATTGTAATTTTTTGCATTTTTGTAAATTAAATAAAAATCTGTTATTTTATGGTATATACTCTGTGAATATTTATCTATTGTGTGTTACCAAGCACCTTAAAAGTCCCAGGGTTTGTTTACCCCTTTGTCCCTTTCTTTACTATTCGGCAGGCAGGTGTTCTCCAAGCCATCTTGGAGAACTAACCACAGATATTCTGTGGTTGTAGACTGCCTCAAATCCATCTGTCTGTACTTGTAATCCCAGACAGACTCCATGATGTTTAGATCAGGGCTCTGTGGGGGCCAAACCATCACTTCCAGGACTCCTTGTTCCTATGGTCCTTGCTTTGTGCACTGGTGCGCAGTCATGTTGGAACAGGAAGGGGCCATCCCCAAACTGTTCCCACAAAGTTGGGAGCATGAAATTGTCCAAAATTTCTTGGTATTCAGATACATTAAGAGTTCCCTTCACTGGAACTAAGGGGCCAAGCCCAACCCCTGAAAAACAACCCCCACACCATAACCCCCCCCCCCCCCTCCACCTAATGATTTGGACCAGTGCACAAAGCAAAATCCATAAAGACACGGATGAGCGAGTTTGGGGTGGAGGAACTTGGCTGGCCTGCACAGAGTCCTAACCTCAACCCGATAGGATACCTTTGGGATGAATTAGAGCAGTGGTCACCCGTAATGCAGGGCGCAGGGGTGCTACCCCCCTACTCAATGCGTCTAGCCCCCTAATCTACATACGGGGCGCCAGACACATTGGCCTCCAATAGGTTTTTTTTTATTTTTTTTTTTTAAATTTTAAGCACGTGATTAGAGCCAGAGGCTCTAATAGGCTTCAAAAAAAGGTGGGCTCAGGGTGCTGTTGTATGATAATAGTGAACGTTTGCTATTGTCTTCCTGATTCGCCTCACGGACAATCAGGAAGCCAGTCCTGATGGGCTGAAAGGAGCAGCGATCCTATTTGGCGTCAAGGAAGAGGAGGGAGGAGACGCAGGAAAAGCCGCCGCAAAGCACCAGAAGGAGGAGACGCAGACCGGAGGAAGTGCTGGCTGCCTGCGTCCTAGATGGGGTAAGTGTGGGGATTGGGACCGACCGACTGGGTGAGGGGGTGCCTGTGGCCAACCCAACTGACCGCGACGGTGGATTGTTTGCCACCACCCCTCCCCCCTCCAAAAAAAATGCCACCAGCCGCCACTGCATTAGAGCGGAGACTACGAGCCAGGCCTTCTTGTCCACATCAGTGCCTGACCTCACAAATGCTCTTCTGTAAGAATGGTCAAACATTCCCGTAGACACACTACTAAACCTTGTGGACAGCCTTCCCAGAAGAGTTGAAGCTGTTATAGCTGCAAAAAGTGGGCCAACTCAACATTGAACCCTACGGACTAAGACTGGGATGCTATTAAAGTTTATATGTGTGTAAAGGCAGGCGTACCAATACTTTTGACAATATAGTGTATGCAGGCATGGTGTGAATGAGGCCTTCCAACTAGCGCTACAGTACACTGATCACCTCTTGTTACTTGTTTTGCAGTTTTGGATTGACGCCAAATTATATAGTCTTCGTAGAACAGCCGGTGAAGATTAATCTCATTAAGTTCCTTTCGGCATGGAGTATTTGGGGGGCCAACTACATGGACTGCTTCGAGTCCCATGAGACCATGGGGGTGAGTCTGAGCACTATAGAAGCTAGAAGTCCAAGGCAAAGAGAATCAGAACTGAACACAACTTCTTAGCAAAGGAGTTTGATGATTTTCCTTTTAATCTGTTATTTCTCATTTAAAGCCGACCTTTCAGTAAAATTTAAAATCCAATAAAACGTTAGGTGTAAAATGTACCTGTAGAAGAAGCTAGATTTATACTTGCAGTAACCCGTCCTCCACATGACTTGGCATGATGTCACCGTCCTTGCACGAAGATTCCCGAGGAATACAGAGCAGGTGAAATCAAAGACACTCCAGTCCTCTGCAATCCAATCTCTCATGAGCAGTGGTCCTCTGGTGCTCAACATTTTTGGGGGGGTGCAAACAAACTGAAAAATTCAGGAAAAAACCCCATCAATTGCAGCCTCACTGTACCCATCAATTGCCGCCACTGTACCATCAAACACAGCCACTGTGCCAAACGCAGCCACTGTGTCCATCAATTGCCACCACTGTGCCATCAAATGCAGCCACTGTGCCATATAAAATGCTTCCACTGTGCTATCAAATGCTGCCACTGTGCACCATCAAAGACAGCTACTGTGCCATTCATATATAGCCACTGTGCCCATCTTATGCAGCTACTGTGCCCATCAAATGCTGCCTCGCTGTGCCCCATAAAATGCAGCCTCACTATTCCCGATCGAATGCAGCCTCGCTGTGCCTGATCTAATGCAGCCTCACTGTGCCCAATCTAATGCAGCCTCACTGTGCCCCATCAAATGAAGCCTCACTGTGCCCCATCAAATGAAGCCTCACTATGCCCCATCAAATGAAGCCTCACTATGCCCCATCAAATGAAGCCTCGCTGTGCCCCATCAAATGAAGCCTCGCTGTGCCCCATCAAATGAAGCCTCGCTGTGCCCGATCTAATGCAGCCTCGCTGTGCCCGATCTAATGCAGCCTCACTGTGCCCCATCTAATGCAGCCTTACTGTGCCCCATCTTATGCAGCCCTGAGCCTCACTTACCTTACAGGCAGCTCCGCTCGTGCCATGCGTTCCACGGACCTGCTGATGTCACTTCTGGGTTCCCTGAAACAGGGAAACCGGAAGTAACCTCTTCACTAGAATAACGAAGCTGCTCGGCGCTTTGAAATGCACCACAAAGCAGGTCAGAAGCCTGCAAATGAAGCGCCTCGTCTGCAATATCGTGATTGCATTGGCGTGGGGCTTCCCATAGTGCACTGTGTCCGGCGCCCGAAAAATATTTTTTTATTTTTTCTGTTTTTAAAGGGAGGGGCCGCCACTACTAATGAGGTTACAGTATTATGACTGCTTCGTATTCCTCGGAATCTAAAAAAAAATCTTTATGTATTCAACCACCTTTATTATTAGTTCCAACTCTTGTTACTGTAAGCCCTTGTACACACGGTCGGAGATTCCGACGGAATGTGTCCTATCGGAGCGTTTTGTCGGATATTCCGACTGTGTGTGGTCTGCATCGGACTGTTTCAGTCGGAAAATCCGACGTACCAAGTTTTCCAACTTGCCGGTAAAATTTTCCAACAACATGCTCCGATCGGACATACTCCGATCATGTGTAGCCTACTCCGACGGACAAAGTGCCACGCATGCTCAGATCAAATTCCTAGACCAAAGCTATTGGCTACTAGCCTGAACATAGTCCCATCGTAACAAAATAATGTCATCACGTTATGTAAAATCGGAATTTCCGACAATTTAGTCCGACCGTGTGTATGCAACATCACTTCCGGACCTCTTCTGGAATTAATCCGTCGGAATTACTCCAACGGATTTGGTTGTCGGAATCTCCGACCGTGTGTACAAGGGCTTAGTTTTGCTGGATAGCTTGGCCTGAATGTAAATGTGAAGAATTTGCTGCCGGAGCCATTTTTGCATCTTTTTACACACGTTTATAAAATCATTTTAGGCCTGCATATTACACAAAACCCCCAAAATATTATATATTTTCTAACAGTAGAAACCCTAGAGAACAAAATAGTGGTAGCTCCAATTTCACATGATATTACGGGAAAGGCCTAGGAAACGTAAAATTTCAGTAAAAAACACACACTCTTGCTTTGAAAGAACTTCACTTGGGATTGAATTACTACACTTATTCACGCATGTTATGACTTTTTTCATCTATTCACGTATTTTTATGAAGTTACGTGGATTCGAATAACACTGTGCATCTTCAGAAATGTACACCAAAAGACTTTTTGGACTTATCCGATAGATTCATTGTATACAAATTCACTTTGTTCTGGTGATTTTTTTTTTTTTTTTGGTATTTTATTTATTTATTGATTTTATTTATTGATTTTATTTATTGATTATTGAATATTGTTTTAAATTTAGTGTCCGTAAGGTTCACGTTTATATTGTGTCACTATATGTAAGATTTATAGTGGTTTATGTTCACACTGTGGAATTTTTTATTGCAATATAGCGCTACACATTCACTTCGATGCTTTTGGTCTATAGCAGTTTTAGCTGCTAGGTTGCATTAAGTCACTTTGAGGCTTTTATTGCGCAGTACTTTACTTTTTCTTTTTTACAGTAAAAAAGACACACTAAAGTGAATTTTAGGGCAAAGAAACACATTAAACCACCTAGATTTTTGGTAAAATATAAAAGTTGAGGTTGCACCGAGTAAATAGATACCCAACATGTCAAACCTTAAATTTGTGTGCACCCATGAAATTGTGACAAACTTCAGTACACTATATTTTTTTATAGTTTTTTTTTATAGGCAATGCTTTAAAAGCCTCCTATAGGTTATCAGTTGTCTGTTACAGAGGAGGTCTGGTGGTAGAATTATTGCTCTCACTCCGGCGTGCGTGGCGATATGTAAGATGGGTCTCACAATCCACATTTTTAGACGTAGCCCCCCCCCCCCCCCGACACATGCGATTACATTCCTATGTGCGTATATGTGGTGGTGATTTTTTAGGGGGTGTGCTTGGGTGTAACTTTATTTTTTCGGGGGAAACTTTTTATTTTTAATTTTTTTATTTTTTTTACTTTTTTTTTCAATCACATAGGGGACAAAAAGTCTCCTATGTGATGATATTTAGAAGCAAGTTCTAAAAGACTGATTTGTTTTTGTTTTATATATTTGGATTTAGTTAATATATATTCGCTATTTTCTAATCTATTTGAATTTCAGAAGGCGGCTATATTCATTCTATTCTATTCTTATCTGTTCTATTTTTTTCTATTTTATTCTTTTCTATTCTTATAATCTTATTTCACTTTTATACCTTACTGTATTTATTGCAAAATGCTTAAATTTTTTAATTCAAATTTTGTAATTCGGATAAGTTGCTATTTTATCGCGTTATTTTGTGGGGTTATAATAGATTTTGGATTTGTTGAAATTCGTCACTATTGCGATTCAGAAATTCGGATACATCCGGAAACTCCGAATAACGAAAATATAATTCGAGTTTAGAAACATAATGCACATGTCTACCTGACACCAAGGATGAGATTATGTAACTAGAACAAGGTGATTTTACAAAGCTTATGCCCCCGTACACACGGTCGGACATTATGACGGAAAATGTGCGATCTGATTGTGTTGTCGGAAAATCCGATCGTGTGTGGGCTCCATCGGATTTTTTCCGTCAGGAAATTTCTGACACACAAAGTTTGAGAGCTGGACCTAAAATTTTCCGACAACAAAATCCGATCGTTTCAATTCCGATCATGTGTAGACGATTCCGAATAAACTAAGAGACGAAAGCTATTGGCTACTGGCCCGTTTATAGTCCCGACGTACGTGTTTGACATCACCTCGTTCAGAACGATCGGAAATTCCAACAACTTTGTGCGACCGTGTGTATGCAAGAAAAGTTTGGGCCATAATCCGTTGGAAGAAATCCGATGGATTTTGTCGTCGGAATGTCCAACCGTGTGTATGGGGCATTACACCTCCCATCCTGTTGGGTAATCAACATCTACACATTCCATGGTGACTGGATTAAAATGTCTTAGCCCTTGTACACACGGTCGGACATTCTGACAACCAAATCAGTTGGATTTTGTCCGACTTATTTTGTCCGAAACTGTTGCATACACACGGTCGGACAAAGTTGTCGGAAAATCCGATTGTACATTACGTGATGACGTTATTTCGTTACGATGGGACTACGTTCAGGCTAGTAGCCAATAGCTTTGGTCTAGGAATTTGATCTGAGCATGCGTGGCACTTTGTCCGTCGGAGTAGGCTACACATGATCGGAGTATGTCCGATCGGAGCATGTTGTCGGAAAATTTTATAGACAAGTTGGAAAACTTGGTCCGTCGGATATTCCGACGGAAACAGTCCGATGGAGACCACACACTGTCGGATTATCCGACAAAACGGTCCGATAGGACACATTCCGTCGGAATCTCCGTCCGTGTGTACAAGGGCTTAAAGTGTTACTAAACCCAGTAATATGAAAATAGTTTTGCTGCGGTTTGCATTTTGCAAAAACGTGAGTTTGTTTTACCTTGTCGTTACTCAATAAATTGTATTTTAAAAATGGGATTACGCTATGGACATCTCTCTTTCCCAATTTTAAAACCCCCATATACCGAGAAACACACATTATAAGGGCTCTGCATAAAAGGCTCTACCAGGATTGCATTGAAGTGTACGAGCTCGGTGCTCGTGGATTGTCCTCTATGCTCTTATTTTGAAGCGGTAGTAAACCCGATGCACCACATACTAGCTCATTATGAAATACCTACCTTAGAATGAGGTGCCGGCATCTCACCCAATCCACGCAGAGGGAGCTGATTTGTTCCCTCGGCGTGTCTAACGGGTATCACGGCTCCGACACTGTGAGTGCCCGGAGCCGCAATGTTGTCAGCACTTCTTTCCGGCAAGGTCCGGCATCTACCGAGAATCCCCGATATGCATGCGCCGCTGCAGTCAGCGGCTCATTGCGAGGGGAATATCTCCTAAACCGTACAGGTTTAGGAGATATTTTGTTCACCTACAGGTAAGCCTTATTTTAGGCTTACCTGTAGGTAAAAGTTAAAAACTTGACTATACAACCACTTGAAAAGTTAGTGGAATCATTTTGGTCGGCCACATCCACCTCCTTTTCTTTTTATGGAATCACGCTATGAGCTTTGTTTCTCTTTTTTTTACGCTTAAATCTGGCTTATCAAGATCATCCAAGAAGGACTAACTAAAAGGGAATTACGGAATACCACCACCTGTGATTTACTCATGCTGTATACCTTACAGCAGTTAGGTGAGAGGCTTGCAGATACACAAGGTGTTATCACTGAAGATTTTTTTTTCATCACTTGTCATTTACCAATATTGGTGGAGGGATTCACTTTGTATGCAAAATATATTTTCATATTTTTATATTGCCACAAACTTATTTGCTGGATCTCATCGTTTGATTTTTCATTTTTTTCCACATGGACTTTGTCACTTTGTTTTTTTGCATTTGATTATTTTTTTTATTATTTTTTTTTTTTCATTTGATTATTTGCAGGTTATTCTATATTATGTCTGATTTATATGTTTGATTATTATGAGTACACGCTTTCTGTTATTTGCACCTTCTGTGCACGCTTTGTAATTTTACACAGCGCAACATCATCATTTACACATGAATAACACCTGATTGTGAAGAGTGGGGGATTTTTCTTTGGCAAGATAAAAGGTATAAAAGTCCAGTAAAGAGACATTAAAGGGGTGTTGCCACCAAAAATATAACCTAACTTGTATGTGCAGCAAAGGGTCTTAATAAAATTAATTGGATAATAAAAAAATTTTTACTTACCTATTTCTTGCGGTTGCTAGGTGGTCCCACGAAATCTGCCTCTTCCATTGCCCGGGCTAAAAACGTCACTTCCCTCGGCAGCCCGGCTCGCTAAGGCTCCTGGGAGAAGTATGTCACCATTTCCCAGGATGCCTTGGGCATCACCGAGGGTGTAGTGTCATATTTTGCTGCCTATCACAGGATGCTGCGGAAGTGACGTTGCCGCCAGAAATTGCGTACTGCGCATGCGCGATGCGTTCCAAACACTCGCGCCGTGCGTTCCAACAGGCAGCAAAATATGACACTACAACGGCGCTCGATATAGCGCTGACTGCGCATGCGCGAGATCTAATCGAACGGGTGGTGCATGCTGGTCTTTTATCAGCGCACTCTCCCGGAAGAGGATGCCTGTGGGCTTCACATGCCCACAGGCAAAATGACAACCGTCAGGAGACGGTTTTATAAAATCTTTTTTAATGACAAAAAAGCATGCTGCTGGATGGAAAAAACGAAAAAGTAAGTGTTAGATTTAATTATAATAATGATTGTCAGTATGCAAAAAAAAAAAAAAACGATCAAGACAGTGGAATCCCGCTTTAAGTTAAAAAAAAAAAATTACATTTTTAAGCAAGTTTACAATTTTATGTTGGGCTGCATTCATAGCTGTCTTGGGGCGCATGTGGCCCATGGGCCGCAGGTTGGACACCCCTAGTATATATCATTATCCTGTGTTATTTATATCTGGATAGAACATACACTTATCTGTATTATGGTGGTATGAAAAGAACATATACCGTACTCTTTTCATGTAATATGTAGTTAGGGATAGAGCATATAATATACTCTTCTCCTGTGTCCTGTAGGCATGGATGGTGTTGTGTAAGTATGGATAGACTATATACTTTTCTCCTGTGTTATGTAGGTTTGGATGCACGTAGCTGAAAAGCACACCGGGGAATATCTTAATATAAAATACAGAACCTCACCGTTCAACATTTTCCACCACATAAACACCTATGAAGACAATGGATATCTAATAGTGGATGTGTGCTGCTGGAAAGGGTAATGTGTTCTTTTTTCTCATCCTATTAGGAGGGGGCTGATGGATCAAACCATTTAGGAATAGTTGTATCTCCATCTGTAGAATCCTCATGTAGAGGACACCAGTACACAATCCCCATGTAGAGGTCACCAGTACACAATCCCCATGTAGAGGAAACAGTACAAAATCCCTATGTAGAGGACATCAGTACACAATCCCCATGTAGAGGTCACCAGTACACAATCCCTATGTAGAGGACACCAGTACACAATCCCCATGTAGAGGATACCAGTACACAATCCCCATGTAGTGGACACCAGTACACAATCCCCATGTAGTGGACACCAGTACACAATGCCCATGTAGAGGACACCAGTACACAGTGCCCATGTAGAGGACACCAGTACACAATCCCCATGTAGAGGACATCAGTACACAATCCCCATGTAGAGGACATCAGTACACAATCCCCATGTAGAGGTCACCAGTACACAATCCCCATGTAGAGGAAACAGTACAAAATCCCTATGTAGAGGACATCAGTACACAATCCCCATGTAGAGGTCACCAGTACACAATCCCCATGTAGAGGACACCAGTACACAATCCCCATGTAGAGGATACCAGTACACAATCCCCATGTAGTGGACACCAGTACACAATGCCCATGTAGTGGACACCAGTACACAATCCCCATGTAGTGGACACCAGTACACAATGCCCCTGTAGAGGACACCAGTACACAGTGCCCATGTAGAGGACACCAGTACACAATCCCCATGTAGAGGACATCAGTACACAATCCCCATGTAGAGGACACCAGTACACAATCCCCATGTAGAGGACATCAGTACACAATCCCCATGTAGAGGACACCAGTACACAATCCCCATGTAGAGGACACCAGTACACAATGCCCATGTAGTGGACACCAGTACACAATCCCCATGTAGAGGACACCAGTACACAATGCCCATGTAGTGGACACCAGTACACAATCCCCATGTAGAGGACACAGTACACAATCCCCATGTAGAGGACATCAGTACACAATCCCCATGTAGAGGACACCAGTACACAATCCCCATGTAGAGGACACCAGTACACAATCCCCATGTAGAGGACATCAGTACACAATCCCCATGTAGAGGACACCAGTACACAATCCCCATGTAGAGGATACCAGTACACAATCCCCATGTAGAGGACACCAGTACACAATGCCCATGTAGTGGACACCAGTACACAATCCCCATGTAGAGGACACCAGTACACAATGCCCATGTAGTGGACACCAGTACACAATCCCCATGTAGAGGACACAGTACACAATCCCCATGTAGAGGACATCAGTACACAATCCCCATGTAGAGGACACCAGTACACAATCCCCATGTAGAGGACACAGTACACAATCCCCATGTAGAGGACATCAGTACACAATCCCCATGTAGAGGACACCAGTACACAATCCCCATGTAGAGGACAAAGTACACAATCCCCATGTAGAGGATACCAGTACACAATCCCCATGTTGGATCAGTTTATTTGCCCAAGTCATTTCAGGACAGTGGTTATATTACTGGAGTCTGTCTTTTTTTTATGTTAAACTATAACTAAAGGCAAAACATTTTTTTTAGTTCTGGATAGAGTGAAGAGGGATTAGAACCCCTGTCAGTTTTTATTGCTGTCTGTGTCCCCGTTAAGTAGATTCCCCCTCTCTATTAGTCCTGCTTACCATTATCATTGAAAGAGAAAGTAAAAGCAAATCCCAGATTTTGGGTTGTCCCCAGAACAGTAATAGAGGGGAAATCTTCCAATGGGGACACTAGTTCTGATGACCTGGGGATCCCCAAGGGAGTCCCCAAATTTGCAGGGACTTCCTCTCACTTCTTGTTTGGCTATGGGACAGGAAGCGAAAGAAAATCTCTGCTATGGGACACAGATGGCAAAAAAAAAAAAATCTGACAAGGGTTAAAACTCTATCCAAAATGAAAAAAAAAAAAGTTTTGTGTATAGTTCTACTTTAAGATAATGCATGCTAATTCAATGTAACCCTAGGTATTTATTACCTCTCACAATATTAGTTACCTGCAGCAGAGAAAAATCAGGTCTCCCGTTCTATCAGGCAGGGTTGCTCTGTCTGGCAGGATTGTGCCGAGCTGGGTTCACACTATTGTGAATTGGATGTGAGTTTTTACCGCATCCAATTCGCATGTTAGGAGATTGTGACGGGGTCTGTATGGAGCCGGTTCACACATCTCCGCAGCGGCTCCAAGGTGAATTGCACAGGAGCCCTGTGTTTCTTCTGGTCCTTTTCAGGTCCGAATTCAGCCAAAAATTCAGGCTGGAATCGGACCTGAAATGGTGAACGGGGACCCACTGGACTCCTGCTGTGAGCCGATCCATGCGGTAGTGTGAGCCCAGCCTTAATCTTAGGACAAAGAAATACAAACTCTTTGGCAGGGAAAACAGCCCCATACATAGGGTTGCCACTTCATCCCTTTAAACCCGAGCACATAATAATTACACAGGTTCTGTGACTGATTAAGGTGGTAATTAAACTCACTAGTTGCCTTATCTACATTAAATTATCCTCAGGACCTGTGTAATTCATATGTGTTCAGGTTTAAATGGATGAGGTGGCAACCCTACCAATACAGTATGTGTACTTCTTCATTTCGTTTAGCTGTTTTCCCTGAGTTCCTCTATAAAGCTTTTCTGCACCTTTTGGGCATTTAAAATTTTGACTCCATGATCCCCGGGTCTAAGTATTAATACCAGACAGCAGGGCCGCTGATAAGGCAGTACAGCCTGCCCTCCTGTACTGGTCCGAGGCCCCATCAGTTCAAAAGGGGTCAACTGCTGAGTAGGAGGGCCGGTGTTACAACGTATTCAGCGACCCATCGCAGTTTGCTACGGAAGTGACGTTCCGTCGCCGCCATCTTGCTACACCCCACACTCGTCCACAGTAAGGATACGCTAAGGGGGAAAGCGGACATCTTGTTACACCCACCAGAGTTTTGCATTTTACATGTATTTATAACAGTAAAGTCAGTTTATATAGTGAAATACAGGACTTACAACTCCGTCTGACTACTTAGATGTTGAATTTTAAAAGCAGCGGCAACCCTGCTCATCTCACAGGTCTTCTAATCTGACAGAAGTTCGCTGCTTTTAAAATTCAACATCTAACCAGTCAGATGGAGTTCTAAGTCCTGTATCTCACTATAGAAAAATTCACTTTACTGTTATAAATACGTGTAAAATGCAAAACTCTGGTGGGTGTAACAAGATGTCCGCTTTCCCCCTTCGTAGTGTATCCTTACTGTGGACGAGTGTGGGGTGTAACAAGATGGCGGCGACGGAACGTCACTTCCGTAGAAAACTACGATGGGTCGCTGAATATGTCGTTACACCGGCTGTACCGCCTTATTGCTGACACTTGTTACTCTTGTAACACTGCTGGCTTCTACTTTTCTTTTCTCCTTCGAGCTGCGCTGCAGGGGGATCGGTTCTAGTATCTGCATCTCTCTGATGTCTGGGATCCCTATGTGCCTCCCCCACAGTGCTACCATCTTCCGCTCCGACTGGCGGCTGCTGAGGACACACAGGGGGGTCATTTTAGGATGGAGAGGTCACCATCTGGAATTAACACACCTTTCCTGAATGAACACAGTGAGCGATCAGTGCCTATCTATTGGGGTGCCCATTTATCCTCTTTGCCACCTGCATTAACCCCACACTAGCACACCGCAAACGCATGCTTTGCACAAGATTGCGGGGCGCTTACAGAGCAGCAATTTTCACTTGAATGGGTCTTGTTGGACAGGGGTATCATCTCTGGCATGGCTGCGAAGCATAGTATAGTGCAGTGATGGCGAATCTTGGCACCCCAGATGTTTTGAAACTACATTTCCCATGATGCTCCACTACACTGCAGAATGCATAAGTATCATGGGAAATGTAGTTCCAAAACATCTGGGGTGCCAAGGTTCGCCATCACTGGTATAGTGGATGTGGCCTTTTATATTTGATCTTTTTTGGCAGGTAGGCCATATGGGACCCCCTAGATTTCTATCAGCAGCCCTGCCAGACGGCGTCATCCATTCTGTAGCAGTTCTGAAAGTTGACCAAAATGTCTGGTTGTTTCTCTTGCAGCTTTGAGTTCATCTACAACTATCTGTATCTGGCCAACTTGCGTGAAAACTGGGAAGAGATCAAAAGGCTCGCGGACAAAGCACCACAGCCGGAAGCGCGCCGATATGTCCTGCCTCTCGATATCCAGAAGGTAGAGTATTCCAGAACGGCTGCTATTCCAGGAGCTAGAAGTGAGGCACTGGATTGAGATTAGCAGTAGATCCATCAGATTGTGACAAGGTGCAGTGGCCACCGGTGAGGATGCTTTCAACAAAACCAGGGTGTTCCCCAAACAGAAGGCCCAGATTCGATGAATTCACATATACAAAGTCCAATGAGTAGACATGTGCACTGTCGAAAAATGTGTTTGTTTTTTCATTCTCGTTTCATCCAGTTTTTTTTTTGTTTTTCGGTTAAATCGTTAGGTTTGCAATTCGTAAATTTGAAATAAATCATAAATTCGAAATAATTCGTAAATTCGAAACTTGAAATTAATAAAATTATTGAACTATTTAAATTAATGAACTTTTCCAAAATATACATAAATTCGAAAATTCTAAAGAAAATTGTAAATTTGAAAATTTGTAAATTCAAAAAAATTTGGGAAATCTAAAATCTGAAATAATAACTAATAATAACTTAACTTTTACTAACTATTAAATTATAGGTATTGGAAAAACCTAAAATTCAAAAAAAAATTGTAAATTTGAAAATTTGTAAATTCAAAAAGAAATTGGGAAATCCAAAATCTGAAATAATAACTTATAATAACTTAACTTTTACTAACTATTAAATTATAGGTATTGGAATTTCCTTCCAAATTTGGCTTTTAGTGAACGTAATGAATACAAATTTATCCAAAGTTCCGAATTATCCAAAATAACGAATGCTGCATCTAAACAAATGGAACGGAATTTTTTTTTATAATAAACAATAATAATAAAACGTTTTTATTATTGTTATTTATCATTATTAATTAGCTCTGTTCCATTTGTTTAGATGCAGCATTAGTTATTTTGGATAATTCGTAACTTTGGATAGTTTCGTATTCGTTACGTTCGCTAAAAGCCAAATTTGAAAGGAAATTCCAATACCTATAATTTAATAGTTAGTAAAAGTTAAGTTATTATAAGTTATTATTTCAGATTTTGGATTTCCCAAATTTTTTTTGAATTTACAAATTTTCTAATTTACTATTTTTTTTTTTAATTTTGTATATTTGGGAAAAGCGGAGCTCCACCCAAAAATAGAACTTCCGCTTTAAGTGAAGGTGACCCCTGACAGGCCACATTTGGCATGGCTTTTTTTTTCGGCAGCGCCGGAAGCAAGTTCTCCTCTCCCCCCTGCAGTTATCTGGGACATGTCACAGGTCCCAGATGATTGCCCGGCCAGTCACAGCGTGCAGCGCGGCTTGTGCATGCGCGGTGCGTGTCCAGCTGTGAAGCCACAGCCGGGCGCCCACAAGGACAATGCCGGCGCCGCAGAGGAACCCATTCACTTTACCATTAGCAGTAGAGCTACAAGTGCAAAGCTGAAAATAAACTAAAGACTAGATACACACTATTGCTCACTGCTATGCTTGTTTTCTTATATGTCACAATGTAGGAAAGGTCACCGACTCCTTTTCTAGCTCGTCCTCACTGGCTGTATATGCAGTTAAATTTTTTATTTTTTTTGTGCCTATAAAGATTTATGCTATAGACCTCCTTTTCATATAACATCTTTACGTTCTACTTTTTTGATGCGCAGAATGATGTGGGAAAAAACTTGGTCAGTTTACCGTACACAACCGCCACAGCGACCCTACGCAGCGATGACACCATCTGGCTGGAGCCCGAGGTTCTCTTCTCAGGGCCACGTCAAGGTTTGTGCTTTCCTGTAATTATTATTATATTATATTATTATTATATTATAATTATAATTATTATTATATTATTTCACAGCCTGGAACTTGAAATGGTAATGATATTCTTTGAACATGGTCAGTGTAAAGTGTATGTGAAGGCAAAACTTTTTTTCTTTGAGGATAGAGTAGGGAAGGGTTGGACCCTCTACCCAGTTGTTATTGCTGTCTCCACCCACACTGGGGGAATCCACCCTTTTTATTTGTCCTGGTGGCCATTGTCACCAAACCAAGGGGGACAAATGTTGTGGTGACAACTGTCTAAGCTTTGGGGAGATTTCCTCTTATTTCCTCTTACATCTCCAGGACGGGGAGGTGAAGGGAGATCTCCCCTGAGGGACACACAACAAAAAACCTGCTGTGTGAATGTCACGCCGTTCGCATGGCTGCCACAAATAATTCCTGTAATGTGTCTAACATTTCTCCATCTAGTGGTCGCAAGGCAGCCTTTTTCCTGATTGAGGTGTTTTTTAGGAAAATACCACATTATGGCCACTGGATGGAGCTAGGGATCATAGGAAATAAAAATATAAGACAGGTTGCTGGGATTATTCCTACGAATGTTGAGGCATTTGCACAGCAAATTTTTAATAAATAGACCCCTATGTGTTTGTTGTGTAAAAATATGTTTCTTTCCAGAAACTTTGGATTTTGGTTTAGTTGATTTTAAGTGATCTACTTTTTTTTATTATTATTATTATTATTATACATACTCTACAACCCCATTGGCAAAAAATCTCTCTACCCTGTCCAGGCACTTGGGGTGTTTTACATCATTAAGCCGGCCATAGATGGATCGATATTCCTGCTGAATAGCCGAATTTCAATACATCTATGGTCAGGTTGGTTGTACTGAAGTCAATCTACCGTTTTTATTTTTGTTTTTTGTGCCATAGCTGTCATCAGTGATCATTGTATTCTGAAGGTGGGGAAGGTTCCCTGCCAGCAGAACACAATTGTGCTGCAGGAGGAATCCCCCCCATCAAAACAGACATTGTTGATGGGGAAAGCGAGCAATTTTCTTTCTTTCAACTTGTGGTCGAAGGAATGAAAATTGCATAATGCAATGCTAGCCTTAGGCCGGCCACAGATGGTTCGAATCTCAGCCGGTTCAGTAGAAACTGGTTGAGATTCCATCTATTAGACATGTGCACTGCTGAAAAATTCATTAAGTTTTAGTTATAGTTACATTTGTTTTTTTTTTGTTTTGTTTTTTTGTTTTTTCGGGTCATTCGATATGATAGAAATTCGAAAATCCGAAAACTCGAAAGAACAAAAATCGGAAAATTTGAAATAATAGCTAACTAACTAATAATAACAAACTATTAAAATTATAGATATTGGAATTTCCTTTCAAATTTGGCTTTTAGTGAATTTAACGAATACGAATTTATCCAAAGTTACAAATTATCCAAAATCATCCGAAATAACGGATGCTGCATCTAAATGAATGGAACGTAACTCATTCATTCATTCAACGTAACTAATTAATAATAATAAATAACAATAATAATAAAAAGTGTTATTATTATTATTAATAATTCGTTCCATTCCATTTGTTTAGATACGGCATTCGTTATTTTGGATAATTCGTAACTTCAGATAAATTCGTATTTGTTACATTCACTAACAGCCAAATTTGAAAGGAAAATCCATTACTTATAATTTAATAGTTATTATTTCCGATTTTCGAATTATCGAATTTCCGATTTTCGAATTTTCAAATTGACGAATATTTGGAAAAATTTGTTAAACGGTTTTTCATTCATTTGGATATTTCCGAATGAACTAATTTGCTGAAATTCGTTGAACGAATTCCGAACAAAACGAATTGCACATGTCTACCATCTATGGCCCGCCTATTGTATTACAGTGAGACAGACCCCGTCTTGTAGACTCGCAGAGATAAGATGATCTGCAAGACTTGATTGCTGTGCAGTACTCCTGAGAAGGAAGCAGAGGCTGTGTATGTCATGAAAAAACATTTCTGCCTTAATATGAAATGTATTTCCTTTATTACTACAACTTCTTCTGAATGCTATGATTATCTTTACAGCCTTTGAATTCCCACAGATAAATTATAAGAAGTACGCTGGAAAAGATTACTCATTCGCCTACGCACTGGGTCTGAACAATTTTATTCCAGACAGGGTAAGCGCCACTCATCACTGCCCCTGCCTTGTAGGCCCCGCCTCCGCGGAGCTCTACTAACAGGATTTTTATGTTGTTGCAGCTCACTAAACTGAATGTCAAAACCAAAGAAACTTGGGTATGGCAAGAGCCAAACACCTACCCCTCCGAGCCGATATTTGTAGAATCGCCAGATGCCACAGAGGAGGATGACGGTAATAATGAACAAAAGAACAAAACAAAAACTGTATATTATGATAAGATTTGTAGGCGTGATCTATAAAGTGAAAGCAATTCATGGGGTTCTCCACTTTCAAAACGGAGCTCCGTCCTTCCCTGGCAGTTTTGCACAATTATACCGTCTCCTCTCCTGTACGGAAACGACATATCTCACAATGTGCATTATGCTGCGTACACACGTAGCCAACTATCCGGCGGACTTAGTCTGACGGACTTCCCGCCGGACTTTCCGAATGAGCTACTTGCCCACACACGGCACTTTTTCAGCGGACTAATACAGCGTACTAAGTCCGCCGGACTATCTGCCGTACTTTTGAAATGAACAGATTCGCCCACACACGCGGAGGAAAGTCCGCTCATTTTGAGCGCGTCTCCAGGTAGCCGGGGCCAGCGAAGGAGGCGTCGCTGGCCCCATCACCTGGTATGGACTTAAAGGGGAACCCCTACGCCGAAAAAAATCGGCGTGGGGGTCCCCCCCAGGTCCACATCAGACCCTTATCCGAGCACGCTACCCGGCCGGCCAGGAAAGGGGTGGGCGTGCGAGCGAGCGTCCCCCCCTCCTGAGCCGTACCAGGCCGCGTGCCCTCAACATGGGGGGGTGCCTCGCGGCCCCCCCCACCCCCAAAGCACCTTGTCCCCATGTTGATGAGGACAAGGGCCTCTTCCCGACAACCCTGGCCATTGGTTGTCGGGGTCTGCGGGCGGGGGGCTTATCGGAATCCAAGAGCCCCCTTTAATAAGGGGGCCCCCGGATACCGGCCCCCCACCCTATGTGAATGAGTATGGGGTTCCCTTCATTGTGAGCAGAGAGAGCGACGAGGCAACATCTGAAGAGAAGAAGAGAAGAACAGAAGACGGCGACAGAAGACCGGGCCACCGCCTGTAAAAGAGCTAGAAGAGGGCGCGGTGGCCCGGCAAGAAGAACCGAAGAGGGGGACAAGACCCCCGAAGTCGGAAGAAGAGGGCGGCGGCGAAGAAGAAAGCCGGGCTCCTCCGCTAGCAAAAGAGCTAGCAGAAGATAGCGGAGGAGTCTAGCGAGAAGACCCCCGAAGACGGACAGAAGACCCCCGGAGCTGTGCAATAAACTATTTTAACCCTTGTGTGTTATGTTTTTTTTTTTACTTTTTTTTACAGGTGAATGGGTAGGGGTACATTGTACCCCATACTCATTCACATAGGGTGGGGGGGCCGGTATCCGGGGGCCCCCTTATTTAAGGGGGCTCCCGGATTCCGTTCTGTTCTGTCCGTTCTGTTCATTTAAGGGGGCTCCCGGATTCCGATAAGCCCCCCGCCCGCAGACCCCGACAACCAACGGCCAGGGTTGTCGGGAAGAGGCCCTTGTCCTCATCAACGTGGGGACAAGGTGCTTTGGGGGGGACCCCCCCATGTTGAGGGCACGCGGCCTGGTACGGCTCAGGAGGAGGGGGGCCGCTCGCTCGTCCCCCCTTTCCTGGCCGGCCGGGTAGCGTGCTCGGACAAGGGTCTGATGTGGACCTGGGGGGGACCCCCACGCCGATTTTTTTCGGTGTAGGGGTTCCCCTTTAAGTCCATACCAGGTGACGGGGCCAGCGGCGCCTACTTCGCTGGCCCCGGCTACCCGGAGACGCGCTCAAAATGAGCAGACTTTTCTCCGGGCGGGAAAAGTCCGTTAATTTCAAAAGTACGGCGGACTGGCATACGCCAAAATGCGAGTCCGACGGAAAGATTGGAGTGCAAAACTACTTTCTAAGTCCGCCGTACTTTTGGGTAAAAAAAGTCCGCCGGAGGCTACACACGGGGGGATTGTCCACTGGATTGTTTGATCGTGTGTACACGTCATTGGAAGCTGCGGCAAGTCAGATAGAGCCCCGCCCTCATTTCCTGGCTGGAGGACATTCGGCATCATCTAGGTCTAGGTTTGGTCCCCGGCAGCCAGACAGTCTCTGGCCCCGCGCCTTTCATTCTTTGGATTTCAGTTCTTTCAGGGCCAGTTTACACCATAGAAAACGCAGTCCGGTTGTGTTCCAGATGCTTTTCTACATGCACGTTTTTGACGCATTTTAGATCCATTCCAGTGCATTTTTGGTGCATTTCTGATGCAGTCCAGTGCATTTTACCCCTCTTTTTCTGAACTTTAAATGAGGGCCGATTCACACCACAAAAATGCATTCCAGATCGGTTTCTGTATGCGCATTTTTAACGCATTTTTGATGCCTTTCCATGTGCATTCCGGGTGCTTTTTTTCCTGTACTTTTTTTTTTCACTATGCTGGAGTCCAGTGCATTTTTTGATGCACTTTACTGCATTCCAGTACAGTCCAGTGCAGGAAAAATGCAGCATGTTCTACTTTTTTTTTCTGGAACTGAAAAGCCCTGGTACTGACTGCACTGGTGCGAACTATGCCATATAACCTACTAAACCTATAAACCATATAACCTACTTTCCATGCGTTTTTGATGCAGAACAAAAACGCACTGGACTGCATGTGGTGTGAACTGGCCCCAAGAACATGTGTTTGTTCCAGTGCATATTTTGGTGCGTTTCTGTGCATTCCAGTGCGTTTTTGATGCTTTTCACAGCGTTCCAGTACAGTGCAGTGCAGGAAAAATGCAGCATGCTCAACTTTTTTTTGTTCTGGAACGCACTGGAACTGCAAAGACTGGTGTGAACTATACCATTGAAAACCATATAACCTACTTTCTATGCGTTTTTGATGCAGAAAAATAAAAAAAACGTCTGAATCTGGCTGCTCAGATACAATAGTGTTCACATAGGTTTGCATTGAAACAGGGTCCTGTGCCCCCCCCCCCGCCCCCGTGGATTCAGGCTCTGCCCCCGAGGAGTTTACCATCTAACACAGAATCATGAGTATAAGATCCTGTATTATTTTCTAATTGCCACCAATCAGAGTCAAACCTGTCATTTAAAAAGATAGCGGGAACCTGAATGTTTGAATCTAATTCATGATTAGGAGGAACTTTTTAGAGACACTTTCACACATGAGAACTTTAAAAATATAACTGCATTAAAAGAGAAGTATGGCCAAAGCTTTTGTGCCCGTACTTCTCTTGTGGGACATGAGTGCACTTTCTTTTCTTCTCCTGTGATCCAGAATCGGTTGGTAGCCAGTTATTGTCCGCCATCAGCTGATAGAGCAGAGCCGCTCCGGCCTCGGGAAGCAACCCAACAATATTGTCGAGATCCACCTCTGCTGCCTGATTGACAGCTGGCTCCGCTGTTAAAGTGTTACTAAACCCAGGACCCTGTAGTCACTATATCTCGTCTCCCACAGTACACAGAACATGGAGATGCAATTATTTTAGTAAATATAAACGTATAAATATCTTCTCTCATCAGCAGTACATAGCAGTCAGTCTTAACTTCTATCAATGTCTGGTTAAAGCTTGTAGGAGGAGTTTTCATGACTAGTGTAGTCTGAATGTTCCCCTTATACTATTCCTTACCTATTAGAAACGAGACCACACCATAGGTTGGAGTAAACTGGCCACAACAGCCTTTATTAAACATAACTAAAATTCACTCCAATAACTTGTAAATATGAAAATATATAAATATATATAAATATATAAATATAAATAACTTTATTAACATTAAACCACATTAAATAACATTAACTGCCCATTCTGGTGATCTCTGACGGTGACCCCACTTAAGCCAATACCAAATCACTGCGGTACACCTGACCAACTTCCCAAAGGCCTCCACCTGTGACCGGTCGGAGACAACTTCCGCCAGTGAACATAACCGTATTCCCTCCAACGTTCAGGAATACCCAGAGGGGCCGATCGTTAGATGAGCCCCCCACACCCTCAGATCCCTTCTGAGTACCTGTCTACCGTCAGAAACCACCAGAAAACACACCGCCACAGCCCGAAAGGGTGACCCCCTCAACCTTGAGGGCCACCCCACACCCGAAGAGCTTTCTGTATCCCCTCCTGTAAGCCAAAGGACCAGAGGTCAATCCCCACATCCGATAGGTGAACGCCATCCCGCCGAAGATAAAGCCCCACATTCACCTCCAATTCCCGATGTCTAACCACAATGCCCCCGTTCTGCACTACAAACCGCCCAACTACCTTATTAACCCTAATCCTAGTTTTTTCAAGGCTGGCTAAAGACCTAGCCCCACGCCACACCGTTCTGGCCACAATGTCCGACCACACCAAAATGGTGCCCGGGAAAAGGACTCGCATGCGCAACACATCAGCCTTAATATCCGCCAAAATGTCCTTAACCTTCCGAACTCCCAGGTCATTGCCCCCCGCATGAACCACCAACACATCCGGGGGCCTATCCCTCAAAGCGAAGCGCTCCACCTCCCTCATGACACGCTCCCACCTCATGCCCGGGAAACCCAACCACATCACCCTAGCTACCCGCCTGGGGATACCCAATTGCCTGCCTGCTGGTAGAGAATCACCTCTCCTGGCCCCCCAGCAGACGTACGAATGCCCCAGGATCCAAACGAGGCGTTGAGAACCTCCATCTGGAATGAAAACAAGAGAAATAACACAACAACCAAAGGAATGTTACAAGCACAGTCCTCCCCCCCATAAAACCAACAGCAAACAACACCCCCAGCCGCACCCACCTTACCCCAGTAGCAACTGCGGCCGGACATAGGACCGGAACCTCCGGGACTCCCATCTACCAATCCGGCGAACCACCGCCTCCTCCAGCCCACATCGAGCCGCTTCCGTAGCCGCCCCAATCCGAAAAGAGTGGGACGCGTAGTCCCGCTCATCCAAACCCACCGCCCTCAGGCATTGCCGAAAGACCGACACAAACTGAAACCGGGATAAAAAAGAGCCCTCCGCGTGCACCAAGAAGGGGCCCGCCCCCGCGGGCCGTACCGCCCGGAAAGCCCGTACCGCCGCCACCGGGCACACTACCGAGCCCGGAAGGGCGAGCAGCGTAATTGCTACTCCCTTGCCCCGTTGATCAGTCTTGGACCTACGCAACCGTATACTCACCCGATCCGCAACCACCTGCACATCCTGATCCAACAGACCCCCAGCCACCCGTTTCGAGCGACACACCAACTCCCCTATCCTAAACGCCCCATAAAACGCCAACGAAAACGCTGCCGTAAACAGAACGGTCTCGTAAGCAGACGAGCAAACGTCCACCAGCCGAGAACAAATTGCCACCAAATTGTCAAAAGACACCGGCCGGCGCGCATCCCGACCCTTCCAATCCCTCCTGTACCCCTTCAACGTTTGCCGCACCCAAAAATCCTTAGTCCCGTCCGGCTCCCCCCACAGTTTGAACAAAAAGGCCAACCCCGCCAGCTTCCGCTCGATCGACGCGGGAGACAGGCCCGTCTCAATGTTCCGGGCCACCCAGTACAATACCACCCAGCGCCGGTCGGATCCCCGACCAGCCACTCCAACCTCCCGCAGGAACGCCCACCATTCCGCCCACACTCTAGAATAAGCGGACCATGTAGCTTCACTCAACGACCTTTTTAACCAACCTGCGGCGATTCCAAGGGAAGCTCCCACATCCACCCGGGGCAGGGCGCCCCCGACTCCTCCGCTCCCGGCGCCAGCTGCCGGAACTTGTCCCACTGAAAACGAGAGAGCGAGTCAGCCAAAGAATTCTCCACCCCAGGTATGTGCACAGCATAAATGTAAACATTGAGCCGCAAACAGCGAAAGACCAGCTGTCGCAGCAGCCGGATGACCGGGGGGGAGGAAGCAGTCATCCGATTGATGACCTGAACCACCCCCATGTTATCGCAATTGATGCGCAACTTCAAATTACGAAACTCCACTCCCCACAGCTCCAATGCCAACACTATCGGGAACAATTCTAGCAGAACCAAATTACCCAACAACCCCGCAACCTCCCAGGAGCGTGGCCAAGGTTCCGCACTCCACCGGCCCCGGAAAAATGCCCCATAACCCATAGAGCCAGCCGCGTCAGTAACCAACTCCACATCGAAGTTGCTCACTGGCCCCGACATCCACATAGCCCGCCCATTATACGACTCCAAAAATTCATGCCAAGCCCGCAGGTCCTCCCGGTGTTCCCTTCGCAACCGCACAAAATGGGTAGGGGCGGTTACCCCGGCAGTGGCCCCCGACGGCCGTCGGCAGAACACACGGCCCATAGGGATGATCCGGCAAGCGAAATTCAGCTTGCCCAACAGGGACTGCAGGGCCCGAAGCTGAACCTTCGGCCGGCCCTGCATACCGGCCAACTCCGCCTGCAGATCCCGTAATTTATTCTCTGGCAAGCGACACTCCATTGCCAGAGAATCAATCACGATCCCCAAAAAACTCAATTCCGTCACCGGGCCTTCCGTCTTATCCCCCGCCAACGGCACCCCGAACCTGCCCGCAATGTGCTGCAACGTGGACAGAAGAATCGCACACACATTGGAGGCAGGCGGGCCCACGCACAGAAAATCATCCAAATAGTGGATGACCGACTCCAGGCCCGAAACATCTCTCACCACCCATTCCAAAAATGAGCTAAAAGCTTCAAAATAGGCGCAGGAAATGGAACAACCCATGGGCAGGCACAAGTCTACATAAAACTTGCCCCGCCAATGGCATCCCAACAGCCGGAAGCTGTCCGGGTGGACCGGCAGAAGACGAAACGCCGATTCCACGTCCGCCTTGGCCATGAGAGCCCCACGACCATACCGCCTGACCCACCGTACCGCCGCGTCAAAAGACGTGTAAGAAACCGTACACGCCTCCGGGTCAATGAAATCATTGACCGACCCCCCTTTCGGAAAAGATAGGTGATGAATCAAGCGAAACTTCCCCGGTTCCTTCTTAGGAACCACACCCAACGGGGAGACCACCAGGTCCCCCCACGGCTGCACCTCGAAAGGCCCGCCCATCCGGCCCAGCGCCACCTCCTTGCCCAATTTTTCATCCACAACCCCCGGGTGATCTAAAGCCGAACGCAAATTCTTGGCCAACGGCGGCACCCCTCCTAAAGAACAGGGAATCCTAAAACCGTCCCGAAAACCCGAAATCAACCCCCGCGCCGCCTCACCATCCGGATACCTATTTAGGAAAGGAAGCATCCTTCCCAGGTTCACCGGCGTCATCCCTTTTGTGACTGGCGGCACCGGCGCGCTGACCTTTTTTGAAACAGCGGGACAGGGGGTGGGTGCCGCCGCACCCGGAGCACTCATGCTTGAAACGGCACGCGCCCCCGAATTTACAAGCCCCTTCATTAAAGGGCCAGCACACCCCCCACTTCTTTCCGGCCGGCAGCCCCGAGGAAGACGCACTCCCGGCCCCCCCCTGAAGAAACGGAGTGGGCATCCGCGGGGCAGACATAAGCCTCATCCAGAGGCTTATGTCCTTGTGATCCCAGCGCAGGTCAGCCCGCACTGCCTTGCGCTGACGGAACTGCTCATCATAGCGCAGCCACGCCAGCCCTCCGTACACCCGATGAGCCTCACCAATCGCGTCCAGGTAACAAAATAACGCCGAGCAATGCTCGGGGTTCTTTTCCCCTATCACGCTAGCCAAGATAGCGAACGCCTGAAGCCAATTCGTAAATGTGCGTGGGATCAGCCGATACCTCCGCTTCTCCTCGTCGTCCTTCTTGGAACTGTCCGGCTTGACCCTGTCCAAATTAAATTTCTCGAGGGGGAGCAAAGAGAAAATCTCCACATACTCACCCTTGACTATCTTGTCCCGCACCTCCTGCTTCAAATGCGCCCCCAACGGGCCTTCAAAACAAACATAGACCTCGCACCGGGCAGCATCCGCGATCCTAACCAGGTCAGACCGCGCCCCCGGGTCCGCGGGCACCGGGGGGACCCCCGAGCCCACAGCCCCCGCATCCAGGCCCCCTGACACCGCAGCAGGCGGTGCATCCCGCGCAGGCATAGCCTCCGCCCCCCCGGCCCCCCCCCCAGTACCCAACCAGGGGGCCACCTGCGGCGACCCCGAGCCCCCAGCAAACTTACCAACCAGGGCCTGCAGCCCCTCCAACAGCTCCTGCAACGGACCTGACGGCCCCCCCGGGGCCATTGGCCCCGCCCCCTGCGACGAACCAGCCGAAACCCCCCCCAAGACATCCCGGGATCCCGTGGGCACCGCACCCCCCTGCGCCACCCCCATCAGATCCCGCAAAGCATCCGCCAGCAACGTAGACTCCCGCAACTTACCCGGCCCCCCTGGGGCCTCGGCGACCGGTACCGTTCCGGGTGCAGAAAAGGACACCTCCTCCTCCTGGGACAGCTCGCTCTCCGAACCGACCTCACCAGCACGCACCGGGGACGCAGCCATCCCCCTGTGCTCCGAGCGGTCCGTCCGGTCCCTGCGATCTGGGACTGCAGGCAATGTCCTCCTCCCCCCTCCGCCCCCGGCATGCCGGCGTATAAAACCAGCCCTGCCAGGCACCTTGGCGGCCTTCTGCGACCCTCCCTCCCCCCCCTCCAGCATGCGACCCCCCCGGTGCGCCCCCCTCCCCCCCACCGCGCGGATGCTGGCCCCTGACCCAGCATGCCGCGGATCCCCCGCCACGTGCACCCCCCCCCCTGGTCCTCAAACCCAGATCCATCCGCACCCCCCCCACCTCCACCGGGCCCCGTGCAGTCCCGGCGCCATTGCCATGCGGCCGCGAAGCCCCGCCCCCCTCCGGTCGGCGGCGCAACGACCGCCCGGACCGGGGGGAACCGAGAACCTTCCGTTTCGCCGGGGGGACCGATCGGTCCTCCCCCGGGCTCCGGGAGTCACGAGGCGGCTGAGGAGTAGGCCCAGGAGAAAAACGCGCCGGAGGCCGAGACCTCCGCGCGCGCAGTGGAACCTCACCTGTCCCGCCGCCGTCCACATCGCCGTCCGCCAGGTCACCCACGCGTTCCCGCAGCCAATCCGCTCCGTGCACCTCCGCCGCCCGTCGCAGCCGCGCGAAGAGTCCCTCGAGATCCGCCATAGCAGAGGAGCAGCGAAAAACTGCCTCCTCTGTGTCACACTGGGCTCCGAATGATCCCTTAAAGCCACACCCCTCCCTTTTATATGACCCCTCCCCTACACTGAACTTGTTTCCTGCAAACCTTTTCCTCAACTCCACCCATAAAGCTTAACCCTCTGTGTCCCTCATCCACACTGTCATGTCCAGCACTCCTTATATCATTTCATTCTTAATCCGTGCTTCTTTTTCTCTTCTGACTGCCCTAAGAGGCTGCATGGCTCCTAAACCTCTGGACAGTGCCAATTGGACCTGTGCCAATCACATGCACTCTCCCAGTAATATACATCAAACTGAGCATGTGCAGAGTGCCCCCAAGGCTCTGTTCTATCAGCAGATGAATTGGGGACAGTGGAAGAAGGGGAGCATCAGAAAAGACAGAATCCAACAGCCTTTTTACACAATGCGGAGGATAAACCCCTTAGGGTCCACAGTGAGTATAACAAGCATGCTTTACTGCATATACAGACTGATTTTACTGTTGTGGGTTTAGTAACACTTTAAGTGCGCAAAAAAAAAAAAATGTTGATCCTGCCAGAAATCTAGTGAGCTGACAACTTCCTGTGCTCACTGTACTAAAGTGTAATCAGCTACATTGTTCTCAATCCTCTCTAAACTATAGCACACCTCCCCCACATGTAGTGGTGATGGTGAGATGGGGAGTTCTGTAGTCCTGCATTATAGCAACAGTGCTGCTGCTCCTCCATAGATGCAGTGCAATGAGTGAGCATTGTCACTGGAGGATATTATGAAATGTGTTACTGTAACTTTCTTTAAACCAATTTAATTTATTACATCTTTTTTTTTTTTTTTTTATTTGGTAGGTGTGTTGCTCAGCATCGCTGTTTGCCCAGCTGTGGGGCACAAACCATCTTTCATGCTGATTTTGGACGCCAAAGACATGAGTGAAATCGCCAGAGCCGAAGTCGACATCAACATTCCCGTCACGTTTCACGGGATGTTCAAGAAAGCCTAAACGCATGATAGCATCAAAGGGTCAATTTTTAAATGTCGCCCCCTCCCCAAGATTCACCCAGCTTTCACACATTCTTGGGTGAATATTGTGTGAATCCTAGTGAAAACATTTATAAGCAGACCCCCCCACAGTTCAATGTTTGTTTCTCCGGTGAAATACTGTACAATGGATGGTGCCTGTAAGTGCAACAGTCCTGGCTACACATGGCACCCAATCAGATTCTCCCTTTCCCCACCGTGAAAGAATATGATTGGTATGGAGAACACAAATTGGTCCTTTTTTTTTTTTAAATTAATTTTCTTACCAAACAAAACACTACAAGACATCATACACACTGAACCCAAAATATAATAATACAATTTCAAAATCTGGTATATCAATTATCAATCCAAAAAAAAAAATGTTGCATCACGTTTGTGAATGTGTGTACAGCTCGGTGTAATGAGACCCACCGACACTCACAGAATCTTCTTATGGGTTGTCAAGCTCAGGGTGTATTAATGACAAGCAGAAAAACGTATCCAACCTGCGTAGTCCACCACAGAAATAAAATGCACCTTGTGCCAGATAATGTTATTTAGTTACATTTTTCTTTTGTCAATAAAGTTATTTTATATATCACTCAACGAACTTTTACTGTCAATAAACTCACAAGCGTGTCTATAGTAGAGTCTGATGGACAAACAGTGCCCCCTGCTGACAGGATTATGCGATTCAGGAAATATTTTAAACCCACCATGAAAGCTACGTCCATGTTTTAGGGTAAGTTCAGGTGCAGCATACCTCCTGACTTTTTGAGATGGGAACAGGGCTGGACTGGGAAAAAAATTTGGCCCTGGACTTCATCCAGACCGGGCCACTTTAATTTTGCAAACACGCACAAAAACAGTATATATATATATATATATATATATATATATATATATATATATATATATATATATATATATATATATATATATATGCTGTTGGGGAGTGGGGTGGAGGACACAGAGGGACAGTGTGAGTGGTGGAGGACACAGTTGGACATAGTGGGGGTGGAGGACACAGGGGGACACAGTGGGGGTGGAGGACACAGGGGGACACAGTGGGGGGGGGGGGGAGGACACAGTTGGACATAGTGGGCGGTGGAGGACACAGTGGGGGGCGGAGGACAGAGGGGGACAGTGTGGGTGGTGGACACAGGGGGACACTGTGGGGAGGGGTGGAGGACACAGTTGAACACCGTGGGGGGTGGAGGACACAGTTGGACATAGTGGGAGGTGGAAGACACAGGGGGGTGGGAGGACATAGTGGGGGTGGAGAACACAGGGGTACACAGTGGGGGGTGGAGGACACAGTGTGGGTGGAGGACACAGTGGGGCGTGGAGGACATAGTGAGGGAGGAGGACACAGGGGGACACCGTGGGGGGTGGAGGACACAGTTGGACATAGTGGGAGGTGGAAGACACAGGGGGGTGGGAGGACATAGTGGGGGTGGAGGACACAGTGGAGGGTGGAGGACCAAGTGAGGGAGGAGGACACAGTGAGGGGTGGAGGACATAGTGAGGGAGGAGGACACAGGGGGACACAGTGGGGGGTGGGGGACAGAGGGGGCAGCATGGGGGGGAACAGGAGAGTATCATGGGGCCTCCTGTGATCCTGTTGGAACCATTACTTTGACATGCTGTCACTCAAAGTGGCCCACTGAGCCATCGGCCCACCGGGAAACTCCCGGTAGTCCCAATGGCCAGTACATGCCTAGATGGGAATGAGGGACACTTATCAGCAAAAGTATGCAGGCATAGGGCACACCTCCTTTAAAGGAGAATTGTACAAAAAAAAAAACAAGATTGGTTAAACCCACAAGTGCTTTTTACCACTACTATTCCTTTATATTGGCTTTTGGAATTTATAAATGCAGCAATTTAGAAATCAGATGAAAGGGTTAGTGCTGGAAAACACTTTTTGAAAGATAAAAAGTGCATTTTATATACAACTATAGACCAGCAGACCAACATGAGAGACAAATGAGGAGGACAGAGGGACATTGCTCCAAATCAGGGACAGTTGGGAGCTATGGTGCAGGGCTGCGTGCAAACACACGCATTCCCACACCCGCCTAGAAAAGCACACTGCTGTTAGCAGAGGTGCTTGAGTGCCATTAACCACATGAAGACCCAGGCCCTCTTTGGCGTTTTTTGTTTACACATTTAAAGCGCAACTCCACTTTTGTTGAGGGGAAAAAAAAACATTCCCCCTGGGTGATCTCTGTACATTGCAAGGATTATAACAACCTTTGTTGCAGATTCCTACCTTTTGTTATTCTGAAGAAATCTCTCTGCGTTTCTCTGTTCCTCTGTACTGAGTGGGTCTAATAGGAGAGGTTTCATAATTATCAATCAGCTGTAGGGCACTAATGAGGAAATCTGTTGGGCCTGCATCTCTTTAGGCGTTTTCCTATTAAAAGTATCTGTCCAAAAATGAAAGTTTTGTCGCAGGGGATGCCTGAAATCCAACTTGTATCTGAGGCAGACTTCTGAGAAAATTGGTGAACCAATCACACAAGCAGGAAATTATGTTTTCTGGGGAGTGGTCAGTACACATTCTGTGTACAGAACACCTCCAGGTAGCCATATTGCATTCTCAGAAAGTTACAGAGGCTGCAGATTGAAAGGGAAAGGTCATTTTTAATAAAATTCAATTACAATATAACTGGGTCGCAATTATATGCGCTATATTATTTTTTCATTATTTGGAAAAAAAATTCTCCAGGAAAGTGGAGTTACCCTTTAAATCTGTATTTTTGCTAGAAAATGACTTATAACCACCAAACAAATTTATATATACATATATATATATATATATATATATACACACACACACACAGTGGGGGTGGAAAGTATTCAGACCCCCTTAAATTTTTCACTCTTTGTTATATTGCAGCCATTTGCTAAAATGCCAAGTTCATTTTTCTCCTCATTAATGTACACACAGCACCCCATATTGACAGAAAAACACAGAATTGTTGACATTTTTGTAGATTTATTAAAAAGGAAAAATTGAAATATCACATGGTCCTAAGTATTCAGACCCTTTGCTGTGACTCTCATATATTTAACTCAGGTGCTTTCCATTTCTTCTGATCATTCTTGAGATGGTTCTACACCTTCGAGTCCAGCTGTGTTTGATTATACTGATTGGACTTGATTAGGAAAGCCACACACCTCAAAGGAGCTGCCTGAGGCTCGGTTCACACAGGGGGCGACGCGAGGCGACACGACTTGCCGTGCCGCGACCTGACAAGTCGCCCCCGTTCTGTACTATGGAACCGTTCTAAGAGGAGCGACTCGAGTCACTCCGACTTAGAAAAAAGGTTCCTGTACTACTTTTGGGCGACCTCGGGCGACTTGCATTGACTTCTATACAGAAGTCATTTGCTAGTCGCTGCTGAGGTCGCGGCAGGTCACGGCGCGGCAAGTCGTGTCGCCTCGTGTCGCCCCCTGTGTGAACCGAGCCTGAAGAGCTCAGAGACAGAATTGTGGAAAGGCACAGACCTGGCCAAGGTTACAAAAAAAATTTCTGCTGCACTTAAAGTTCCCAAGAGCACAGCGGCCTCCATAATCCTTAAATGGAAGACGTTTGGGATGACCAGAACCCTTCCTAGAGCTGGCCATCTGGCGAAAATGAGCTATCGGGGGAGAAGAGCCTTGGTGAGAAAGGTAAAGAAGAACCCAAAGATCACTGTGGCTGAGCTCCAGAGATGCAGTCAGGAGATGGGAGAAAGTTGTAGAACATCCATCACTGCAGCCCTTCACCAGTCGGGGCATTATGGCAGAGTGGCCCGACGGAAGCCTCTCCTCAGTGCAAGATACATGAAAGCCGCATGGAGTTTGCTAAAAAAATAAAAAATAAAAAAAAACACCTGAAGGACTCCAAGATGGTGAGAAATAAGATTCTCTGGTCTGATGTAACCAAGTTAGAACTTTTTGGCCTTAATTCTAAGCGGTATGTGTGGATAAAACCAGGCACTGCTCATCACCTGTCCAATACAGTCCCAACAGTGAAGCATGGTGGTGGCAGCATCATGCTGTGGGGGAGTTTTTCAGCTGCAGGGACAGGACGACTGGTTGCAATCGAGGGAAAGATGAATGCGGCCAAGTGCAGGGATATCCTGGACTAAAACTTTCTCCAGAGTGCTCAGAACCTCAGACTGGGCCGAAGGTTTACCTTCCAAAAAGACAATGACAATAAGCACACAGCTAAAATAATGAAGGAGCGGCTTCACAACAACTCCAAGACAGTTCTTGAATGGCCCAGCCAGAGCCCTGACTTAAACCCAATTGAGCATCTCTGGAGAGACCTAAAAATGGCTGTCCACCAACGTTTACCATCCAACCTGACAGAACTGTAGAGGATCTGCAAGGAGGAATGGCAGAGGATCCCCAAATCCAGGTGTGAAAAACTTGCTGCATCTTTCCCAAAAAGACTCATGGCTGTATTAGATCAAAAGGCTGCTTCAACTAAATACTGAGCAAAGGGTCTGAATACTTGGGACCATGTGAGATTTCAGTTTTTCTTTTTTAATAAATCTGCAAAAATGTCAACAATTCTGTGTTTTTCTGTCAATTAAATGATTTTAGCAAATGGCTGCAATATAACAAGAATATGAAAATTTTAAGGGGGGTCTGAATACTTTCCGTCCCCACTGTGTGTATATATATCTATCTATATATATTTATATTTAGCAGAGGCCCTAGGGAATAAAAAAGCGATAGTTTCAATTTTTTATGTCATGGCGTATTTGCGCAGCAGTTTTTTCAAATGCAATTTTTGGGGAAAAAATAAATTTTAAGGAAAAAAAAAAACATATACCCCAATTTTTTTTTATATAATATGAAAGATTGTATTATACCGAGTAAATAGATACCCAACATGTCACGCTTTAAAATTGCACGCACTCGTGGAATGTCAACAAACTACAGTACTTAAACTCCATAGGCGAGCTTACAGCGTTAGTAGTAAACGCCCCTTGTAATAGGAATAAGCATGACAGGTCCTCTTTACAGTGAGATCCGGGGACAATAAGTCCCCACATCTCACCTCTAGGCTGGTAAGCCTGAAGTCCAAAAAACAAAAAAAAACAAAAAAAAACAAAAAAAAAAAATAGATCTCGGCTTCCCAGCCGAGGTGGCACCATTTTTTCAAATGCACACCGGTGGTAAGCAAGTGGTTCAACTCACCATAATGCAGAATCAGTGGGAGCCCTGGGCGTGTCACTTGCCAATGTCGGCTGCTACCAGATGTCGGTTGTCACTTGCCATGCCAGCCAGTGCCACCAAATGTGCATTGACGCTACACTGGTGGCAGGCTGGCAGCACTGGTCCATTTAGTGAGGGCAGGAGAGCGGTGGGGCGGAGAGTGAGAGATGATCTCATTCGACATTGAAGCAAGGGGGTGTGGCTGCAGAGTGGAGCTCCACCAATGACAGCAAGCACGTGATCTTCACTTTCCGGTGCTGTGAGGGCGGAAGAGCACTGATATGTGGCGGGCAGTGAGAGATGATGTCATCTCTCTGCACCTGGCTCCCACATTGAAGAGGCCCGGCTGTGAAGAGCGCCGATGTGGAGCGGTCAGAGAGAGATGATGTCCTCTATGCTCGTTCGTCCGCCTGCTTGCTTCTCTCCTCTCCTCTATCATGCAGCCAGCCTTCCCACTGTGGCCCGCTGATTGGGCAGGGACACTGACCCAAGAGACTCTGGGCTCCAGATTTGGGGGGCTATAGACCCAATAGCCAACCTCTAGCGATGCCTCTGCTCACATGTAAGGAAACTCATACAGCTCCACTTAAAGTGATTGTAAACCCTCACCTTGTAAAACAACCCATTCAGGTTAAAACAGAATTGAAAGGCAAAATATTTGTGCATAGATATAAGAAAAAGAAAATACATTATAAATACTTTTTGACCCCCCCCCTTTTTTTTCTTATAAGTGATCACATTCCCCCTGTTCTCAGCTGCATACGAGCTGGGGGAGGAAAAGCAACACTACACTGGTCTTCTCAGTGAATAGCTGTGAGGGTGCGGGGGGAGGTAAGGACAAGTCTGATCATTGGAGGAGAGCACATCGAGTTCTCAGCACAGCCAGAAAACTGACGTTGAGCTCTCCTGCTCAGTGTGGTCAGTTTTTAATAGGAAAGCAGAGGGACTGGCAGGAACACCAGGGGATTCACCCAAAGGAAGCAATACAAAGAGAACAGGAGACTTTTTTCATACAAGTACATGGTACGGCAGGCACAAATCAGCAGTGTTAATTTTGACATCAAATGTCAATTTCGTTTTTAGTCATAGTCTTTTGACTAAAATGCCATTTTAGTCTTAGTCAACTAGTTCAGTACATTTTAGCCGACTAAAATAGAATGGGTTTAGTTAAGCGGTGTTCCAGAATGGCGGAAAAAAAAAAAAAAAAAACTTAATATCTACAAACACTGCAGCTGCTGACTTTTAATATAAGGACACTTACCTGTGCAGGGAGTCCTGCAATGTTGGCACCCCAGCCGATCTTCAGATTGGCTTTCGGGTGCTGCCGCCACCATCTCCACTAAGGGAAACCTTCAGTGAAGCCTTTCGCTTCATAGACAGTTCCTTGCTGCGCATGCATGAAAAACGCTGCACCTTCTAATGGGCGGTGGAGGAAGGAAGTCCCTGTTCCCCCCTCCCCCTTGAAAGGTGCCAAATGTGGCACCGGAGGGGGGGGGGGGGGAGCAAATAGGCAGAAGTTCCATTGTTGCATTATTTAAATTGGACCTTCAGTCATCTTTCCATCTATTAAATCTTCTGCCCTTGTTGTTTTAACTTTGGATAGTATATCTTTTTTTCTGCCAGTAAATACCTTATACAGCCCACTTCCTGTTTGTCTGGTAAAAAGCCTAGGCTTTTGACATCGTGCACAGCTCTCTATCTCACTCTTGTGAGAGTTTGCCAAGAAGTGAGGGGTGATGAGGCATAAGAGGGGCAATGAGAGCTGCAGGGGTGTAAATCCAGGAAGTGAACAGGCAGCAGCTTCAGCTGCCCACAGTTAAAATGGCTACAGCCAGACTCAGTGGAGGGAGATTTCTGCAGCATATTTGTCAAGTACAGAATCACCGTATATAAAATAATATGCAAAGTGATTGGAGGGAAGCTTCAGAATGGCAAATATGTTTTTATTACAAGTTATGTTAGCCAGACTGCAGTTCCTCTTGAAGCACTTCTCTAGAATTTCCAAACTCGTATACTCCTGGAGTAAAAATCGAATATGTTGCTATTTATGGTAATAAGGTTTGAACACGCACTACAGACACAGATTTAGCTGTTGTAATATATAACCAGTGTTCATTTTGACGTCAAATTTCAATTTAGTTTTAGTTGTATTTTAGTCATCTGAATTGTTTTAGTTTTAGTCGTATTTTAGCCGACTAAAATAGTGTTAATTTTGCCAACGTTTTCATCGACAAAATTAACACTACATATCAGGAATATGTTGGATTTGAATATTCTTTAATCTGAATGGCCAAACTGCAAAACCCATTTTCACCAGCAGGGGCACATCAGGGATAGTGAGAGGTGACAGCTCTGGTCTCAGACACACCACAGAACAGAAATCCTTCTTAAATCTGAATGAAAACATTAACAAGAGACAATTTTTTTTTATATTGCAGCTGTATTTTTTTTTTATGGTATCTATAAAATTAATACAATTTAAATAAAGCTTGCCTGTTAGTTTAGAAAATACTTTTTTTGTATATATAGAATATGTACACAATTTAAAAAGATCCCTGATTTACAACAGACGTGTGTCACATTCTCAGCACCGGAGACGAGTGGAAGGTGGCCCTTTCATACTTCCTTTGATTAATAATTTGAAGGCACTTGCTGAGAACCTGGCAAATAAAAAAAGAATTAAAATTAAAAAACAATTTCATAAAGGAATACAAATGCAGTGTACTCATATGCGGCGGCCTCCGCTGTGTAGTGTGACGGGTTCTATTTAATTCATCCTCCTTACAAGGTCCTGGTATCTGTACAAGGGCACGGAAGATCTTTCAATATTTGCTGTAGTCTTCCTACAGGGAGGATATTTTGCACAAATCCTCACTCAGATTTTTGTGTTGCGGAGTTATTCTGGATCTATTGTATTGGATTAGTTTAAACTTGCTGGACTTTAATTGGCCTTCTATTACTATCATTCCAACATTTCTGGTCAAACCAGAGTGTAACTGCAATCAGACTAACCGGACACTTTGGTGCATTTGCTGCCTGGCTACAGATAGCCAGTTTATGAGATGATGAATTTAGCTGTCCCTGAGTTCAACCCGATGCTGCCCACCATCAACTGGCAGTAAGGAGAAGTGACCACAGCTTAGAAAATCCATCCCAATCAAGTGGCGGCTTGTGGTATTTATTTATTTATTTGGGGGGGGAGCAGCACCCCCCTCCAATTAGTCCGGTCACTCGCTGCAACCCGCCAGCCACGCCCTCCCCCCCACGCGGTTGGTCGGTGCCGCACTTATCCCATCTAGGTCATGGACAGCAGCTTCCCCTGCGTCTCTTCCTCCCCTGCATCAGTGAAGGATCAGTGTGGCAATAGCATTTATTCATTCTCTATTGTCACCCAACTAGGTGGGCCCGGAGCACAGTGCTCTGCACCCCTAGTCCACCCTTTTTTTGAAGCCTATTAGAGCCTCTGGCTCTAATCACATGCTTCAAAAAAAAAATTTAAAATCCCATTGGAATCCATGCGTCTGGCTCCCCGCATGTAGATTAGCGCCCTGCATTACGGGCTGCCACTGTTCCAATCACTACTGTTCATTTCTTAAAAGGTAGCTGAACTTACAGGTTTATTTTAATGTAGAGAGGGGAGAAGATGGGCAATAGAAAAAAGGAATGGGGGGGGGGGGGGGAGTAGAAAATATGGGTTAGGTGCGATGAGAGGCTGGGAAATGAGAGATGGGGGGGGGGGGGTACACAATGCGAAGGGGAGGAAAGAGAACTAGACAATGGAGGAAAAGGGGTAAAGGAATAAAAAATAATAATATGGGCGATTAAGGAGGAGTGGGTGGGCAATAAAGGGAGGAAAGGCTGGGCAATGAGGGGTAAGGGAGAAAAGGGGGTAGGCACGGGGAAGGGTAGGAAGGGGAATGGGGCAATAAGGGAGTGGCAGGTGGATGATGAGTAGGAGAGGATGGTCAATGTGATAGGGATAAAGAGGGTGGGTGATGGGAAAGGCTGGGCAATATGGAAGGAAGGCAAGGCAACGCAGAGTGGAGTATTGACTCGGGGAAAGGATTGGCAATGGGGGAAGGGAGGCAAGAAGATGGAGGGGATGCTGAGCAATGAGAGTGGAGGAAGCCGAGTAAAGGATTGGTGATAGTAGGATGGGGGAGAGGATAAATGATGGGAAGATGTGCCATAGAGTAGGTGGAGGGAGGTGCAGGGGATAGGTAATGGGAGAGGGGAGGAGAGGGTAAGTAATAGGAGAGAGGACGATAGGGAAGAAGAGCATGGGTGATGGGAAAAGGTAGGGAAGATTGGCAAAAGGAGTAGGGCAGTTACTGGCACTTGCGTAACATTAGATAACAATAGTGTTTTGGAAGGTTCTTCTAACCTGTTTGATTGGGGGGGGTTCCTTGTGAAGTACCCTGGACCAGTCATGCAGCATGCCCTGAGGTTGGTTGGATCCTACCAACAGGAGCAGTTCCTCTCTGGCTATTGTTGGTAGCTTAGTATGGTGTATGGCAATATTTAAAGATCCATAGGTTTGACTTAATGTGTCTTTTTTCAACCTCGCCTACTATGTAATTATGTAACCACTAATCACGCTGATGCTTGGAGATTGGCCACTAATGCACTCAGTGCTTCCACATGGGGTAGTAAGCAAGTTGTGACTTGACCTGCATAGGAAATGCAGCTTAGAAAAATAAATCAGCTAAACCAGACACCAAGGTAATGAAATCTCTATTAATTCTTCGTTAGATACACTGCATCCAGAAAGTATTCACAGCACTTCACTGTTTCCACATTTTGTTATGTTACAGCCTTATTCCAAAATGGATTAAAGTCATTATTTTCCTCAAAATTTTACAAACAATACCCCGTAATGACAACGTGAAAGACATTTGTTTGAAATCTTTGCAAATTTTATTTAAAAAAAATCCTATGTACTTAAATATTCACAGCCTTTGCTCAATATTTAGTGGAAGCAACTTTGGCACCAATTACAGCCTCAAGTCTTTTTGAGTATGATGCTACAAACTTGGCATGCCTTTTTTGGGCAGTTTCTCCCATTTTTCTTTGCAGGACCTCTCAAGCTCCATCAGATTGGATGGGGAGTGTCGGTGCACAGCCATTTTCAGATCTCTCCGGAGATGTTCAATCGGGTTCAAGTCTGGGCTCTGGCTGGGCCACTCAAGGACATTCACAGAGTTGTCCCGTAGCCACTCCTTTGTTATCTTGGCTGTGTGTTTAGGGTCATTGCCCTGTTGGAAGATAAACCATTGCCCCAGTCTTTGGTCCAGAGCGCTCTGGAGCAGGTTTCCATCAAGGATGTCTCTGTACATTGCTGCAGTCACCTTTCCCTCGATCCTGACTAGTCTCCCAATTCCTGCCACAGAAAAGCATCCCACAGCATGATACTGTCACCACCATGCTTCAACTGTAGGCATAGTATTGGCCAGGTGATGAGCGGTGCCTGGTGCCAGAGAATTTTGTTTCTCATGGTCTGAGAGACCTTCAGGTGCCTTTTGGCAAACTCCAGGTGGGCGGTCATGTGCCTTTTACTGAGGAGTGGCTTCCATCTGGCCACTCTACCATGCAGGCCTGATTGGTGGAGTGCTGCAAAGATGGTTGTTCTGGAAGGTTCTCCTATCTCCACAGAGAAAGGCTGGAGCACTGTCAGAGTGACCAACTGGTTCTTGGTCACCGCCCTGACTAAGGCCCTTCTCCCCCGATTGCTCAGTTTGGCCAGGCGGCCCGCTCTAGGAGTCCTGGTGGTTCCAAACGTCTTCCATTTACGGATGATGGAGGCCACTGTGCTCGTTGGGACCTTCAGTGCTGCAGAAATTTTTCTGTACCCTTCCCCAGATCTGTGCCTCAATACAATCCTGTCTCAGAGGTCTACAGACGATTCCTCAGACTTCATGGCTTGGTTTGTGCTCTGACATGCACTCTTAGCTGGGGGACCTTATATAGACAGGTGTGTGCCTTTCCAAATCATGTCCAATCAACTGAATTTAGCACAAGTGGACTCCAATCAAGTTGTAGAAATAACTCAAGGATGATCAGTGGAAACAGGACACACCTGAGCTCAGTTTTGAGTGTCCTGACAAAGGCTGTGAATACTTATGTACATGGGATTTTTTATTTTTTTTATTTTTAAGAACTTTGCAAAGATTTCACACAAACTTCTTTCACGTTGTCATTATGGGGTATTGTTTTTATAATTTTGAGGAAAATAATGAATTTAATTCATTTTGGAATAAGGCTGTAACAAACAAAAATGTGGAAAAAGTGAAGCGCTGCAAATACTTTCCGGATGCACTGCATCTGTGAGTCTGGAGCAGAGTCTAGCTGCTTGTGGAGCAAGATGCTCTTCCGTATCCTGCCAGACCAACTATGAGGTCCCCTAAAAGGGATTCTAAGGTTGTGGGCAAGTGGATGCGAAGACCAAGATGGCGACTCCAGACATGACGCTGACTCACCATCTCCAATGAAACAAGCTGACACTGTACCCAACTCAACTCAACTCAACCTCTGATTGTTGGTATAGACAAGATTCTTTGGATCAATATAGAATTGTCAAGCTAGCTTTACTATGAAAATAGATGGTGTCAAATTAAGTGTCTCCCTGCTATGACAAGACCTACAGAATCTCTGTAGTGGTGTAATGGAGGTTGAGTCCTGAGGCAGCGACCTAGAGGAATCCCTCTGGCTTGAAGTGGCCTGCACCCACCATGTTCTGCAGCAAATGATTCTACTGTTAAAGAAAACAGATGACCAGGAGAATCGGTTACAATGCTCCAACGTTTGCATTATGGGCCTCCCAGAAAAAAGTCAGGGGTGCTAACCCCAAACTTTTTGCTATCCCAACTCTTTGGAAGAAAATCTTTATTCTCTGCACTCGCTGTAAAGAGAGCCCACAGATATCTGTGAATTTGAGCACCACTGGATCTCAGGCTTACAGTAAAGGCATTGACTAAAGCCCATCCTTCCTGTCCACCCTGTAGCTGAGCTCTGCCCCCATTATTGAACGATCCAATATGGAAGCCTCACAATAAAAGGCTCTCACATTGAATTGTTAATTTATCGGCTGAAACCAATATTCTAGAATGTGTGTGATGTATCTCCTGGTCTAGTAGGATTCAAAGACTTCTATATAATACAGGCCTGGGATCTGGAGGCTCCCCCACCATCAAAAGAAATGTAGTTAAACTTTTAGCTTTTGGTCATTTTTTTGATCATGTGACAAGCTCACTTTAAACTCAATGGACCTGTACCCGTCACTAAACACTGGATCAACTTGGCAGCTACAGGAAGGAAAGCTATGGCTATTTCATGGGACTTTTTCGATAATTGTTCAGACCTGCCCAGTGGTTAAAGTCTAAGCAAGAAAAAGGCTTCTCAAACAGTAATTTTTTCTTTCTCTCCAGGAATCTAAACTTACTTGTCGGGTGTCTTCAGGAAGGATAACTCCATCATCCCATAGTCTGGCCGAAGAGTAAAATGCTGAACTTTCTTCCTTTAGTCTAAAAAAAAAAAAAAAAAAACTAAGAAAAGCATTGCATGACAAGCATATTATCTTCTTTGTAAATTCTGGGTTAATAAATTGCTAGACAATTACCCTAAAATGTTGTCTTCAGTTATCAGGCAATAACTGAATTAAAGATGACGTTTAATCTGTTTATATAATGCCTTCCCTGGTTCCTCCTCTCCTCCCTTAATAACCTACTAATTAAAATAATACAGTTTTGCACAATATATCTTATTTATGTTAGACCCTCACTGGGCCACCACTTCTTGCAAAGCAGGCAGGTCATGGCTGGTGGCAAGGACCGGCAGGGTGCTGTACATAGCTTCCTGAAAACATCACAGCATTTTGGGTGGCAGTGGCGGAACAACCATTTGCGACCAGGCCCTGGCATTCCGCCACCATAGGGGGCCCCCAAGAAGTCAGCAGTGTGAACTAAGACCAGCTTAGTTCACATTGCTGTAACCTCATAATAATGTGACTTGCTTGCGATTTCCTTGCAACTTTTGTGATTTAACACTGCAGTCTATGGCACTCCCACCAAAGTCACAGAAAAAAAAAAGGAACTTTTTTTTTGACGCTGTGACTTGAGTCGGCATCCCTTAAAATGAAAGTATTTTGACTTGTCATGTGACTTTATGTGTTGCAGCAGTGAGAACTGGGGCTTATGAGGGCCTTGCAATGAGAGTAAAGGACCCCGGGAGCAGTGGGAAGGGCTCAGGAGGGGGGGGGGGGGGAAGGGTCCTAGGACCCAAGGAAAGGACCTCAGGACTGATGGAAAGGGGCCCAATGGTCAGGGGGACCCTTCGTGGTTTCTTGCATCAGGGCCCTGAAGGTTCTAGTTATGCCTCTGTTGGGAGGAGTGATGCAAAAATCAAAATGCCTTAATGGGTAGATGTCAGTCTGAAGGAAACCACTCTAGATAATGCCCACATGTGATGCTGAGCCGCTGTGCTTGAAGGAACTGAAATCCAAATTATGAAGTGGGCCAGGTACAGTAAGATTGAGGACAAAGTGTGAATTTGCACAGGATCCCTGTGCATCTTTTGGTCCGTTTCAGGTCTGAATTTAGCCAAAAATTCAGGCTGAAATCGGACCTGAAACGGTGAACCAGGATGCACTGGACCCCTGCTGGGAGCCGCATGTGGCGATGGTGTGAACCCAGCCTTAAAGTGGAAAACCATACAAACTACTTTCACTTAATAGATCATTAAATCACATCTTCAAAGAATATTAGAATAGCGTTTTCATTTTGTTTTGGGGGTTTTTCTGTGTTTTTTTTTGGTGTTAACGACATCCTCTTTTGTGGTGTCTGACAATGGTACAAATATGTGCTCGGTGGGGTAGGTGTTTGGCTCTTGCCATACCCAAGTTTCTTTGCATTCTTAAATCAGGAATATCCCTTCTATTGCTCTCAGACTCCTCCAAATTCCTTTATTTTGCTGTGGTTATTGGACTTCCTGTTAGAGTTTGTTCTTTCTCCATGGTCCCACTGTACGTCCGAATGTAGCCACCCTCCCTTGCTCGCTCCCCAGATGGTCTATGGCATGTGTAGTGTGCACAAAGCAGTGTACATTGCTCATTCCAAACAAATGGATGTAAGAGGGAAAAGGGGGGTTTCGATAGTTCATGGAGAACACAGTTAGAAACACTTTCATGAAAAAGAGATTACAGGGCCATTAAGGTATGGTGAATTAGGATATGATTCAGTGTCACTTTAAGTCCTGATGAAGGGGGGGGGGGGTGTATAAACCCCAGAAACAAGTTGGCTGTTCTTACCTTGGATATTGATAATGGAATAAACGGATATTGGTGACACTCCTGTGTCCTCCAAATTCCTAGTTTCTACACATAGTGTCTTCCAAAGGCCCTAACACAGGGGTGTCCAACCTGCAGCCCAAAAGGGCCCAACCCAAAATTGTAAACTTGCAGCTATAAATGCGGCCAGTTCACAATTGGAGAGATGCCGAGGATTCACTGATTGGCACAGCAACTGCAGCCGGCACAGATAAGCAGGGCCCAGGGACATCTGGAAGGATGAAATCTAGGGGGGTGCTAGGGTGGGCTATCCCCCCCTCTCTGTATTTCAGATGTGCTCAACCCAAAGCCCCCTGCCCTCGACCCCACTCTACCCCTGGCACTGTGCCTGGCCTTCTCCCACCCCTGCACTGCACATACACAGCACATAGTTGAAACCTGATCATCTGCCCAACTTTTTCTGCTCATCAGCTATCTTTAGGCCCTATTCACATGCCAAGATTTTGAATCGTGGGCAGAATCACTGCAATTCTGCCTGCCATTCCAAATCGGACTACAGACGTTGCAATTCTGGCTGCAATTCAAAATTGCAAAGTGTGACTGAGTCCCAGTGTTTTTTTATGTGTGGGCAAGACAATTCCTCTGCTTCCAATGTGGCCCAGGAGAGTCAAAAGGTCGGACATCCCTGCCCTAAGGGTTAAAATAGATGCCACGCTCATACGGTATAAATCTCTTGTATGACTGAATGGCAGATCCCGTGCCTGCCACCTACACAATGTTGTAACTCTTGGATCCCAAGTCAAACTTTGTCAGATGTTACATACCTGGTCAGCAAATCAGTGAATTCTTCTCCATCTTCTGACCTATCCCACTCCTCCAGTCTGCTAGGTGGAGCACAGTCTGCATCTATAAGACCAATTCTTGCATTCGGCCAAAGGAAGAAAAAGTTTGGCTCAAATGATCTCCCGCACTGCAGATAAAGAACAACAACAAAAAAAAAAAAAACTATATAAAAACGGGAATTCCATCCTACGGAATAAAGATTTCAGGCAACACAGAATTGGTCAAACAGAGTAAGGTTTATTATTTTGGTGCATCTCTAGCCAAAACCAAAAAAAAAAAACACTGATTGTGTTTTCCCGGCAGGGACTGCTCCCCTTGCCAGGAGAACACAATAGCTCCGCATGAGGCATCCTCGCATTAACACGGACTGTGTTGATGGGGGAATCAAGCGATTTTTCTTTTCTACAACCTGTGGTCACTATAAAATGAAAAAGTGAACTAACTCACTACACCCGCCCTACACCCCCAGTCCCTGCTGCACTTATCTCCTTCCTTGATTATCTTTTGCTGCCCATGTCAGCCGGTGTAGCAGCCTGGGCATCTGAAACATGCAGTGCATAACCCAGAGGCTGTGTAGCATCGTAATGCTCTCACTGGTGAGTGGGCATTGGTCATGTGACCAGGTGGACCAATGAGAATCTCTTTAAACCATCCCGATATCCCTGAAGAAATTAAAAACACGACTTTCACATTCCCAGACTGCCAACATCTGTTAGCATGGCCAGTGAAAGCTAATCATCCAAGAAGGCAAGTACAACAGGGACCCGGGTTATGAGGGTGTTAGTTCACTTTGTCTTGTCTTGTGAAAAGGTGAACTAACCCTTTAAGCAGCCATAATTGCAGCACTATGATCCTCTGATTCCTACCAAGGACACATCTGCATGGAGTTTGTCCATGTCTGTGCGAATTTTGGATGACTATAAAGGCAGCGTTCACACTGACATTAAAAGCAGACATTTGAGGAGGCATTAAAAACGCCCCTCAAATGCCTATGCAAATGATACAGCATGACAGCACATAGCATTGTTCACATTATAAAACCATGAAGCATTAGCATCACTTCAAAATTGAAGTCTCATGTCCAGTCAGGAGGCATTTGAAGCCCTACAAAGCTTCCCATTCAAGTCTATGGCAACGCTCAGCAAATGCTCTCTGGCAAAGCTCATTGACGCTAGTCTAATGTCATACAAGCGCTATAGGAGCCTTTGTTAAGCATTCGAAATTTAGTCAAGTGTGAACAAGCCCAAACTCTTCTTGAGGTTTTTTTTGCAATAGTTTTTATACACCATCTTCTGCACAGAAGATGTGGCCTTTTAGTTTTTTTTTTAGTGCGCTGCCCCCTAGAGGAGGGGATAATTTCTCACCATTTAGTGCATTTGGGAAATCATGAGGCTACATACCATGGCAAAGCTCTCTCCTCCGTGGCATCCACCAACCACAAGTGTGATCTTTGGCACTGAGGCGCAAGCTATAGAAGCCATCATAGAGGCTTGAGCCTTCAGCCTGTTCATCAAAACTTCTGCCTGGACAACAAAACAACAGTTATAGTATTGTTCTACAACAGCCTTTCTCAAACTTTTCAACACAGAGGAACCCCTAAAATATCTTTTAGGTATTGGGGAACCGCTGCTAAAAGTGACATATCTACAACTCATGATACCTTAGTGTGATGGTTAGTGGGAAGATTGCTCCTTACACTTGCGGTCATTGGGAAGAATTACAGACATCTAAAAAGATCAATGGTGTTAGTTGGAACTGAGTGGCATAAATTACTCAAGGAACACCTAGGAACCTCTGTAGGAACCCTAAAGTTCCATGGAACCCTGGTTGAGAAACCCTGTTCTAGAAAAAAACATGATATAAAAACACACAAGAGCTTATTGAACCTCCCATTCCAAAACTACAGGCATTAGAAGGGAGTTTCCACCGCTTTGTGGCTATATCGGCTATCACTCTCTGGAGAAGGATTTTGAAGTGTGTCTGTGGCCTATGTACCTATTAAACCATAAAAGTATTTGTGAGGTCAGTTATTGGATGAGAATACTTGGCTCGCAATCAGAGTTCCAATTATCCCAAAGTTGTTCAGTAGGGTTGAGGTCCGGGTTCTGTGCAGGACACTTCAGTTCCTCCACACCAAACCAAGTCTTTATGGAGCTGATTTGTAAACTAGGCACAGTCATGGCCAGAACAGAAAAAGACTTTCTCCAAACTGTTAGCACAAGGTTGGATTCTCTAAAATGTCTTTGTATGGTGTCTTGCACTTGGCATTCCAAAGGCATTCGGTATGGTTGAGGTCAGGACACTCAAGTTCCTCCATACCAAAGTTGTCAAGCCATGTCTTTATGGAGCTGGCTTTCTACAGAGGGGCACACTCATACTGGAATAGAAAAGGGCCTTCCCCAAACTGTAGAAGGTTGGAAGAACACAATCGTCAAAAATATCTTTGTATGCTGTACCCTTCACTGGAAACACCTGAACACAATTATTTGGTGGGCAGTCAACATACATTTGACCATATTAGGTATGTGTGAAGGTTAGGCATCCACATACAATATATTAGAGCATGGCAGTTGCAGTATGAGGATAAACATTTTATATATACAGTGGTGTGAAAAAGTGTTTGCCCCCTTCCTCATTTCCTGTTCCTTTGCATGTTTGTCACACTTAAGTGTTTCGGAACATCAAACCAATTTAAACAATAGTCAAGGACAACACAAGTAAACACAAAATGCAATTTGTAAATGAAGGTGTTTATTATTAAAGGTGAAAAAAAATCCAAACCATCATGGCCCTGTGTGAAAAAGTGATTGCCCCCCTTGTTAAAACATACTATAACTGTGGTTGTCCACACCTGAGTTCAATTTCTCTAGCCACACCCAGGCCTGATTATTGCCACACTTGTTCACAATCAAGGCATCACTTAAATAGGAGCTGCTTGACACAGTAAGGTCCACCAGAAGATCCTTAAAAGCTACACATCATGCCGAGACCCAAAGAAATTCAGGAACAATTGAGAAAGAAAGTAATTGAGATCTATCAGTCTGGAAAGGGTTATAAAGCCATTTCCAAAGCTTTGGGAATCCAGCGAACCACAGTGAGAGCCATTATCCACAAATGGCGAAGACATGGAACAGTGGTGAACCTTCCCAGGAGTGGCCGGCCGCCCAAAATTACCCCAAGAGCGCAGCGACAACTCATCCAAGAGGTCACAAAAGACCCCACAACAACGTCCAAGGAACTGCAGGCCTCACTTGCCTCAGTTAAGGTCAGCGTTCATGCCTCCACCATCAGGAAAAGACTGGGCAAAAATGGCCTGCATGGCAGAGTTCCAAGGAGAAAACCACTGCTGAGCAAAAAGAACATCAAAGCTCGTCTCAATTTCTCCACAACACATCTTGATGATCACCAAGACTTTTGGGACAACATTCTGTGGACCGATGAGACAAAAGTGGAACTCTTTGGAAGGTGTGTGTCCAAGTATATCTGGCATAGAAGGAACACTGCATTTCATAAAAAGAACATTATACCAACAGTAAAATATGGTGGTGGTAGTGTGATGGTCTGGGGCTGTTTTGCTGCTTCAGGACCTGGAAGACTTGCCGTGATAAAAGGAACTATGAATTCTGCTGTCTACCAAGAGATCCTGAAGGAGAATGTCCGACCATCTGTTCGTGTACTCAAGCTGAAACGAACTTGGGTTCTGCAGCAGGACAATGATCCTAAACACACCAGCAAGTCCACCACCGAATGGCTGAAGAAAAACAAAATGAAGACTTTGGAGTGGCCTAGCCAAAGTCCTGATCTGAATCCTATTGAGATGTTGTGGTATGACCTTAAAAAGGCCGTTCATGCTCGAAAACCCTCTAATGTAACTGAATTAGGACAATTCTGCAAAGATGAGTGGGCCAAAATTCCTCCAGGACGCTGTAAAAGCCTCATTGCACGTTATCGCAAACTCTTGGTTGCAGTTGTTGCTGCTAAGGGTGGCCCAACCAGTTATTAGGTTTAGGGGGCAATCACTTTTTCACACAGGGCCATGATGGTTTGGATTTTTTTTCACCTTTCATAATAAACACCTTCATTTACAAATTGCATTTTGTGTTTACTTGTGTTGTCCTTGACTATTGTTTAAATTGGTTTGATGTTCCGAAACACTTAAGTGTGACAAACATGCAAAGGAACAGGAAATGAGGAAGGGGGCAAACACTTTTTCACACCACTGTATATATATATATATATATATATATATATATATATATATATAATGTATCATATATATCAATCAATCACACTTTCATAATGAAAGGGCGATGCAACCCATTACCACAGCCAAGATGCTGAGCAGCCATCCAGAGTGCCTGCACAGTGAGTTTGCGACATCACCCCACCAAATCTGCATCTACACAGGGCTGAGGATAGTCTCTATACCTCCATGTGACAGCCCTGGTGCTTGGTGATTGTACCAGTGCTATCACATGAGGGCTGGGAGAGGAAAGGGAGCAAGTCATATGTTCCTCTATGCCTGAAAGTACCGAGTGCTGTGAGACGGGGGGCATTAAATCTGATGCCCCCACCCCTGCACTGCAAAATGCATACCTTTGACAGACTAGGTGGAAGGGGTTCCTGAGAAGTTGTATTTTGAAGAAAAAGCAGAGGGATGTTGCGCTGGTTACAGATCTGTACAAAATGGCTTCCTTTCAGTGCGGCATCATGGGTAAGTGCACCATTGCTTGCTACAATTCCAACCAAATATCTGGAAAAAAAAATAAAAAAAATCAACCCTGACACCATGACACACTGGGTGAAACACCAAGCTCAAGAAAAACTGGTATGTCCTTTCTGGTACAAGAATTTTTTATTGTAGTAATAAAAAAATAAAAACAACAACATTTTTGCAAATAGTCACCCGCGGGGGGTATAGTGCAGTAAGGAAAACAATAAAGTACTGGCATGACCTTTCAAACATAATGAAGTGCTGTATGTTTCTGAACTACAGCTACTGAAATTATCTGCAAACGCTTGCACTATAAAAAAAAACAAACAAAAAAAAACAGACAGACACACACACATTTAACATGGTCTAAAATAAATAAAAAATGTGTATACATACCCTTCAACTGCAGCAAATCCGGTCACCAGTGTTGTTCCATAATCGGCTTTGAACTCTAGAAATTTACTGCCGTCTACAAGGCGACTCAGAATCTGCAAAGAGTTCTACTCAGTGAAACCACTATACATTATATACACACACACACATATATATATATATATATATATATATATATATATATATATATATATATATATATATATATATATATACACATACACACACACACACATATATATATATATATATATATACATATACATACATATATACATATATAACACACACACACAAAACAATGCATACACATAGGTGCTCTAGTGGTAGCCTCTGACCCTCTGCTGCACCCATTTTCTCAAAGTTAGCATAAGCATAGCCATACTCCATGCCCCACATTCATGTGCCAATACCCAACAGCCTGCAATTGATAGCTAACAGAGGAACTTTTCAATTTTTCAAGGACACAATGGAAACATCTAAAACCAGCATTGTGCCCTACAGGCATATGCTAATATTGGTTGTTGTGTGCCCATGTAAGTAACCATGTTTGCTTTAATGTGAGGTGCAGCTTCAGTCAGGTTTCAAAAAATGAAATTAGCAGCTACAAATACTGTAGAATCTGACTTTTCTTTTGCAATATTATTTTTTTTTTTTTTTGAATAAAGGCAAACTCACAAACAGTGAACAGTCGCCAAGGCCAGTAGCTAAGAGTGGTTTAAGAATGACAACAAACTAACAGGCCTCTTACATGGTATAAGCAGAAAGAACAAAGACAAAACAAAAAACCCAGGTGAAGGTACCTCGATATTATTACAATCTAATAGGGTAATAATAGCGAATCATGTGGCTCTGAATGGTTAAAGCCTAAAGAATGCGTTAAGCAAGCAGTATTTTAGAAATAAACCTGTAGAAAATACCATGCAGTACCTGAGATTGACCTATGTTTATTTATGAGGATAAAGTCTGAGATCCTCTCAGGGACCCCCAAAAAATTGAAAATACTGGGAAAAAAAAGAAAAGGGAAGAAGAGGGCGGTGGGGGAGGAGAGAAAACCATCTCGTAAGCCTCCTGATTCACAAAAGGGCTCTACCCCCACCCAAAAGACCGATAAGCTATACCATCAAAAGGAGAAAAAATGTTGACCACAAAAGTATGGCCAGAGAGCACTTAACATATTAAGCGTACTGGCATCTAGCGGTAAATAACTGAAAATAAAAAACAAAAAGAAAGGGGAAAAAAACCCACAAAAACATCAAGAGGAAGAGAAACAAGAAGAAGCCAAAAGGAAAAGGAGTCACAGATAAAAAAGTAAGAAGAAGGTAAGCCCCACCCCAGGGAATCCAAGGCCATTGCCGGTAGGCTCGACAGCATTTCCTATAGGTCCAGAAAGTGCAAAGGCTGCTCATCGCTGGAAACTGGTCCAACCAGGGCTACCAAATTTTTAGATAATTGTCCCTAGTGTCCGCAAGTATTGCCATAAGCCTCTCTTACATCAACGTGCCATGCACCAGTCGCTTCACCTCCTTAAAAGAGAGGAGAGGGGTTTTGCATGCCTTCACAATGGTTTGTTTAGTAGCCATAAAAATGGGTCTTGCCAAGATACTTTCTCATTTTGTTCTGCCCATGCACAAGCCGCACTGCGCAATCTGAATGGTCCCGCAGACTCCTGGGTGGGATCTGTGATGTATCCTAGGAGGTTGCAGGCAGGGATGGGAGGACCGAACTTCCACTCCGAGCAGTGGAAATGGAAGCTTGTACCAGTCAGAACTAGGTAGCCGCCCCCCCTTCAAAAAATGTTTTCAAATGTGTAGGGGGGGTGGGGGTAGCATAACTTCTGTTTTTGGGTGAGTGGGTTAGTGTTCCCCTTTAAGCCAATTTCTTTTCTGAAAATAGTAGGGAAGGGTTAAAGCCTCTGTTAGGTTTCCTAATATGGTCTGTGTTGTAACTGAAATGATATCCCCTCACTTCCTGTCCCGATGACACCTTGTCACAATTGGCGTTGCCAGGACAGACAGTAGGGAGAAATCTCCCCTAAGGGGAACCACAGAGCAATAGATTTACTAAAACTCAAGAGTGCAAAATCTGGTGCAGCTCTGCAAAGAAACCAATCAGCTTCCAGGTTTTGTTGTCAAAGCATAACTGAAGAAGCTGAAGTTAGAAGCCGATTATCTACCATGCACAGCTGCACCAGATTCTGAGTGCTCCAGTTTTAGTAAAGTTTAGTAAGTTGTGCCCATTGAATATAATATTTATGATAAATTCCTCAATTTTATATTACTAAATCTGATACACTCACCAGTTTTATGTCCAGGGTACAGCTGTAGTCCCTCGGTGCGAGCCCCCCTAATTCACGTGTGTCATAAAGAGGATCTTCGAAGTCGGCACAGCTGTCGGGTGGCGGATCAAAGTTTAGGGTAGAAACGATGAGTCGGGCGCAGCTGTATGCTTCCTGTTCTGTAGCTGCAAAATGATCGACACAACCGCTGACTCTAGGCAGAGAATGGAGACAACACTTAAAATAGAAGAGTGAATGTCATAAGTGTACACAGGACATAGGACACCTGCACGCAACCATTGGGAACTACAAGTTCCAGCATTTCCTACCAGCCAGGAGCATTCACTGTGTATGCATATTCACATGGACTGTATACCTGGGAAGTGCGGTGAGGTCAGTGGCTGGTGAAGCACTGGCTAGTATCAGAGCCAGATACACACAGGTTACATACACAACAAACGTTAGAGTGAGAGCAATAATTCTAGCACTAGACCTCCTCTGTAACTCTAAACATGTAACCTGTAAAAAAGTAAAGCATCGTCTATGGGGATTTTTAAGTACTGAAGTTTGGCGCCATTCCACAAGTGTGCGCAATTTTAAAGCGTGACATGTTAGGTATCTATTTTAGTGGTGTTTTCTTTTTCATCTTTATGAAACCCCAAAAAACATGTTTGAAAAATTGCTGCACGAATACCGTTAACATAAAAAGTTGCAACAACCACCATTTTATTCCCAAGTGTCTGCTAAAAAATATATATAATGTTTGGGTGTTCTGAGTAATAAAAAAAAAAAAAAAAAAAAATGCTGATTTTTACATGTAACAGAGAAGTGTCAGAATTGGCCTGGGTGGCAAGTGGTTAAAGCGGAGTTCCGCCTTGGGGAAAAAAAATTTACTATATGGATGTTTACCTGTCCTGCACGCGATGTTGGCACCCCAGCCAATCTTCGGGTCAACTGTCTGGTGCAGCCGCTATTATTCCATGTAAAGCCCCGTACACACGACCGGACTTTTCAACATCCAAAGTCTGACGGAATGATTCCGGTAGACTATTCGATCGTGTGTGGGCTGCAACCGACTTTTGATTCACAAAAGTCTGACAGACTTTAGAAATTGAACATGCTTCAAATTTTTCCGCCAGAACTCTGCCGGACCCAGAAATCCGCTCCTGTGTATGCTAGTCTGACGGACTAAAACAGACGCTAGGGCAGCTATTGGCTACTGGCTATGAACTTCCTTATTCGAGTCCAGTCGTACGTCATCATGTTCGAATCCGTCGGAGTTTGGTGTGATTGTGTGTGGCCAAGTCTGCTCATTTGGAAAGTCCGTCAGAACTTTGTCAGAACTCCTGCAGAACTCCTTCGAAAGTCTGTCGGACATAAGTCTGGTCGTGTGTACGCGGCATAAGGGAACCTGGCAGTGAAGCCTCTCAGCTTCGCGCCTGGTTCCCTACTGCACATGCAAGCGCATTCTGGTGGTGGAGGAAGGAGGAGGGGGCTGAGCTTCCGGGAGATCGGGCAAGGTCTCCTGGAAGTGGGGAAGAGGACCTGTCAAAAACAGGTCCCCTCCCCCCTGAAAGGTGCCAAATGTGACACCCAAGGGGGGGGGGGGGGGAGAAGCAATTAAGCGGAAGTTCCCTTTTGGACGGAACTCTACTTTAAGTTACCATTAGTAATACAAATAATATATGATAATTATTTTGGTGGTTTAACAGACAAATTACTGAAGTTTGAAGTTATAACTTCCAATCAGTAATTTCACAGTAAATAGATAAATGATCAATTATGTTATAACATATAGCATAATAATATATGATTTAGCTTGATTAAAACTTTGCAGTAGGCAGCAGATTCTCATTCTCCCTCTTAACTGTGCGAGAAAAACATGGAATTATGGGTAAATCTTATACCCATAAACCCATGCGTTTTCCTTCTAAGAGGGCTGGGCTGGAAGGGAGCATTTGTCTTTTAGACACATGCCCCCTTCTATGACACTGCAGTGAGAGGCATGCCTCCACTGCAGCATTTTTATTGACAGCTTGTTCCAATGGTGCTTTACCATTGGTCCAGGGCTCCAAGCTGTCCATTAAGCTCAGTGCTTCTGACAAGAAGTTAGAGGCACTGTGAGCTCATCCTCTCAGTCTGTTGCAAACAGTGTGTGTCATCTTGTAATTATTTTGACCAGTGGTGGGGTATAACTTCAGCTACCTACCCCCCAAATTTGGGGTCTCTGTGACCCCAGGCTGCCGAGCTACTACCCTCATTTTTTTTTTTTTTTGGTAATTCTTTGGGGTTTTTTTTATATGTTCATGGCAGGTGAGGCTCTGCCTCATCTGCCTCCCCTGACTACATGTCCCTGCTGTATACTTGCTGTGTACAAAGCTGCAACTAGTGGCTATGGTCACAGTGATGGTGCTCGGAACCCACCACATGGATAATCAGTTGGTGATCACTGTCATTTGACAGTAATTACATGATAAAGCAGCAGTTCACAAACACTGCTTCATCATAATAGTGTGCATATTGGTGCACATCATATTTCATTAGGGTGTGCACCCAAAGCCAAACACACACATGAACATACATACATACATATACATACATACATACATACAGGTGTAAAAAAAAAAAAAGTTTAAAAAAAAAAAAAAAAAAAAAAAAAAAAACGGGCCCTTTAAGACATTTAAAAAAAAAAAAAATGTCATTTAACAATTTGACATAGTGTACTGTGGCGCCGGTCACGGTGCACTATGAGAAGCGCCACGTCGATGCAATCACAAGATTGCATCCATGGCGCTTCATTTGCGCGTTAAAAACCCGCCTTGCGGCGCACTGCAGAACACCGACTGGCTTCCGCCCGTAAAATCACTGTGATTCTACGGGCGGTAGCATTGTCATTCTTAGACAGGCACGTCACTTCCGGCTTTCGGCTGCTTTACGAAACCCGGAAGTGACGTCGGCAGCTCCGTTCCTCAGCCCGAGCGGAGCTGCAAGACAGGCAGGAGGTGAGTCAAGTCACCGCATAAAGACCTTATAGTTTCTACTTTGTTAAATGTTCATGCATTTAGCTGAATGAATGGAAAAAAAGCTTTCACACTTCACAGCCAGAAAGGTTTCCCCAGGCCAGGCGACTTTTGCCGTGGCCAATCAGAGAATGAGCTCTGAAAGGGAAACTCCTCGCCAAATTTCAGAAAAAAAATTGGCGTGGGTTCCCCCTCCGAGAGCATACCAGGCCCTTAGGTCTGGTATGGATTCCAAGGGGAACCCCTACGCCGAGAAAACGGCGTGGGGTTCCCCCCAGATCCACACCAGACCCTTATCCGAGCACACTACCCGGCCGGCCAGGAAAGGGGGTGGGGACGAGCGGGCGGCCCCCCCCCTCCTGAGCCGTACCAGGCCGCGTGCCCTCAACATGGGGGGGTGCCTTGGGGGAGGGGGGGCGTGCGGCCCCCCCACCCCAAAGCACCTTGTCCTCATGTCGATGAGGACAAGGGCCTCTTCCCGACAACCCTGGCCGTTGGTTGTCGGGGTCTGCGGGCGGGGGGCTTATCGGAATCCGGGAGCCCCCTTTAATAAGGGGGCCCACGGATACCGGCCCCCCACCCTATGTGAATGAGTATGGGGTACAATGTACCCCTACCCATTCACCTGTGAAAAAAAGTACAAAAAAAAACCACAACACAGGGTTAAAATATTTTATTGCACAGCTCCGGGGGTCTTCCGTCTTCGGGGGTCTTCTCGCCGGACTCCTCCGCTATCTTCTTGTAGCTCTTTTGCTAGCGGAGGAGTCCGGCTTTCTTCCTCCCCGCCGGCCTCTTCTTCCGACTTCGGGGGTCTTGTCCCCCTCTTCGGTTCTTCTGCCGGGCCACCGCGCCTTCTTATAGCTCTTTTACAGGCGGTGGCCCGGTCTTCTTCTTCTTCTTGTTCTTCTTCTTCTTGTTCTTCTTCTTCTCCTCCAGGAGATGTTGACTCGACGAGCTCTCCAGCCGCAATGCCAGAGCCGCGCTGCGCTGCCACTTATATAGTGACAATGGGCGGTGTCACATGGGTTGATGTCACATGGGTTGGTCACATGGGTTGATGTCACATGGCGACAGTCCATGTGACATCAACCCATGTGACACCGCCCCATTGTCCCTATATAAGTGGCAGCACAGCGCGGCTCTGGCATTGCGGCCGGAGAGCTCGTCGAGTCAACATCTCCTGGAGGAGAAGAAGAAGAAGAAGAACGGAAGGCGGCGGCGGCGGCGACAGAAGACCGGGCCACCGCCTGTAAAAGAGCTATAAGAAGGCGTGGTGGCCCGGCAGAAGAACCGAAGAGGGGGACAAGACCCCCAAAGTCGGAAGAAGAGGCCGGCGGGGAGGAAGAAAGCCGGACTCCTCCGCTAGCAAAAGAGCTACAAGAAGATAGTGGAGGAGTCCGGCGAGAAGACCCCCGAAGACGGAAGACCCCCGGAGCTGTGCAATAAAATATTTTAACCCTGTGTTGTGTTTTTTTTTCTCCCGGATTCCGATAAGCCCCCCCGCCCGCAGACCCCGACAACCAACGGCCAGGGTTGTCGGGAAGAGGCCCTTGTCCTCATCGACATGGGGACAAGGTGCTTTGGGGTGGGGGGGGCCGCACGCCCCCCCTCCCCCAAGGCACCCCCCCATGTTGAGGGCACGCGGCCTGGTACGGCTCAGGAGGGGGGGGGGCGCCCGCTCGTCCCCACCCCCTTTCCTGGCCGGCCGGGTAGAGTGCTCGGATAAGGGTCTGGCGTGGATCTGGGGGGGACCCCCACGCCGTTTTTTCGGCGTAGGGGGTTCCCCTTGGAATCCATACCAGACCTAAGGGCCTGGTATGCTCTCGGAGGGGGAACCCACGTCAATTTTTTTTTCAGATTACATAAGGGGCGTGTTTTATGAGAAGTGGGAGGGACCAAAATGATGGGCGGGGTCATGATGGGCGGGGTCTGGCGCCCCCCCATCCAAAAACTTCACCAGCCGCCACTGACACACACACACACACACACACCGTTTAATATCAGAGGTCTAAACAGACCCTTGATGTCTCACTTTTGAGACAAAAGCAGATTGATGACAGAGGTACCCCAGTCCCTTTCTCTGCAGCCTCGGCTGCATTGGAAGTGAATGAATGGGAAGCGCTCTGTGCTGAGTGGCTTCCTGTTTATTCACAAACTGAAGCATAGTCAACACAGTTGACTATGAAGATTGCCAAGACCCTGAAATTGAGCTGCAGCACGGTGGTCAAGACCATACAGCAGTTTAACAGGACAGGTTCCACTCAGAACAGGCCTCGCCATGTTCGACCAAAGAAGTTGAGGTCACGTGCTCAGCGTCATATCCAGAGGTTGTCTTTGGGAAATAGACATATGAGTGCTGCCAGCATTGCTGCAGAGGTTGAAGGGGTGGGGGGTCAGCCTGTCAGTGCTCAGACCATACGCTGCACACTGCATCAAATTGGTCTGCATGGCTGTCGTCCCAGAAGGAAGCCTCTTCTAAAGATTATGCACAAGAAAGCCCACAAACAGTTTACTGTAGACAAGCAGACTAAGGACATGGATTACTGGAACCATGTCCTGTGATCTGATGAGACCAAGATAAACTTATTAGGTTCAGATGGTGTCAAGCGTGTGTGACGGCAACCAGGTGAGGAGTACAAAGACAAGTGTGTCTTGCCTACAATCAAGCATATGGGGTGGGAATGTCATGGTCTGGGGCTGAATGAGTGCTGCCGGCACTGGGGAGCTACAGTTCATTGAGGGCACCAAGAATGCCAACATGTACTGTGACATACTGAGACCAAGCATGCTCCCCTCCCTTTGGAGACTGGGCCGCAGGGCAGTATTCCACAAAGATAACAACCTCAAACACACCTCGAAGACGACCACTGCCTTGCTAAAGAAGTTGAGGGTAAAGGTGATGGACTGGCCAAGCATGTCTCCAGATCTAAACCCTATTGAGCATCTGTGGGGCATCCTTAAATGGACGATGGAGGAGCACAAGGTCTCCAACATCCACCAGCTCTGCGATGTCATCATGGAGGAGTGGAAGAGGACTCCAGCGGCAACCTGTGAAGCTCTGGTGAACTCCATGTCCAAGAGGGTTAAGACAGTGCTGGAAAATAATGGTGGCCACACAAAATATTGACACTGGGCCAATTTGGACATTTTCACTTAGGGGTGTACTCACTTTTGTTGTCAGCGGTTTAGACATTAATGGCTGTGTGTTGAGTTATTTTGAGGGGACAGCAAATTTACACTGTTATACAAGCTATACACTCACTACTTTACATTGTAGCCAAGTGTCATTTCTTCAGTGTTGTCACATGAAAAGATAGAATAAACAAAAAAATGTGAGGGGTGTACTCACTTTTGTGAGGTATAGAATATAATATACACACACACACACACACACACACACACACTCTCCAAGTTCTCAGGTCTGCACCTGCTGTTTCCAATAAAGGGGCTACCACCATCCCTGCTGGGTTTTACTTTATTCTATGTTATGGAGTATTCAAAAAGAGGCGCTAAAATACACAAAAGGTGGGTAGGGACACCTAAGCCTGTCAAGAGGTAACAATCTGAAATTCAAAGTCAGCCATCTCTTCCTAGGCATGCTGGGCTGTGTTACCTGGAGTGAAGTTTGGCTCCGCCAAGTTCTTCAGCCGTTACGTCCTCCCCTGTAGCAGCCTTAACAAGTGGGGGTCCCGCTAAAAATATAGTTCCAATCCTGTCCACTATGATGGTCTCTTCTGCCATGGTTGGGATGTACGCCCCGCCAGCTGTACACGAGCCGCACACTACCGCCACCTGATCCAAAAAACAAGTTTTTTTATTTTATTTTTTTAAAGAGTATTTTTGAAGTGATAATTAGGAATTGCCAGAAGATGAGTGCAACTGCACTTGCAAAGTGCACAGTCTATTTGCCTTTTTAATAAATTAAACCCAATGTCTCTTCTGCAATGAAATACATCTACAGTACCTGCATGCTTACAGTCTTTTGCAGCATGTAAACTGTGTGTGTGCAGCTCGGCTTACACCAGGATGAATGTTTCCTGCACGTGCTTAGAAGTTACGTCATCCCGCGCCGGCCAATAGAGATGCCTGAAGACCGGTGTCCTATCAGATACTGTCCCCCATCACATACTATTCGCCCTGTACTGCGCTTGCGCAGTACGGGGGACAATGAGAAGCCGAACATCTCCGAAGATAAACGGCCAGGTCCAGGTTCCAGTCCAGGTTCAAGCCCCACCATCCAAGTGGACATAGAGTTAGAATATAAATGAGCCAAGCGAAGCGAGGCCGTGCCCGAAGCGTGGCGAGCAAAGTGTGGCGAGCAAAGTGTGGCGAGCGAAGCGAGCCCACGAGGGGCCCTATTACTATGAGCAACCCTATGTCCACTTGGATGGTGGGGCTTCAACCTGGACTCAGGGCGCAGGCACCGTTCTTCTTTGGAGATGTTCAGCTTCTCCTTGACCCCCGTACTGCACAAGCGCTGCGCTTGCGCAGTTTGGCCCGGACACTATCCGATAGGCGGACACTTTGTGTCAGAACACCGGCACTCAGAGAGAGGATGCTGGCACCAGTGAGGGACCCGGACCATTAGAGAGGAGGCAAGTTTATTGCCTTTATTTTCCCTTTCATTTATAGCTTTTTACCCCGTCCCTAAACTGCATAAACAAAGGGCAATTGTAAGGTCAATTTCTTTTTTACTAAAGTTTTTTTTTATATATGTTTATCACACACACACACACACACACACACACACACACACACACACACACACACACACACACACACACACACACACACACACACACAGTGGCTCAGCCCCACCCTGCCCCCTGCTTCCTCCTTACTGGCTGTAATTGATCAGCAGCGGGAGCCATTGGCTCCCGCTGCTGTGTCTGAACCAATGAGGAGGAAAAGAGCTGCTATTCTTGTGAAAATCTTTGGATGGAGATCAGGCTCAGACAAGTATAACCACTTGCCGACCGCCTACTGCACCAGGTCTACTCTGTTGCACAAAATTATGTATCTGTACGTCTTTTCGTGCACTAGACACTGGGGGGCTCGCGCACACCACCGGAGGTGCGATCGCCTGCTGATTGGACATGGGAGACACCAATCAGTGGGCCAGATGTCCGCCGCCCACCCACACTCATTCCCCAGAGAGGCAGAACGCTGATCTGCCTATGTAATCAAGGCAGATCGCCGTTCTGACAGGCGAGAAGATGGAGATCCTGCTAAGCAGGGACACCGGTCTCTGTCTTCATCCAGTCAGAGCAATCCCCACACAGTTAGTAAGCACCAGCTAGGCACACAGTTAACGCTTTGATTGCCCCTGATGTTAACCCCTTCCCTGTCAGTGTCATTAGTACAGTAACAGTGCCTATTTTTAGCACTAATCACTGTAATAATGTAAATGGTTCCCAAAAAAGTATCAAAAGTGTCAGTTATGCCGCATACACACGATCGGACTATCCGGCGCACTTAGTCTGGTGGACAATTCGATCGTGTGTGGGCTCCAGCGGACTTTTTCTCCCCAAAAGTTTGATTTGTCTGCTGAAAATCCCAAAAAAAAAAAAAAAAAAAAAGCTTAAACTTCCTTGCTTAGATGGTTGTCACCAAAACAGGTGTCCCCATTGGAAGATCCCAATCTGGTCATAACTTGTTGTCAAAATGTTAGATTTCCAATTTTCTGAACTAGGGACACTGATCATCAGGAAGAGAAGAGAGCCAAAGAGAGCCAAAGAGAGAGGAATAATCTCCCCATCAGGGACACAACCAGAACACAACACACATCAACACATGAATCCTAAATGTCAATCCTAACCAAGCCTACCCTTACAAAATCACTCCTACATCTGCTGCTGTACCTGTGGGATCTTCAGGGCTGACATTATGGCTTCATTGTAAAACGTCCTTCCACCGTGCTCCTTGTCTGGGAACAGCTGAGCCTTGAAAAACAAGAGAAATCATGATAGTGGAGGACATTCTTCAGGGTAGGCCGCAGCACAGACAACATGGGGGCTGCACAGGGGGTACCTGCAGAGGCAGAAAGGCTCCTCCGCTGTCCACCAGGTACACGGTGGGCAGCCTGTTCTGCAGAGCGATCTCCTGCATCCTCAGCTGCTTCTTCACTGTGATTGGATAGGCGGTTCCTCCTTTTACAGTGGCATCATTAGCGATAATCATGCACCATATACCACAAATCTTCCCGATACCTGCAACAGACAATGCAAGACATACATAAGATGTGTATTTAAGGATTAAAACATAGTCACTGTATATACAGTAGCTTCTTTTTAGACATAAGCAGCAGGGGGCGTGTTTTTTTGGTTGTTTTTTTTTTTTTTTTAACCCTTCTTCCTATTCTCCAACTATTATTTCTTTTACTCCATTTGTAAATACCTTTGCAATGCTTTGCTCAAGAATCATAATCCAATGCCCCATACACACGGTCAGACAGTCCGACAACAAAATCCCTCTGATTTTCTCCAACGGATTTTGGCCAAAACTAGTCTTGCATACACACGGTCGCACAAAGTTGTCGGAAAATCCGATCATTCAGAACGAGGCGACGTTCGTAACATACGGCGGAACTACGTAGAGGCCAGTAGCCAATAGCTTTCGTCTCCAAATTTTTTCTGAGCATGCGTGGCACTTTGTGCATTGGAATTCTCTACACACAATCGGAAAAAGTCCGATTGGATTTTGTTGTGGGAAAATTTTAGATCCAGCTCTCAAACTTTTTCCGGCGGAAATTCTGACCGAAAAAGTCCGCTAGAGCCCACACACGATCTTATTTTCCGACAACATAATCCGATCTGACTTTTTCCGTCACCATTTCCGACCGTGTGCATTAGTGTCATTTTGAATGGGACAAATTAAAGAATAAAATTAGGGATATCGGTAAAGATACCACTTTTTTTTTTTTCAGTACTTCTTTGCGCCAATACAAAATGGATGGTTGCAAATTACACGCGATTTGAACAGGAATGCGGTGTGATTCTTGTCCGAATCGCATGCGATTTCCCCCAATGCTAGTGAGCAGTTTAATAAACAAATTAGAACTCACATTAAAGCGGAACTACACCCAAAAGGGGAGGCTCTGCTTATTAGGGCTTCGCTGTTTGGGGGGGGGGGGGGGCGAGTGGGTAACTGGTGGGTCTGGCCCCTCCTCCTTCCCCCCGCTGCCTTCTGGGACCTGTATGTGTCCCAGGAGACAACGGACCATTCAGAAAGTGCAGCGCGACTCGTGCAATGCACAGTAGGAAACCGACTGTGAAGCCTGAAGACTCCGCTGACGCTTTCCCTTACTTGCAATGCCGGCGCCGGTGCCTGCACCCAAAGCTGAATGAATCGTCTTAAGTTGACGACATTGCAGGATTCCTGGACAGGTAAGTGTCCTTATTATAAAAGTCAGCAGCTACAGTATTTGTAGCTGCTGAATTTTATCTTTTATTTTTTTTAGTTAAGTTCAGTTCAATGCAAAATCTGCATAAGTGTCCTGGCTCTGCTGATGATAGCAAATCACAGCCGCTGGAGGTGCTCACAGGGCTGGAGGAAATCATTTCCACCCTGTGCATACGGGGTCTTGGAACTTCTACTCCAGCCCTGTGAGCACCTCCAGCCGGAGTGATTTTTCTATCAGCAGGAGCGGGACACCTTTGAGCAGAGTTCCAGGGCTACTTTCACAATGGGGCGTCGAGGACGTCGGCAGTAAAGCGCCTCTATATTTAAAGCAGGGATTTACCGTTTTTGTGGAGATTTTCGGTGCATTGCTGGCGGTTCGGCGGCGCTACCCATTGATTTCAATGGGCAGGGGCGCTTTAGGAGCGGTGTATACACCGCTCCTACAGTGCTGAAAAAATGCGGCTTGCAGGACTTTTTTTTACCGTCCCGCCAGCGCACCGCTCCAGTGTGAAAGCCCTCGGGCTTTTAAATTGGAGTGAGAGGAGAGGCTCTTTCAAGGCGCTTTTGCAGGTGCCTTTTTTAGCGTTATTGCGCCTGTAAAGCGCCTCAGTGTGAAAGTAGCCTAACATTTTAACAAACTGCCCACTAGATTGCGCTTTTCCCTTTCTATGCACATACAGTAGCAGTGGAGGAAATAGCATGCAATTCAGACAAGAACTACTACATTCCTGTTCAAATGGAATGCGATTCTTTCCTGTGTGATTTTCCCCAATTTATTTTGTACTGACTCAAATCGCACCGCAAAGTATTGGTACTCGCCATTGGCGAGTATTTGACCGAAAGTATTGCTACTGGTACTGATACTCGCGGATAAAAAAAAAAAAAAAAAAATTATATCAGTGCAACCCTAAATAAAATGTATAATTTTATCATTTTAAGTTAAATACTTACATTTTTTTTAAACTAAAGGCCCGTACACACGGTCGGACTTTTTGACAACAAACATGCAAATTAGCTGTTTTGGAGCAACATCCGACTGTGTGTACGCTCCATCGGACAAACTTTTTCTGTTTTCATCGGACTTTTGTTGGCTGTGCGAACGGACAAACTTTCTGGCAACAAAAGTCCGATGGAGCAAAGTCCGACCGTGTGTACGCAAAAGCATCGGACTTTTGTACAAGGTACAAACACGCATGCTCAGAACCAATGCAAAAGATCAGACTACAATACAGAAGTTCACCAAAGGTGGCGCTGGAGTCATTGAACGTCCTCTTTTGAAGCGGCGTCAGTACGTTGTGACGTCATTACGTTCGTGTTCATTGTCAAAAAGTCAGACCGTGTGTATGCAATACAAACTTGTGGACCACGCCCTTTGTACAAAAGTCCACGGAAAACTTTGTACAAAGTCCGACCGTGTGTATGAGGCTTAAGAAAAACAAATGGTGTTTTTTTTTTTTTTCGATTTTGTTACATTTTTGTCTATGGATTGCATACATTTTTTTTTTTGCAAGGCAATATCACCAAAATAAAGCCTTGTTTGTCCTAAAAAAAAATATATAATAATAATATTGTATGTATTGCTTTGTTATCTTAATGACAAGATTATAGCAGAATAAACAGGCCCATAGAAGAAATGTGAAGATTGCTTTGGTCTATAGTGGGAGCTGAACTGGTTAAGGACTAACTGTACCAGCTAGGCATCCAGCAGAAGGCACATCCCCGTACGGCAGACCGAGACCCACTAATGGAGATAATTCAAGGAAGTTTTCATTGTCCAAAAGTAGCTTTAACCTCTCCCGCGCCAGCAGCTTTTTGTTCCTCTGTGTATGGCGCAAGATGGCGTTCTCGCCTCCTCCCAACTTCACCTTTTCCGTAAGCTCCAGGTACCTACAAAATGACACAATCACACTTCTTGTAAGATATTTTAATCTGAAACCATCATATAATGTAATTATATATCAACTACCAACTTGAATATAAGATAAAAGTGCATGTATCACACATTAATCATTACTATTTCCTAAGTAAAAGCAGTAGGATTAATAGCAGCGACAATAAAAAATTGTGAAAAATATTAAATAAAAGTCTTTTATCTAAGTGAATATAGTCAATGTGTCCGTGAAGAATTCATTTTTTCCAAAAATATAATATGGTGCAGCATATATAGTGACTGTATATCAGATAAAAAAAAAATGAAGTACTGGTGGTCACTTTCTGCAGTGAAGTGCTGGTGATAGGTGGCTTCTTATCCTCTGTGAAGCTAAATACGGTATATGGGTATCCCCTTAACTTACGGCTGTAAGGTAACAGCATATAAATATATCTTTGTTATGGAACCGTTGTGTGCCCCCTGGTAACCATCCCAAATTGTCGTCTCCGGCTCTGCTGGTGTATGTGTCCTGTTTACAATCGGCATCCCCTTTTAACTCACTGGAGCGGGTGAACCTCGCAAATAGGGCATGGGTTGATATAGGAACAATAGGGAAGATTGATTGTGTAGTATTTTTTGAAAAATGTTTATTAGTAGCAACAAAGTAAAAACCAGGTACTCACATTATACATTATGAAACTGGCAACAAAAAACGTGCAGCGCGCTCGCCCACGTCACTTCCGGTATCTAGTGTTCCCGACGCGTGTTCGTCACAGTCACGTGACTTCATCATCCCCTGATGAAGTCATATTTTTTCTATTATATATCAACTACCAACCTTTTATAGGAAACATTTTTTTTACAGGGTACCCATGTTTTCAACTGCCAGGTAAATATAATAAAATGTTTGAATAATTAAAGGACAACTCTACTGTTAGTACGAGTTATTTAATGAATCTCACACCCTCCTGAGTGCAGCCTGCCTGTTTACATGCCTACCTTTCGCCCTGTTCCAGTGATCTCCACCGTGCAGCCCCGTTTGGTGCCAAACAGCCCTGCCTTTGCCAAAGTCCCTGTCGGGTTCTCAGGCCCATTCATGGCTGCCTCCAGCCTAGTACTTCTCTCCCATAGTAAGAACAAGTCCAGCTGTGGATACCGGTACCCTGAAGCCATTCATCTTGCCAGTCTCTGACTGGTCTTGTCACCTTTTCTTCTCTGTGAAGTCATTACCAGTAATCCTGAATGGCAATTGGTGATGTAGGAGTGACCATCCATGTCCTGGAGCAAAGAGCGCCAGACAGCCAGTTGTTATGGGGCCATGTTTAACTCCTTGTCTTCCAGTGACATTTATAAATGGCGGCTGGTAGAACAGACAAACGCAGTCCAGGCCTCTAGTGTTCACATTTGTACAGCAGGCGATGGGCTCTCTGGTGGAAGGGATTTGTCTGGCTTCACTTCTACACCCCAACAAAGGTCCCACCGGACCGCCCCGCCATGGATTCCAGGCTCCACTACCCTACCTTCAAGCCCAGAACACAGAAACAATGTGTATTACATCATTTCTGGGTTCAAATGTAAATCTCCCCATCCACAGCAGCCAGGGTAGAAGCTATTAGTGAATGATCTGCAATTCACTTGCTTCAGTGAAGGCAAGAGCAGGGGAGACATCAAGGGTCTAATAGACTAAAGAAAGCCTGTACAGTGGAACCTTGAATTACGAGCATAATCTGTTCCAGGGGAATGCTTGTAATCCAAAGCACTTGCATATCAAAGCGAGTTTCCCCAAAGAAGTCAATGGAAATGAAGATAATTCTATTGCATGCAATACTGCATGTGGCCAAAGGTAGGGGGTGCCGGAGAGCCTCAGAAATACTCAAGGACAGCTTGGCTGAACTCGGAAAGACTCGGGAACGGAAATACTTGGTAATTCCTAGTGTTTACAAGTATTTACGAGTGATTCCGAGTATTTCCAAACGGCACCGAACCGTTCCAAGTGTCCCTGGCGACTGGCCAAATGCAGGTATTTACTAGTGATTCTCAGTATTTCCAAACGGCACTGAACTGTTCCGAGTGTCCACGGCGCCCCCACACCTCTGGCCAAACGCAGTACTGCACACCCCATTAGCTTGAATTCTGCTCGTTTTGCGAGACACTCGCAAACCGAGTCAGAATTTAAAAAAAGGAAAAAAAGTTGCTCGTCTTTCAAAACGCTCATTAACTGTGTTACTCGTAAACCAAGGTTCCATTGTACTTACAGTATGTGATCACATAGGGGTAATAAAAAAATAAAAAAAAGTGGCTTAGTGGCTAACACTTACGCCTATCAGCACTGGGGTTCTCACCTGGAATCTTGGCCAGGACAGGACACCATCTGTATGGAGTATGCATGTTCTCCCTGTGCTTTCATGGGTTTCCTCCCATATTCCAAAGACACGGTGGTACGTTAATTGGCATGTGTGTACAAATTGGCTATGCATCCTGTTTGCCACTCCCAAGCTAAGAAATTAGAGAGAACTAAGGAAAGACCTACCTTGTAAAAAGTTTGTCAAGATTCTATGTAAAGAAAATTCTATGTAAAAAAGGTCTCAAGCTTATCAGACATGGTAGACATGGTGGCCAGAGAATCGTCAAGCGTCAGATATGAATGGGCATACAAAGAAAAAATAAGCAATAGATATTTAGGAAGGAATGACAATTTTAGATTATTCTAGAAGTCTCCAGAATTTGGCTTTAAGGTTTCTACACTCTAGAACAATGGTCTCCAAACTGTGGCCCTTTCCTTTCCTTTATCCAAGCCCTTGGGGCCCTATTTCACCCACTGACACCAAGGATGGGGTATTAATTTGTGCAATGACACCAACAATGGGGCACTATTCCTCCCAATGACACCAAGGATGGGGTAATAGTTTGTGCAATGACACCAACAATGGGGCACTATCCCTCCCACTGACACCAAGGATGGGGTAATAATTTGTGCACTGACACCAACAATGGGGCACTATTCCTCCCACTGACACCAAGGATGGGGTAATAATTTGTGCACGGACACCAACAATGGGGCACTATTCCTCCCACTGACACCAAGGATGGGGTAATAATTTGTGCAATGACACCAACAATGGGGCACTATTCCTCCCAATGACACCAATGATGGGACACAATAATTTCCCTAATACCAAAGTAATGACATGTTTCCCCAATGATGCCATAACATTTCCTACTCCCACTGTCCGGCCCCCTCAAAGTCTGAAGGACAGTAAACTGGACATTTGTTTAGAAAAAGTTTAGAGACCCCCTGATCTAGATGAGGGACGTGTCACTATTAAAGCTCCTGTTATTGATTTAATAGGGCCCCAGACCTGCTTAGCTTGCTGAATGACTTGTAAATTTTACGAGACGCCTGAGTGCGACAATTATTGTCATCACAGGCCTCCTCATACCATTTAATAGGATGTAACGAGATAAATTAGCAAAATTCCAGATGATCATCATTTTATAGGCAACCTTTCATCAACGTGCAATCAAAGGAAAAGAGACTCCAGCTATTTACACTGCAAAATATATCTACAGCCAACATTTACAAGATCAGGTCATAAATGGTGACCTGCTGGAGATGACTAGATGACACCAATTAGGAGCCGACGGAAAAAAATGTTTTTGCAAAAGTGTTCCACTCCAGGTGCAAATGAATTGAATCCCAACTCCAGCCAACGCTTTTTTTGTTTGCATAAAACAGGCAAAGGGTTGGAGCCCCCGCCAGGTTTTTTATTGCTGTCTAAATCTCTAAATATTGGGAGGGAATTCTCTCAGCTCAGAACCGAAACTGATGAACAATCTCTTCAATGGGGACACAGACAAAATAGTTTTGTTTTTTTTGATGGGGGGGTGACGACTTCTGACAACGTTTTATTTGCTGCCTACGAAATCTTGTCCTTGTGACAACAGAACGCTCCTCTTCTGGAACGAGCGTCCCAAGGATAAAAAATAATGGAAATAAAAACCTGGCAAAAAAAATAAAAAAATGTTAGGTGGGAGTAAGGTTTAATCACTTAGCAGCAGTTTTACTGCCACAGGGTCCTGCTCTGTCGGGTAGGGTGGGCACGAATGCACGCCACTGGTGGCTCGGTCTGAGCCTATCAGCAGGTATTGCAGACTCAATGTCCATCGGCACCATGTCCGATCATTAGCCAGAGAGATAGAACTGCAATCTGCCTATGTAAACAAGGCAGATCGCCTTTCTGACAGAAAGGAAGGCATGGATCCTGTGTCTCTGCAAAGCAGGAACTAGGATCCAAGTCTTCCCCTAGTAAAAGCACCTCACACAAGCTAGGCCCACATTTAACCTTTTGGTCGCCCCTGATGTTAACTCCTTCCCAGTTAGTGTCAATAGTACAGTGACAGTGCATATTTTTAGCACTGATCACAGGGTCAATGGTTCCCAAAAAGTGTCAGAATGTCCGCCGCAATATTACAGTGCCGCTATAAGTCACTTATCACCACCATTACTAGTTTAAAAAAAAATTTATACAAATATCACATCGTTTGTAGACGCTATAACTTTTGTATAAACCAATCAATAGACACTTATTTTACCATAAATATGTAGCAGCATACATATTGGCCTAAAATTAAAAGAAATTTGGCACCTCCTCACTGCTTGCCAAATGCCCTCTGAAAAGCAATCTGAATGCAAACTGCTCCTCAGAAGGCACAAGTGTGAAACAGCCCATAGTAAAAAGGTATTAGTTCATTTGGACCAGCGTGGTCTAAATTAACCATTTTAAAAGTGGGAGTTTAGCTTTAATATTGGCCACAGGTGTATGCCCAAACCCTCCGACCTGCAACATCAGCCAGTGCAAATGGTACAGAGTACAAATGCTGAAAACTGTTATAAGGGCTTGTGACGGGAGTGACTTTGGGTGGGGGGCTTGTGGAACCCAGCTTACCTTAGAGAGGTCGGGAAACTCCTTGTCCAGCTCCCCCAGCCCCTCCTATGTGTAAGTCACCCTATGTCTATTAAGGGCACAGGGTGACCGAGAACCCCAGTCAGGTCTGCACTAACCAGACTCACCGTACAACCACACCGGACTCAGCATTTCATTTTACCCCTGTTATCCTGGCTCATGCACACAGGCCTACACTCATACCTCCTAACTTTCTGAGATGGGAACTAGGGACACCTATTAGCAAAAGTATGTAGGTATAGCAGTGGTCATCAACCTTGTCCTAAAACAGGCCAGGTTTTATGTATTATCTTGGGGAGATGCAGACTAGAGTACTGCAATCACTGAGCAGCAAATTATATCACCATTGATGTATTTCAGTTATCTTGCAAACCTGGCCTGTTAGTGGGCCCAGGGGACAGAAGTTGATGACCACTGAGGTATAGGCAGGCGGCACAGTGGTGTAGTGGTTAGCACTCTTGCCTAGCAGTAAAAAGGGTCGCTGGTTCGAATCCAACCATGACACTACCTGCCTGGAGTTTGCATGTTCTTCTTGTGCCTGTGTGGGTTTCCTCCGGCTACTTTGGTTTCCCCCACACTCCAAAGACATGCTGGTAGGTTAATTGGCTTCTGTCTAAATTGGCCCTAGTATATGAATGTGAGTTAGGTAAATTAGATTGTAAGCTCCTTGAGGGTAGGGACTGATGTGAATGTACAATATATATGTAAAGTGCTGCGTAAATTGACAGCGCTTTATAAATACCTTAAATAATAATATAGAACACACACCCCCTTAAAGGAGAACTATACAAAAAAGATGACGAAGGATGGATTAATTAAACCCACAAGTGCTTTTTTTTTTTTTACCACTACTATTCCTTTATATTGGCTTTTAAAATTTACAGATGCAGCAATTTAGAAATTGAATGAAAGGCTTAGCGCTGGGAAACACTTTTTGAAAGAAAAAGTGCATTTTATATAAAATTATATAGATCAGACCAAAATGAGGGACAAACGAGGAGGAAAGAGGGAATTTGTTCCAAACCAGGGACAGTCCCTCGAAATCAGGGACAGTTGGAAGCTATGCCTATACTGCTAGGCCGATTACGTAAAATACGGCAGAATTTTGGTGCCCGCTGCCTGTACTGTACAAAAGTATGGCAGGAAAGGGCTGTATGTAGCAGTGTTAGTTTTTGCAGCAAATTTTGATTTAGTTTTAGTCTTCTGCCATTGTTTTTAGTCATATTTAGTCGACTAAATCTCCAATACATTTTAGTCAACTAAAATCGAATGCATATAGTTAAATTGTAATGCACTATTTAAGCATTTCTCTACAATTTCCAAACACATTATATACTGCGGGAGTGAAAAGGCGAATCGATTATTTATGGTATTTAGGTTTGAACATGCACTTCAGACCAGTGTTAATTTTTTATGTCAAAATTTCAATTTAGTTTTAGGCTACTTTCAGACTGGGGCGATGGGTACGTCGGTGGTAAAGCAGCGCTATTTTCAGTGCCGCTTTACTGTAATTTTAGTGGCGCTATTCGGACGCTAGCGGGGCGGTTTTAACCACCGATAGCGGCTGAAAAAGGGTTAAAACCACCTGCAAAACGCCGCTGCCCCATTGTTTTCAATGGGCAGGGGCGCTTTAGTGTAAACAAAGATGTGGCTTGCAGGACCCTCGGGCTTTTACACTGGAGAGACAGGAGAGCCTCTTTACAGGTGCTATTTTTAATGCTGTAGCGCCTGTAAAGCTCCTCATTGTGAAAGTAGCTTTAGGCTGCTTTCACGCTGAAAGCGCCGGCCCTTAGCACTAAAGCGCTGCTCATATTAGCGGCACTTTACCGCTGTTCAAATGGCGCTTTTAGCCCCAAAAAAGGGGTTAAAAACTCCTTTGTTGTGGCACTTCGGAAGCGCTTTTCAGGCATTCATTGCAATGGGCAGGGGGGGCGTTTTGGGAGCGTGCACCGCCGCAAAGATAACGCTTGCAGGACTTTTCTGAATCTCCTGCAAGTGCACCGCCCGGGTGTGAAAGCACCCATTGTAATGAATGGGAGGCAGTTTTCAGGTGCTATTTCTAGCACTAAAATGCCTAAGTGTGAAAGGGGTCCAAGTCATACTCTTTTAGTTGTATTTTAGTCATCTCAATTGTTTTAGTTGTATTTTAGTCGACCAAAATAGTATTCATTTACTCAACGAAAATGTTTTAGTCTACGAAATTAACACTGGTATGCAGGTATACCCAGCTCTGAGCATCCCCAGATGCAAACAGACAATCTGCTTCCAGGGGGCATATATCCATACCTTTGGAGCTGAGTATGCCTGTGTGCAGCCACATCCTGTCATTCAGGAGGATGTACACAACTCTGGAGGCTCCTGGGTAGTGAAATACACACGTATTTTACATTATAGCACCACATATGATTATGTGCATGAGCCCTCAGGACAGTGATGGCAAACCTTGGCACCCCAGATGTTTTGGAACTATATTTCCCCATGATGCTCATAGCGTATTTGAGCATTAGGGATGGGCTCCTGCGTGTTCACACAAAACACGTGCAGCGCCCGCCAGGAAGTCGCCACTGCGCTGCGCTAATCACAGGCAGTGAGACATTTCCCGATATCTGCAGCCGCACATCAGGAAAATGTCTCACTGCCTGTAATTAGCACAGCGCAGTGCCAACTTCCTGGCGGGCTCTGCACGTGGGCTGTGCGAACACGCCGGAGCCCATGCCTATTGAGCATCATGGGAAATGTAGTTTCAAAATATCTGGGGTGCCAAGGTTCGCCTTCACTGCCTTACGGCGAACTCCAATATTCAACCACCAAAGTAATACCTGCAAGTGTTTGCAGAAGTCTTAATCTTGCAACCCCTTGTTGCCGTCCCCTAACAGGGTCACCTATGAGGAGAAGTCGTATCCGGCTCACCTTTCCCTGCAGCGGTCGCTGTTCCTGGAATTAGCCTCATAGACATGTCTGTGGATGGGCAGGATGTCCCCTCTGAGGACAGGGAAGGCCTGGGCAGCCCTGCTACTGAGCCTGCAGCACTGGGGCGGCTGCAGGAGGTGTCTGTACAGCCTCAGAGCTGCCATCAGCCAGCAAATGCAATGGCTGCAGCCCTGAGCAAAGTCTCCCAGGGAAGGGCAAACACAGAGCAGCACTTTCCACACAGCTGCAGATTCACAGCAGCTGATTCGTCACAGCACTTCCTTGTTGTTGTCATTCCCTCAGGGGACCGCCAGATGGCGGAGGCTGCGCTGGAATGTTTCTTTCACAGAGGTCATTGTGCAATGAAACTTACAAAACCTACAAAAATAATTATATACAATTATATACAATGGCTCTCTCCTTTAAAATGGTGTTGCCACCAAAAAATGAAAAGCTGCTTAAAATTCATAAAAAAAAAAAATTGGCAAAAAAAAAAAATTTTTACTCACCTCTAAATACCGGTTGCTAGGGGGTCCCTTGTAGTCTGCCTTCTTCATTGCCCGGGCTGGTGACATCACTTCCCCTTGCGCCGCACATTCACCTGGGACCTGTCACGTGTCCCAGGTGACTGTACGGCGTATCACGGCGCCCTTCGCCGCTCGCGCATGCGCAGTGGGTGCCCGCAGTATGCATGACGGCGCCGCGAGCAGAGCGGGGAACGAGGGGGAGGGCTTCGTTCCCCCGCATCGCTGGACCCTGGGGCAGGTAAGTGTCCGATTATTAAAAGCCAGCAGCTGCAGTATTTGTAGCTGCTGACTTTTAATTTAATTTTTTTAAGGGGTACCCCACTTTAAGCAGAGGGCTTTAACCACTTGACCTACAGAAGAATTACCCCTCTTTCATAACCACGCCATTTTTTTTTTTGTGATACTGCATTGCGGTCATTTATTTGACAATTATACCCAAAAAAAAATGTATGTCATATTTTTACCACAAATAGAGATTTATTTTGGTGGTATTTGATCACCTCTTGCCGTATTTGTTTTTATTTATTTTTTGTGCTATAAACAAATTGAAAAAATATATATACAACTTTTTACTTTGCTATGAAACATATCCAAAAACAATGGAAAAAAAAATTGAATTACTTCATAAATTTAGGCCAATATGTATTCTGCTACATATTTTTGGTAAACAAAATCCCAATAAGTGTATTGATTGTAACATCAAATATTATAAAGACTTTTGGCATAATCTACTGAAAACTTCTATTTGCAATATACATTAGTATACAGTGGCATACCTTAGGTGTAGGACATGAAGAAAAGTCAGCCTTGGGTAGAGCAAACTGGGGATACTCTAAAATCACATTCCAATTCACCTGCATATACAAGCAGCACCCAGTGGCGGAGAAGTGCACATCTAGAGGGAAGCCAGGGGTGCTGTCCATTTGACAACATTGGAAAGGGAAGCGGCAGAGAGTCAACTCAGTAACATTCCACCGCTCGGGCTGCTCTGCCTTTCTGAGTGAAAGGCTCAGCCGGGCGATCACCTGGCGCTTGCGGGTGTCCGTGAGCCAGCATCCAAATGCGGAAGTCTCCTGCGATTTGCGGAAGACTTGAGATGTCTGAATGACACTGGCTGGAAAGGGGGGTTACACATTAGGGGGCGAACAAAGGGTTAACTGTGTGCCTAGCCAGTGTTTTAGTACAGTGCAGGATGTGCTTTTACTAGGGGAAGACATGGATCCTGGTCCCTGCTTTGCAGAGACACAGGATTATTATTATTATTATTATTCAGGATTTATATAGCGCCAACAGTTTGCGCAGCGCTTTACAACACAGGATCCATGCTTTCCCTCCTATCAGAAAGGCGATCTGCCTTGTTTACATAGGCAGACTGCCATTCTGCCTCTCTCCTCGATCATCGCTGAGTTCCCACATGCGAGCCCCCATACCTGGAAGAGCCGGATCACGTATATATATATATATATATATATATATATATATATATATATATATACACACATACACACACACACACACACACACACACGATCCAGCGCACAGGTGCTGCACTGTAGCAGTAAAACTGCTATGGGGTGGATCTGAGGTGGTTAAAGAACAAGTATACTTAAAAACAAAATGCACTTATCATTTTTTGCACTCTTCCCCTGACCTAACCAAGCCTCCCCCTCCACAGATGAATATTTACCTCAAGCCAAAGACTGTGGTCTATGCTGTTTGTTTACACCCAGCACTACAATTCTTCCCTGCACATTGCAGCTCCATAGACTTCTATAAGTTCATTTTGGATATTCTCCAGCCTCACAGGTTTTATGAGGACTTGTGGCACTGGGTGTAAACAGTGTAGGCAGCCAACGGCTCAGGTTAAGTATACATCTGTGGAGGGGGTGGTTGGATTAAGTTAGGTGAGGACATGGGGTCAAAAGCATAAGTGCACTTGAAAACAAAATGCACTTGTCCTTTTGGTCATCTTCCCTAATCAACCTTACCCCTTCCCAGACACATACTTACCTCCAGCTGACGGCTATGGCCTACACTGTTTACACCCAGTGCCACAAGTCTTCAGTGCACATTGCAGCTCTATAGACTTCTATTATTCAGGTCATACATGGGTCGATTTCAGAAATATTTTTCTGTCGAAATTCAGAATTCATTTTGTTATCCGATGGTGCCACCATTGATTTTTAGGCCAGGTTCACACTGCTGCGATGCGGGAACGCCGCGAATCCGCGGCGTTTTCCCGCATCGCATTACTCCCGCCGGCAGTTCACACTGTCCTATACGAACGGCTGGGAGTGTCAATGATATGTTAATGACACCCCCAGATCCGATCGCATATCGCAGTGTGATCTGCCGACTCGCACAGGAATCGGATCACATGGTGTGAACGCCCATGCGATCCGATTCTGCTGCGGACCAAAAAAAGGGTCCTGTGCGAGTTTGCTGCGGGAGCGATGCGAATTCAGCCATACTATCTGTATGGCTGAACTCGCATCGCTACGGAGATCCGACGTGATTTGCACTGCAGTGCGGTGCGAATTACGTCCGGATCTCCCGTTCGCAGCAGTGTGAACCTGGCCTTAAACTCGACCAAGCCTTCAATATCACCTCATGTGGCTACAGAAGAGTGCCTGGGAATCTTCTGCTCTTTCCAGGTCACAGCTCATGCACATTTCTTTTTCAATTATATTTCTCGCACAATTTTCCCAACATTGATTAGAAAAAAAAAATTTTAATTTAAAAACATGCCTAATCACTCAAGTTCGATGGCAGCTCGAAATTTGTCTGTTGCTGGCGGCCCACTAATGGGCAGAAATTTGAACGAACATTCCTAGTTACGATTTTCAAAAGAAAATTCTTTAGGAATTTGACCCATGGATGGCCGGCTTAAGACCATCACAGATATTCTCCGACCTCGCAGGCGTGGCCAGAACAGTGAAGATTTGTGGAACTAGATGTAAACAAACAGGGTAGACTGTAGCCATTGGCTCAAAATCTGTATGTACAGGGGTTGGACAAAATAATGGCAACAAGTATGGTAAAAACTAAATTGGTACCTAATATGGTGTTGGACCGCCTTTGGCATCCAAGACGGATGGAATTCTCTTTGGAGTTGACAATTATATGTCTTGGATGGTGGATAATGGAATCTGATAACACTCTTCATGCAAAAATCCGGGTCACAATCCTGCGCAATGTCCTTTTGTCTCTTTCAGCCAGTTGACTGTGTCAACCTGTGCTTATCCACTTCCCAACCAGCTTTACAGCTACAGAGCGACTGCTCTGCACATAATCACATATATGTAGCACCCTCTAGGTCTAGATCTGGGTTGGGAGTTACTCAGAGCAGAGCTGGGTGACTCACAAGCAGCATCATCGAGACCTCCCACTTCTTTCCAGAATGTTCTAGTGTTTTCTGGAATGGAAGGAGGAGAGGGGGGTGGAGCTGTCTGGAGTGTTCTGGCGAGCCCTGACGAAATCCCCAACCTGGATTGGCAGAGTCAGCTGGGGAGGAGTTGTTTGGGTTGGAAGTTGGATATGGAGTGCTAGGCTGTCAGGGCCTTTGAGGGAGCTCCCCAGTCTGGAGGAGGGGGGGTGACATTGGGCCTGGGGCTCGGGTGTGGACAGGACCCCTTTTCATGACACACAGAGGTGTCCTGGACAGGTGGCATGGAAGCAAGAGAGAGGACAGCGGGAAAGCACTGCCAAGCAAAGTCTCTAGGAGAGGAACAACAGGTCGCAGCCAAGAGGGCTGGTGGGTGACACAGTTGGGAGAGGACTGGGGAGGCATGCCTGAGAAGATTGGGAGATTGCAGTCTGAGATGGGTGCAGAGTCACTAGGATGGACTGTGGTGTTATGGGCAGTTTAGAGAGAGGCAGCTGCAGCCAGGAGTCCTGGCAGGGCCTGAAGGTGTGGTCTATTGGTCAGTGGGAGGAAACCTTACAAATGAAGGCATAGGCATAGTTGCAGCTAGGGTTGCCACCTGTCCAGGATTCACCCAGACAGTTCGGGTTTGGAATCATGCATTCAGGGTTCAGACTGCCTGAAACTCAGACACATTATTTATACTGATCTATGGCTTCCCAGCAGGGTTTCTGGCTGCAGTTGTCTAAGCTAAGAGTGTCTGTTACACTCTTTCACACTGCCCACAGCCATCAACCCAACCCCCCTCACGTCATTGGGCATTCCAATACCGGCAAATCCGAGTGTCTTACGATCAATAGAAAGCTTGCAAGACCCTCAGAATATACATTCTTTTGGGTCATAACCATCTGGTAAGCCTACATCTGTTGTGGCGGTATCATCACATGGGTGTTTGCATGTTTACCCTTTTGGGGACTAGACGGCAAATTTGAAGTGCCATTTACACGTGGGACTCGAATATTCTTCTGGATATAAAAATACTTTTTATTTGCACTTTCTAATTATTTGTTTTTTATATACGAGCACAATGATTAGTGTTCACTTGTTCACTAATATTTTTCTTCCGTAAAGTCTATGTGGTTTTGTACATAGATGTTTAACTGTTTAATATTTTATTTTAATATAAGGTTTTAGCGCTACTTCTCTTTTGTAACATTTGCACTTTTTTGCTAAAATATAAATTTTTAGTGTGGTAGCAGCTTTATCTTGCACATTTGGATAGCGCAGTGTTTTTTTCTTGGTTTAGAAGAAATTTATCACTCTACCAATAAATACAAAAAAAAAATCCCAGTACCATAGACTGATCATTGGATAATGAGCAGAAGAGTGTGCGGGTGTAGTGTAAAAATCCCCAAGTGTCTGGCTGCAGGAAAATCAGAGAGAGACCCAGGGAAGACTTTACTTGGCAACCCCTACGGGGGCAGTGCTACATTAGAATAGCTGTTACATTTTAGAATGCAGTGCCTTGAGATGGTCCATAATTTTAAAGGGTGTCTTGAGATTGTCTAGAATTTTAAAGGGTGTCTTGACTGAAGGAGGTTGAGAAACACTGCTGTAAGGGGGGCAGAAAGTAGGCTCTTTAAATACCTTTTGGGGGGGCATGCACAGTAATCCCACAGCACGTGGTTCCCAGCAATTATAAAATAATAAAAATAAGTACCATAATTATCGGCGTTTAACACACACTTTTTCCCCTGAAAATAGGGGGAAAATCGCACGTGCGTGTTATATGTCGATATATGCTGCCACTGAGGGGATGGAGGGGAAGAGCGCTGCCGAAATAGAGCCGGATCTCCTATGTATTTGGCTCGGCTCGCAGTCACGCTCAGTCCCGCCCCCTGTACATCTCCTAGCATGGACATCCCGGCATTGGACCGTCGTTATGTCCATCATAGGTTCTGGGCAAAGGGGAGGGACTGGGCATGACGCCAAGCCGAGTACACAAGAGATCCGGCTCTATTTTGGCAGCGCTTGTCCCCTCCTTCCCCTTGGTGCTTTCCAAGGAGTGAGGACACACATGACTGCTATGTTACTTCAGGAGCGAATGTCCAGTATTGTGAATGACTCACACGCCAAATTTCTAAATATTTGGGAACCATGGATATCTTAAGAGTTCCCCACACTTCAAGCATCCTGTTTGGGTCCGAGTCTGAGTTCTCCCGTTCCCTCTCCTATCTATGTCTTTTCAATCTTCTTGCTTTCTTTCTCACTATCCTAGTTCCTACCGTTGCCTCTTATGGAGGAGGGTTGCTGGAGAAGAGCCTCCCCTTCGGCGAAGAATTTGGGGACATGACATTTTATGCAGTATTCATTTTTTTTATCACCTGTGTTCCTTATTACGAACGATATTGATCATTGGTAATTTTTACATGTTTCTAGCCCCTGTGCAGGCGTTCAACAAGCTTGTTTATGATTCTCTTGTTTACCCAAAAGCTCAATAAACGCATTGAAACAGGGAAAAAAAAAAAAAGATAAAAGTGGTCTCCGCAGGGGAGTTCACCGCAAGATCACTTTTATCGATGGTGGGAGAGGAGCCCACTCCTCTCCTGCCAGGCTCTGGTCATCTCCACTGCTTACTGGACATGCCGGTAGCGGCGGAGATGATCGTGTCCTGTCCCTTGGATGCCGGGGTGCCGACTGAGGGGAAGACGGCCACTGTTTGGCTCCACAGCTCTTAAATGAGAATTTTTTTTTTTTTTTTAGGTTACTTTCTTTTTTTTATTGCATTTTTGTGTAAATGTGAGATCTGAGGTCTTTTTGACTCCAGATCTCATATTTAAGAGGTCCTTTTTAAAAAAACAGAGTCAATATAAAAAATTAAAAGTAAAATAAGAAAAAAAACTGAAACTTTTTTAAAGCGCCCAGTCCCAATGAGCTTGGGTGCTGATGCGAATGCATATGTGAGTAGCACCCGCATATGAAAACCACACATGTGTGGTATCACCACGATCGTTAGAGCGAGAGCAATAATTCTAGCCCTAGATCTCCTCTGCAACTCAAAACTGGTAACCTGTAGAAATGTTTAACCACTTTCAGACCGGACCATTTTGCTGGTAAATGACCAGAGGTCTTTTTACAATTTGGCACTGCGCTGCTTTAACTGGTAATTGCGCGGTCATGCAATGTTATACCCAAACAAAATTTGCGTCCTTTTCTTCCCACAAATAGAGCTTTCTTTTGATGGTATTTGATTGCCTCTGCGATTTTTATTTTTTGCGATATAAACGTAAAAAGACCGCAAATTTTGAAAAAAAATGATATTTTCTACTTTTTGTTATTAGAAAAATCCAATAAACTCAATTTTAGTCATACATTTAGGCCAAAATGTATTCAGCCACATGTCTTTGGTAAAAAAAAAGTCAATAACTGTATATTTATTGGTTTGCGCAAAAGTTGTCACATCTACAAACTAAGTTACGTTTTCTGGAATTTACGCAGCTTTTAGTTTATGACTGCCTATCTCATTTCTTGAGGTGCTAAAATGGCAGGGCAGTACAAAACCCCCCCCAAATGACCCCATTTTGGAAAGTAGACCCCCTAAGGAAATTGATAAGTGGCATGTTGAGCCCATTGAATATTTTATTTTTTTGCCTCAAGCGATTGAATAATGACAAAAAAAAATTTTTTTTTTTTTTTACACAAAGTTGTCACTAAATGATATATTGCTCACACATGCTATGGGCATATGTGAAATGACACCCCAAAATAAATTCTGCTGCTTCTCCTGAGTACGGGGATACCACATATGTGGGACTTTTTGGGAGCCTAGCCGCGTACGGGGCCCCGAAAACCAAGCACCGCCTTCAGGCTTTCTAAGGGCGTAAATTTTTGATTTCACTTCTCACTACCTATTACAGTTTTGAAGGCCATAAAATGCCAAGATGGCACAAAACCCCCACAAATGACCCCATTTTAGAAAGTAGACACCCCAAGCTATTTGCTGAGAGGCATGTTGAGTCCATGGAATATTTTATATTTTGCCACAAGTTGCGGGAATATTACAAACTTTTTTTTTTTTTTTTTCACAAAGTTGTCACTAAATGATATATTGCTCACGCATGCCATGGGCATATGTGAAATGACACCCCAAAATAAATTCTGCTGCTTCTCCTGAGTACGGGGATACCACATATGTGGGACTTTTTGGGAGCCTAGCCGCGTACGGGGCCCCGAAAACCAAGCACCACCTTCAGGCTTTCTAAGGGCGTTACAGTTTTGAAGGCCATAAAATGCCAAGATGGCACAAACCCCCCCCAAATGACCCCATTTTGGAAAGTAGACACCCCTAAATTTAGGGGTACACTAGTGAGACTAGGTAATAAATGGCGGGTACCCTGAAACTATAAAAAAATAACTAACCAACCAGCGTCACCTGTAACAGTTATATGGTGATCACTGGTGAAAGGGTTAACTAGGGGGCAATCAGGGGGCTTTATGCGGTAGTATATGGGGGTCCCTGGCGCTATAAAAAGCTGCGGCGAACCTAAATACCTACCTGCCTAACTAGCGTCACCTGTGACACTAATACAGCGATCAGAAAAACGATCGCTTATTAGGCTGGGTTCACACTGGAGCGATGCGGGAACGCCACGAATCCGCGGAGGGTTCCCGCATCGCATGCCTCCCGGCGGCAGTTCACACTGCCCTATGCGAACTGCTGGGAGTGTCAGTGAAATGTTAATGACACCCCCAGATCAGTTCGCATATCGCAGTGCGATCTGCAAACTCGGATCGCATGGTGTGAACACCCATGCGATCCGATTCTGCTGCGGACCAAAAAAAGGGTCCCGTGCGAGTTTGCGGCGGGTGCGGCGGGTGCGACGCGAATTCAGCCATACTATCTGTATGGCTGAACTCGAATCGCACAGAGATCGGATGTGATTTGCACTGCAGTGCGGTGCGAATCACATCCGTTCTCATAAACCGCTGCAATGTGAACCCAGCCTTAGTGACACTGGCGACGGGGGGTGATCACGGGGTTAAACCTTTATTGGGGGGGTTAGGGGGGTACCCTAGAGCTAAAGGGGGCTAACCCTAACTGCCCTAACAGTTATAAAAAAGTTAAAAACAGTAAAAAAAAAAAATGCTATTGGTGTCACTGTGACTGGGGAGGCAGGGGTGATTGGGGGGGTGATCGGGTGGTAAAGGGGGGATGTGAGTGTGCCTGGCATGTTCTACTGTGAAGTGTCGTGTTGGTGCAACTCACCGATCCTCTCTCCTCGGTGTCGGAACGAAAAATACCGACACGGAGGAGAGATTACATCACTTCCTCTCCTGTGTTTACATTACAGGAGAGGAAGTGATGTCACACCTCACTTCCATTCGTCAGGAGCGATCGAGAGGGGGTGGCCATGAATGAATGGCTGCCCCCTCATCCCGGATCGCTTCTGAACGAAAACCGACCGCCGCTGGCACCGGGCGGGGGGCCCGATCGGGCCCCCCACCCACGGGAAGGCAGGGACGTACATGTACGCCCATATGCCTGCCCGTGCCATTCTGTCGACGTACATCGTCGTGCGGCGGTCGGCAAGTGGTTAAACATTGCCTATGGAGATTTTTAAGGGTAAAAGTTTGTCGCCATTCCATAAGCGGGCGCAATTTTGAAACGTGACATGTTGGGTATCAATTTACTCGGCGTAACATTATGTTTCACAATATAAAAAAAATTAGGCTAACTTTACTGTTGTCTTATTTTCAATTCAAAAAGTGTATTTTGTTTAAATAAAATGTGTGCTTGTAAAACCGCTGCGCAAATATGATGCGACAGAAAGTATTGCAACGACAGCCATTTTATTCTATAGGTTGTTTTAGAAAAATAAATAAATAAATATATATATATATATATATATATATATATATATATATATATATATATATATATATAATGTTTGGAGGTTCTAAGTAAGCAAAAAAATATATATTTTATTTGTAAACAAGTGTAAAAAAGAGGCTCGATCCTTAAGTGATTAATTGCAGCTGTACGAATATTAGTCACATTAGTAAAGCAAATTCTTAAAAAAAAAAATAGATCCCTAATAGTGACTTCCATTAATGCCCCGTACAAACGACCGGTTTTCCCGTCGGAATAAACACTGAAGGTTTTTCTGACGGAATTCTGACAGAATTCCACTGAAGCTGTCTTGCGTACACACGATCACACCAAATTACGACCGTCAAGAACGATGTGATGTACAACACGTACAACAGGACTAGAAAAAGGAAGTTCAATATCCAGTAGCCAATAGCGTCTGTCTCGTACTTGCTTCAGAGCATGTGTTGTTTTTGGTCCATAGGAACAGCATCCCCGATAGGAATTGGTTCCATCGGAAAAATTTAGAACATGTTCTATTTCTAGGTCCGTCAGAATTTTCGATGTAAAAAGTCAGATGAGGCCCACACACGATCGGAATATACGATGAAAAACTCCCGTCTGACTTTTTCTGTCGGAAATTCTGCTCGTGTGTACACGCATAAGTCTCGTGCACACAGGGGATTGACTTTGCCAGGCTCTTACCGTTAGTACGCTCCTTTCAACAATTGTTTTCCAATTTTTGGCCAACAAATGGATGGCAGGCTAATAAATTTTTGTCAGTCGACAGCTCCACGTCAGATTTTTGGATGGTAAGTACACAAATGCGTCACACAAAAGTCGAAAGTAGAAACGCGCATGCTCGGAATCGATGCTCAGCAAACACAAAATTAGCAAAAGGGGCCCAAAGGGTGGCACCCAAGAGCTTAAATTCCTTGAAGTACGTCACTACATGCGTGTTTGTGGCACAACAATTTGTGTAAAGTTAGTATGCAAGACAAGATCCTGGCACACGCCCTTTTGACAAAAATCAGACGCTCGGTTGTCCAACGATCGTACCGTGTGTACGAGGCTTTACATGTTGACTTATACAAAACTTCTAGAGACAAAAGCTCCAATAGCAGCAAAGATTTGACACCAGGAGCGCCTGTGCTCATTGCACCGCCATCCAAACCCTTTTATAGGCTTCGGGGGGGGGGGGGGTCCATATACGTTTAGCGAAAATAAATGACACCAGATCTCTTATGGCGATTTTATATTGTATGTACATTTTTATCAAAACTTTAAAGAGAGGCAAGGAGGACAGTTTAGGTAGATGGCAGGCCCGGTGTCCTACTTCACTGCAACATTTCAATAGTCAGCTACTCGCTATCCTCGCTATCCGTATCACTTCGCCCTTAGGGGGTTCAGAGAAAATCAGAATATATCTCACATTAAAGGGCTGGATACCTAGCTCAATGAATTCAGTCACAGCGGGAAGTCTGAGGATTAATCAGGATGAGTGCTGTGAATTTTACAGAAAGCTCTGCCTTTCAGCCTCACAGCGGGTAGTGGGGATATTGCTATAGTACATGAAAGCCACCTTGTCAGATCTTATCATCATTACTTGCACTGCAACATTCCAGCAGAGTCAATTGCACTTATTTGGTATTCTCTACCCCCCCCCCCACCCCCCCTCCATGCACATTATCCACCTCCCCACTGCTAACCACAGCTTCACAGTCCACGGCTGTCTCTGGGCTCCCAGGATGCAAATAGCTGTGTTATGTTATGGGTAATTGGGTAATATAGCAGCCTGAATAGAGTATAGACTGCAGACACAACAAACATAAACAAAGTCGAGGTGTGAGGTCATTAGCACAGATCATTTCCAAGTAGCGACAAAGTCTAAATATATGTAAACTCAATCACTAAAATCTCATATATATATATATATATATATATATATATATATATACATACATACATACATAAATATATACACATATATATATATATATATATATATATATATATATATATACACAATACACATACATACAGTAGAACCTTGAATTGCGAGCATAATTTTTTCCATAGTAATGAACAGAAAAGAACGCACTCACATAGCCATATCCGTAAATTGAGGGAATACAAAAAAAAAAGAAAAGGTGTACTATAACAGTAAACCTAGGTCGGACTTTGAAGGCATAGGAAACTAGGAAACAACGAAGAGGTATGAAAATGAACACTATATATTCGAAAATACACAACATGAATAGAACAGTACATAAAAATTAAAAATCTTGTATATTGATACATAATGTGCAGTGAGCCCTTGTGCATCTACGCGTTTCACCGTTAGGCTTCTTCAGGATACAGTCAAGGTTCTACAGATAGCAAATAAAGAGAACGGACCTCACTGTCTGAAAATAGAACATATAGGTTTTAAAATGGTGATATACCACTGTACATTTAAAAATTGATAATTTGTTCTGGAAACATGCTTGTAATTCAAAGCACTCTCATATCAAATTGATTTTCCCCATAAAAAATAATGGAATCTCAGATGATTTGTTCCATAACCATTTATTCATAAGTTTATAGTCTATATAAAAAGATTATAGCAATGTGTAGCCATAAAATGTCCATCCATAAATGGAAGCCTCCACAAGGGGATTAGAAGCAAAATCCAGCAGCAGCTACAGAGTATAAAAGAGAAGAGAGGCGCCTCTAACATGGGCGTCCGCAGAACTTTTTTCAGGGGGGGGGGCATAATTTTAGGGTCACCCATGCGCCGACCCTTTTCGACAATGTCATTATCACATTATCATGGTCAGAGACTGCAGACGTAGTACAATCCCTAGGATAAGTAACTGATAATGGCCAACAGGCCCTCTTACCAGACCCAGTGAAACTTACAGGAGTGATCCCTCCGGCTGGACGATCGCTCACTTTGGGTTCCCCGGGGGCAATTCCGGTCAGTAGTGTAGCATGTCTGTACCCTGGCAGTGGCTCAATCTTTCTCTCTCTGGCGGTGCTGGGCAGCATGGCTCTCTCTGGTGGCGCTGGACAGCATGGCTCTCTCTGGTGGCGCTGGACAGCATGGCTCTCTCTGGTGGTGCGGGGCAGTGTAGCTCTCTCTCTGGTGGCACTGGGCAGCGTGGCTCTCTCTCTCTGGTTTCTGCCCAGCAGACTCCTCATTCTTTGTCCTGTAGCACTCTCTCCCTCAGCTTTTTTCCAGGCTGCAGTATCTCAATCTCTCTCTTGATCGAGCTGTAGCCTCCTCCCTGTGGAAAATGGGGCTGCCAATCTTTGGGACTACATGTCCCATGATGCTCTCCTCTCCTAGTCTCCTTTGATTGGCCCTCAGTTATGGCCAATAGGGAAGGAACAGAGCGGGCAGGAAGCTGGGCGAGGAATCTGGTGAGAGCTGTCATCTCTTCTCCCAGAAGGGGGGGGGTGACTGGGGGAAATCTTGATAGCCCACAGCTCGCCTTTCTCCTGTCACAGCACCGCCAAGTTCTCTACTGGACTGAGCAGGAAAAAGAGCCCGCAGTCACACTGATAGAGAACCTTGATGGTGTCACCCCACTGGCGGGTTTCACACGGGTGTGGGCTGCCCGCACCCCGATAGCGATGGAACTGTGTTGAATTTAAGATCTGATCCCTGATTCCAGGGGGGGGGGGGCACTTGACCCCCCTTGCCCCTACCTGCGGACGCCCATGGCCTCTAAGTATAGCAATATGGTCACATTCAATGAAGGTACAACATTTAGCAACTCACATGGTTGTTGATTAAAAGAGGCACATCTAAGTATGCAGGTATCCGGGGTAAAGTTGTCCACATGGACCGTCCTCCTCACAGCAAGCTACCACCGATGTCAGTGTGCAATCATGACCAAGAATACTAACTACCCTGTAGTAAAGTGATCTGAAAGCGAGGCTTGAAGCGCTTTTGGATCGCATCGTGGAAGGGAATGACGATGGTGGCGGTGAGGAGGATGGTCTATGTGGACAACTTTACCCCGGATGCCTGCATACCTAGATGTGCCTGTTTTAATCATCAACCATGTGAGTTGCTAAATGTTGTACCTTCATTAAATGTAACCATATTACTACACTTAGAGGCGCCTCTCTTCTCTTTTATACTCAGCTGTGATATGACGCTACTTGTATATCAAGATGTTGCTTGTATATCAAGTCAAAGTTTATAAAAAAATATTTGCTTGTCTTGTAAAATGCTCTCAAACCAAGTTACTCTCAATCCAAGGTTTTACTGTAATATAAATATATATATATATATATATATATATATATATATATATATATATATATATATAAAACTCAACTCATATAACTCAACAAAAATTTGAATATCATCAAAAAGTTCATTTATTTCAGTAATTCAATTCAAAAAGTGAAACTCATATATTATATAGATTCATTACACACAGGGTGAAATATTTCAAGCATTTCTTTCTTTTAATTTGGATGAATGTGGCTTACAGCTAGGGAAAACCCCAAATTCTAAATGTTGGCTTACTGAAAAGTATGTCCATGCACAGTATAGTATACACTCAGTGGTCGGGGCTCTTTTTGCATGAATTACTGCATCAATGTGGCATAGTATGGAAGCGGTCAGCCTGTGGCACTCCTGAGGTGTTATGGAAGCCCAGGTTGCATTGATAGAGGCCTTCAGCTCGCCTGCATTGTTGGGTCTGGTGTCTCTCATCTTCCTCTTGACAATACTCCACAGATTCTTTATGGGGTTTAGGTCAGGCAAGTTTGCTGGCCAATCAAGCACAGTGATATCATTATCATTAAACCAGGCATTGGTAGTTTTGACAGTGTGGGCAGGTGCCAAGTCCTGCTGAAAAATTAAATCAGCATCTCCATAAAGCTGGTGAACAGAGGAAAGCATGGAGTTCTCTAGAATTTCCTAGTAGAGGGCTGTGCCAACTTTGGACTTGATAAAACACAGTGGACCAACACCAGCAGTTGACATGCCTCTCTAAATCATCGCTGTCTGTGGAAACTTTGCACTGGACCTCATGCAACTTGGATTCTGTGCCTCCACTCTTCCTCCAGACTCTGGGACCTTGATTTTCAAATGAAATGCAAAATTTACTTTCATCCAAGAAGATGACTTTGGACAACCGAGCAAAAGTCCAGTCCTTTTTCTCCTTTGCTCGTGTAAGACACTTCTGTCATTGTCTTTGTTTCAGGAGTGGCTTGACACAAGGAATGTGACAGTTGTAGCCCATGTCCTGGATAAGTCCATGTCTTTGATAAGTCTGTGTGTGGTGGCTCTTGAAGCATTGACACCAGCCGTAGTCCACTCCTTGTGAATCTCCCCCAAATTCTTAAATGGCCTTTGCTTTACAATCCTCTGAAGGCTGTGGTTATCCCTGTTGCTCGTGCACATTTTTCTACCACACTTTTTCCTTTCCATCAACTTTCCATTAATATGCTTGGATATAGCACTCTGTGACCAGCCAGCTTCTTTAGCAATGACCTTTTGTTACTTACCCTCCTTGTGGAGAGACCATTTAAAGGCTCAGGAAACCCTTTCAGGTGTTTTGAGTTAATTAGCTGATTAGTGTGTGACACCATGAGTCTACAATACTAAACTTTTTCACAATATTCAAATTTTATGAGATACTTATTTTGGGTTTTCACTAGCTGTAAAGCCATAATCATCAAAATTAAAATAAAGAAATGCTTGAACTATATCACTCTGTCTGTAATGAATTTATATAATATATGGGATTCACTTTTTGAATTGAATTACTGAAATAAATCGAATCTAGGATAATCTGCAAATTTTGTGAGATGCACCTGTATACAGTGCCAGGGCAAGGTCATGCAGCGCCCAGGGCAAAGATGGCAAACTGCAACTACCATTTTATATGAGCTTAGGGCATCCTACTAGCGGTCATCCGCTTGTCAACTGGAGGAATTTTATTAAGAGATTGGAGTATTTGCAAGAACTAGGGCTGTCCATGGCGGCAGAGAGGAGATAGAGAGCACATCCTCCTGGCTTTCTACTGCTCTCCTCACTGCTCCCAGTGGCTGACAGGCGTAGTGATGCCGCTGTCACTACTTCAGTCAAGCATCTAGTCAGAATGGCGGTGCCCCCATCCCTGCAGTATATAATTGAGCCCAGGGCAGCCTTTCCTCCTGCCCACCCCTTGTCCCGACTCTGTATATGTGTGTACATATATATATGTATATGTATTAGGCCTCGTTCACACAGGCTTATTCAAGCGTACACCCATGTGAAGGCTGTATTTTACTCCCATGGAATTCATAGGTGTTCCTTGCATCCCTGTGTCAGAGGCACAGCAGCAGGACTGTGTCTGTGTCCCGATTCCCCATGAATGTAAGCAAGCAAACATTCATTTGATGGGCACTGGTAGGCTGCATTTGATGGGCGCCAGTGAGGCAGCATTGATTGGCTCTGGTAGGCTGCATTTGATAAGCGCGTCATTAAAAAGGTGGAGTATACAAGGGCAGGGTAAAGGAGGCGGAGTCAGGGTGGAGCCAAAGGGGGGGTGGTAAAATGAGGTTTTGCCTAGGGTGTCAAAAATCCTTGCACCAGCCCTGGCTGTACAGTCAGCTCGCACGTGCCCATATGGATGTCAAATTTGGAGCAGCAGCTGTGTTCATACACCCACTGCATCCCAATGGACATGAATGGGACTGCCTGCACGGGAATGCATGGAGGACCTGTGCATCCTGTGTAGGCAACCACGGCTGCACCTGACTGGCCCAACACTGACAGCTTCCTTCCAGGTTTGGCTGATCCCAAGCTCATCCCTAATGCAGACTATGACCAGACATTGATGGATACTCGGCCGGTTCAGCAAGGACCGGCTGAGATCCAATCCATATAAGGGCAGGCTGATTGGACGACTTGGGCACAACCAACCTGTTGGATTTTTTGCATTTGATTACTGCCTGGTGGCTATAGTCGCTAGCAGGACCAATGTGTTCTGTCGTCCTGGAAGGAACCTGGAACAGCAGGGCTTCACCAAAGGGATCTGGTCTTGAGAAGGGTTTCTCACTCACTGGAAAGTGTCCAGAGGAAGCCAAGAGGTAGCAGCTTGTCCTAGGGATTTGCGAGTAATGACCCTCTACTGATTCCTGGTGACTGTGTGCTTTTGGGATATAAGTGCCAGATGTTTCTATGACTGAGACTGCTCTCATATGGTCTCAGACACTGGCCATTCCCTTGTTCTCAATGGTGTCTTTGGACCGTGAGCCCTGAGAAGAGTGCTTTCCCATACTGTGCAGTGTTCTTGAAGTTGCACTGGTTACCTACAGCTGTGGAACTGTTCAGGGTAATGAGGTGCCAAAGAGACTTGCCTCCCGGTCCCCAGCTGTGAGGCTTTGAGACTGTCCAGGAAGATATCTCATGGTAACCAGCTGTGAGGGTTTAGACTGTCCTCTCATTGATGTTGATAGCCCTTTTGAAGTATCCCATCTCTCCTGTTACAAGTTCTACAAGCAATAAATTACAAAAAGACAAACCCCTAGACTGTTTATTAGAGCCGGAGTGACTGGACTGTTTGTGGAGTGGATGATGGCCTCTGTGCTATTTGGGGGAAAACTACTTAAACCAGCAGCCTCTATGATGGTAGTGCCCCATATGAAGCAATAAGAAGGACAGGAAGATTAGAACATATTTATAAACAAATGTAGCACTACCCCCGTAGGAGTTGCTGGAGTTAGGGTTCTCCACTGCTGCACAGCCAGTCACATAGCATTTCCTTCATTCACTGCAACTCAGAAAACAGTCCCTGGCTTGTTTTTATTAGGGGATGATAACGTGGATGGAGTAGGGGGAGCCGAAAGCAGCTACAAAGTAGCTCAAAGTAGTGTCTATTGAGTATGGAGGTCCTCCTAGAATCCCACCTCTTACGCCCCCCGGGGCAACCTCTCTGACTGTTGTGTCCTTTTGGACACAGCTGATAATAGACTGCAATAAAGATCCAATCACAGTGGCCCTTTACCATGATCAGCTATGTCCAATCACAGCTGATCACATGTAAACAGGCTTGGCGGTTATCGATAGTCCTTTTCTTATACACTGTGTCTGTGTAAGGAAAGGAGAGACGATAACTGGCAAGGCTCTCAGTACATTCATCATCAGTGTCCTGATTATCAGTGCAGCCCCATCAGTGCCAATTAATGCTTATCAGTGCAACTTATCGGTGCCGCTTATCAGTGCCGCCTTATCAGTGCCCATCAGTGCTGCCTTATCAGTGTAGCCTCATCAGTGCAGCCTTATCAGTGCCCAGCCATGCAGCCTGTCAGTACCAGTTTCATCAGCGCACATCAGTGAAGAAGAAAAATTACTTATTTGCAAAATTTTATAAAAGAAACTAAGAAGTTGAAGTGGTTCTGTGATGTGGTGCTTCAATCTTAGATCTGAAAATCGGAAAGGTTTCTTCACAGTAAGAGCTGTGAAAATGTGGAATAGACTCCCTCCAGAGATGGTTCTGGCCAGCTCAGTAGATTGCTTTAAGATAAGGCCTGGATTCTTTCCTAAATGTACAGAATATAATTGGGTAATAACATTTATAGGTAATGTTGATCCAGAGAAAATCTGACTGCCTCTCGGGAGATCAGGAAGAATTTATTTCCCCTGCTGTAGCAAATTGGATCATGCTTTGTTGGAGATTTTCGCCTTCCTCTGGATCAACTGTGGGTGAAGGATTGTGTATATGGGATTGTATTATTATTATTTTTTTTTTTTGGTTGAATTGGATGGACTTGTGTTTTTTTTCAACCTGACTAACTATGTAACTATGTGGTGCTTCAATCTTAGATCTGATTTTATACACTACAATTGTGGGAATCCTCTAGGGCAGCCTTCCTGGTCCTTTTTACCCAAGAGGAACCCTTATAATAATGTTCAGGACTCAGTGAACCTTTGCCACAACATATTCAATGGTGGTCAGTGGGAAAAATGACCTTTAGATTGGTGTCCCTCTTACAGTGCTGGTCAGAATTCCACCTTTATAGACAGCTCTGAAGATCGTTGGGTTAATTCTGGTTCCCTGAGACCTGGAAATGACTTTGAGGGTTCCTCTGTTGTAAGAAGTTTGAGGAAGCTGCTCTAGAGGATTCTTACAGATTTCTTGGTTTGCAGAGCAAAACCGCATATCTAAGATTGAGCAAGTGGTGTTGACTCTGGAATTTTGCAGACACTATCACATGGGGGATCAATCAGCCACAGATCAAGGAACCCCTAGCAATTTCTAGTGCAGTGGTTTTCGAACTGCCGCCCCAGGGCCAGATGTGGACTTTTGCTTTGTTTTATCTGGCCCTTGGGGCACTATTTTCATCCACTGATACCAACAATGGGGTATAATCCCTCCCCCCCGACACCAATGAAGCGGTAAAATTCCTCACAATGACCAATTCCTCCCAATGACACAAACAATGGGACGCTATTCCTTCCACTGACACCAAAGAGGCATTGTTTATTCCCACTAACGTCTGGACCTTTTCTACTCCCAATGCCCACAGTCCAGCCCCCCTTAAGTCTGAAGGAAAATAAACTGGCCCTTTGTTTAGAAAGTTAGACCCCTGCTCTAGTGGAACCCTGGTTTGAGAATGACTGCTCCAGGGTGTAGATATTACCAGCCTTGTAACCGGACAACTCATGTCAACACCATTATAATACTTGTAGCACTCACCCCCGAAAAGGGCCCGCTGATTAATGCAAGGTTCCTTTTCCAGTTTAGTGTAACAGCAGCCAGGCACATTGCAACAGTCACTCGTCCGACTCAATGAACAATTTAGGGGTTGCCTTTTTTTAAATGTATTGCTGAATAACTTGGATATGGCAAAGGGAGCTGTGGGGTACTCCATAAATGCTCAGCAATAAATTGAGGACACTCTTCACTATGTTACTAATTCTCAGGACAGTTCCTCTAGCAAAGGCCCAAGAAAAATGGACAGCATTGAGACACCTTCAGAAACGTCCAAGGCCAGACAAGCACTAATATTGACATGCCAGGGATAACAGCAGCAACAGTCACCAGGATCCTACACTGTGAGTACTGTCTGTACTCACAATGTCCCTGGATACTTGGATTCCTTCCAATATCAGACAGACAATTGCTCAGTGAACCTTCCAGACCAGATGCTCAATGAAATCTCTCACTTAGCTTTCGGAGATTTTAGCAGACCGGGCTCTGCCACTGCTGTGACCTTGATGAGCACCGGCACCAGCCCTTCTGGCTGGGAACTTCTCCTCCTGGACAAGAACAGGGCTGCCTCAAGCCCCAGACTATTTATCTACTCTTCAGCCACCTACTAGGCACCCTCCCGCAGGGATTGGATGGGACCACATAAATATTTAGACTGCTGGTTTGCATCCTCCCAACCTACTGTATTCTGAAATCCTCCAGAAAACAGTGGACAGCAATCAAACCCACAGCCTGCAGAGCCCAGAACCAGCCCAAAGCAATCACAAACTTTTCCCCTTCTCCACTGGTTACAGTGGAGCTAAAAAGAACCAGATTTACCTAAAAACCTATTCAGGAGGGTGATACATGCTATTCGATTGTAATACCAATAGGACAACCCTAGCTTTCATCACTTTCTATCCACTTTCCCAAGTAATAAAAACTTGGTGGGACCTCTATGTCAGGATCACTTAAAGTGGTTGTAAACCCTTATGCCACGTACACACGACCGGATCTTTCGAGGGACAAGGTCTGACAGACTTTCGACAGAGTTCTGACGGAGTTCTGACAGAGTTCTGACGGACTTTCCAATTGAACGGACTTGGCCACACACAATCACACCAAAATCCGACGGATTTGAACGTGATGACGTAGCCAATAGCTGCCCTCGCGTCGTTTTTTTGTCCATCGGACTAGCATACACACGAGTGGATTTCTCGGTAGGAACTGGGTCCGGCGGAGTTCTGGTGGAAAAATTTGAAACATGTTCCATTTCTAAAGTCTGTCAGACTTTTGCAAATCAAAAGTCCGCTGCAGCCCACACACGATCGAATGGTCTGCCGGAATTGTTCCGTCTGACTTTTGATGTTGAAAAGTCTGGTCGTGTGTACGCGGCATTACAGACCACTTTGACCTACAGGTAAGCCTAGAATAAGACTTACCTGTAGGTCCAATAAATATTTCCTAAGCCTACGCGGTTTAGGAGATATTTACAAAAATACAGGCACTGCTGTCTACGGCGCATGAGCCGTAGACAGCGTCGCGTAGGAGCACTGAGCATGCCGCTGCTAACGGCAATAGGCCATTAGTGGCGGCTCCCTGCGCATGCACGGGAGTGACATCATCGCAGCTCCAGCCAATCACAGCGCTGGAGCCACGATACCCAGAAAGAAGATGGACGATCCGTGCAAGAGGGGACAGCGGTGAGATCGCTGGCTCCTGTGTTAGGTAAGTGACACATAATGGGCTACTATGCGATGCATAGTAGCCCATTATGCTTTACCTTTGCAGGGAAACAAAGAGGAAGTAAAACCCATCAGGGTTTACTTCCTCTTTAAGTGCTCCTGCTCCTCATTCCAGCATCTAGGTTTTGGCTATTGCATTCTCCCTGTCTGTGTCCACCTGCGACGTGATTGATGTGGTCAGTAACCTGTTATAAGCAAGCCAAACGCTCAGTCCCTTGCTTGTGATAAAAAGTGATATGTGCGTTGTTCCTGATCAAGCTCCCTGACTGTCTGTCCTGCTTTGCGAGTTTGGATTCCCCTGTGTATGACTTTGGATCAGATGTTGGACTATTCCCAGAACTCAGCCGGCCCTTTACCTAGACTGTCATAGAACCACGCTATCTGTCTGCTAACTGCAAGTATCTATTTGCTTTGCTCAGTTCACATCTGTCCTGGCGTGGTGGCCAGGCACTATAGCATTGTGTATAAGTCCTGGGGGGGCAACCAAGTACCAGTAGGCCTGTCTGCCTTACGGGAAAGGGGGCTGCTATAGGTGAAGCAAACAGTAGCCAGCTATAGTGTCTGACCACCTGCGTTGGGGTAGACCCGACACTCTACCACTTTCCCGCATTATCTAATGCAAAAAAAAAAAAAGGTCTGGCTTTACATCTTTTGCAATAAATCTTAAGTGTACCGGTTGACCAACCTGCCTTTATATAGCCGCAGTGCCATCTACCGTGCATATAACAAGAAGCGCAGTGGAAAATTACAATTTCCCCTAAGACCTTGCTTTTTTTTGTGCCTCTGCGTTTGCCTTCAGAAAGCCTTGTAATTATTTCTGTCGGGGCTCATTGACTGGGAATATTCATGACTTAATTAAAAAAGAAGTAAGGACGGGAACCACGCAATAACAAAGATACCCAGTCTAATTGGTCTGGTTGCTGTCACCAGCCGTTGCCACCGCAAAGGTCTCCTCTGCCAACTTTTGCTCATTAGCCAGAAAAAAAACTTCATCATTTGCTGCTCTGTTTAATCATAACTGCTCTCCCGCTCCTGTGCGTCCCAGCAGGGGGTTAACGCCGGTCTTCCTAATATAACAAAAGAGTAATTTTGCTAGATGGCAAATGTTTGGCAGAGTCTACTCACTGTGTCCTCTTGAAGTCCTGGAAAGAGTCCAGAGCCGTGGTATTCTCTCATCATGCGCAAAGTCAGGTCCGGAATGCTAACAGATCTAAAAAAAAAAAAAAAAAAAAAAAAAAAAGCTTCATGTCGTAATGCAAACAGATCACTTTGCATTGGCTGCAAAAACTCGCAACACGTTCTAATGAATAAAAAAAAAAAAAAAAAAATATATATATATATATATTTTTTTTTTATTAAAAAAAAAAAGTATTTTTTAGCTGAACGCAATCGTTAGGAACGGCTATTCCGAGAGAATTAGGCCAGATCACTGCAGGAATTGCCTGACACTTTTCAACACACCACAGCTGCCAATTTATCATTTTTTAGAATAATTTCAAAGGGCGTTTTGCTGTCAATGCTGCCTGGCTCATCTCATACAATGCTGTCTCCGAGGACCGCCACTCGCTATATACCCAATTGTAATTTGCATATTAAAGTGGAAAATAAATAGATTTCATCCATTTTAAATGCGTTTTTTCAATTAATTTTCACTTTATGGGAAAAAAAAAATGTTACTTTCATAAATAATTGATGTGACAGATCGTCAGTGTAACATCAACATATATAACGCGCAATTTCAGCACAAGTGTTTCTGTAGTTTAATGTTATAAAAATGACCTAAACATCATTTTTTTTTTTTTTTTTAGATAAAATGAAAGCGGTAGTAAATGCATACCTCCCAACTGTCCCTGATTTCGAGGGACTGTCCCTGATTTGGAGAAATGTCCCTCTGTCCCTCTTTCCTCCTCATTTGTCCCTCATTTTGGTCTGATCTCTATATTTGTATATAAAATGCACTTTTTATCTTTCTAAAAGTGTCTCCCAGTGCTAAACCTTTCATCTGATCTCTAAATTGCTGCATTTGTAAATTTTAAAAGCCAATATGGTAAATATATATGTAATATATATATATATATATATATATATATATATATATATATATTAAATATAATATATATTTATATTTATGTAATAATTGTTTATTTATTTATTGTAATTTTATATGATCTTGTGCCTATTTATTTATTTATTTTCTACTACAAAAGAACTGTGCTTACAGCCATTTAAACCTGTGTAATTCTGATAATTTCTCCTCTAAACATTCTAAATTGAATCTATTAATTTTAAGTCAACAAAAATAACTTTCTAGATGTTTTTATTGATATATATACATATATATTATTTTTTGTATTTCTTTTGAGGCAGCAGTAACAAAACAGAGCTTATATTGTTGTATGTAAAAGATTTTTCAGTCATGTAGCAAAGAAAAAAACATTTTATGATATTGTACCTTTTTTTTTTTTCTACAAAAACTGCTCCTAAGAAATTCTCAATACAAAGCTATTGAAAGTAAACAAAAATGACTGATGGGGTTCAGCGGTAACTAACAAAATTACAGAGGCTCATAAAGTTGTAGCAAAAAAAAAATCTATAAATTTACATAACCTTTTACTTTTCTTTTGCTATATGTCTGCCTGTACTTACCCCTGTAATTTTGTTAATTGTAGCTCTAAAAAAAAAAAACTCTTTAAAATCTAGATATTTATATGATCTTGTACTTTTTTTTTTTTTTTGCTAATTGGCTGTCTGTACTTACCCCTGTATCTCCTAAAAAAAAACTATTTAAAATCTATATATTTAATGATCTTGTACTTTTTTTTTTTTTTTTTTTGCTACAACAGCCTGTACTTACCCCTGTAATTTTTCTTAATTGTATCTTTAAAAAAACTCTTTCAAATCTATTTAATTATCTTGTATTTTTTTTTTTTGCTGCATCACTGTCTATTTTTACCGCTGTAATTTTGTTAATTTTATGTCTAAAAAAACGCATTAAAATCTATATATTTACATGATCTTGTACTTTTTTTTTTAATCTTTTTTTGCTACGACAGCCTGTACTTACCCCTGTAATTTTGTTAATTGTATCTCTAAAAAAAAAAAAAAAAAAAACTCTTTAAAATCTATATATTTAATGATCTTTTACTTTTTTTTTTGTTTTGTTTTTGCTACGACAGCCTGTACTTACCCCTGTAATTTTGTTAATTGTATCTCTAAAAAACAAAAAACAAAAAAAAACTCTTTAAAATCTATATATTTAATGATCTTTTACTTTTTTTTTTTTTTTGCTACCACAGCCTGTACTTACCCCTGTAATTTTGTTAATTGTATCTTTAAAAAAAAAAAAAAAATTAAAATCTATATATTTACATGATCTTGTATTTTTTTTTTGCTACATCACTGCCTGTTTTTACCCCTGTAATTTTGTAAATTTTATCTCTAAAAAAAAAGAAAAAACTCATTAAAATCTATAAATTTACATGATCTTGTACTTTTTTGTTTTTTGCTACGACAGCCTGTACTTACCCCTGTAAATTTGTTAATTTTATTTCTAAAAATTTTTTTAATAAAATAAATGAGCAACCATTTATGACTGACAAAAAAAAAAAATCATAGAACTTTCCTTTCTTGCAACCATGGTAAGAGTTAGTGTTCTGTAAAATAAAAATATAATAAACATTTGTGCAACATTTCCATTTCTCTGCCAGTTCACATCATTGCATGGAAGTAATAGCATTTGGCATAGTACCCTTTCTTCTGCATTGGGGCCCATTCAAAATTCGGCGGCTTTAATGCAACGCAGGATGAAGCGCCCTCAGTGATTTTATACTGCCTTTTTCTTATTTATTTATTTATTTATTTATTTATTTTTAGTGCACTGCCTACTTTTTTTTTTCCCACCTAAGTTCTAGGTAGAAACCTTGCTACTGCTTCCATCGGAGCCTTGCTGCACAGATGTTTTTTTGCTTTCATGACAGCGCCCCTTTAATCATTTTCCTGTTGGATGACATTGCTGAAGTGCGTGTCATGACCGTTTTTTCTGACACCGTTTCCCGTTTATCGGTGCAGACACCTCTGATGAGAGAGTCCTCGGCCCGTGTTGTGTAACAATGTGTGCTATAAGTCTCAGACATGATCTCATTGCAGCGCTCTGGATATTTTAGAAAACAGTCATCAATTCTGCCCTTCGGTAACGTGAGCCAAATTTGCAACAATGCGAGTGCACAGCATGGAACGTGCTGCAAACTCCGCCATGGACATGCATGGTCGGGATCACACATCGCTTGCTCTTTAGCTGCTGGCACACTACAAGCCTAAGCATGCCTTGCAGGTCAGGAGGGAAGACAAGGATTGAAACCCAATATGCCCAGGACTGCAGACAGGATCCAGCAATCATCCGGAGACTCCGTGACTGTCAGACCTTCTCAGAAGCACAGGGGAGTGACTACAAATCATGGCACCCCATAGCACAATTTTGATCGGGACCCCCAAGTAAGACAAGTGCGGTTCCTTTCGTTCCAAATTAAATTTTTCTTTATTTCGGAGATTCGGATAATTCCGTATACCCGAATTACAATATAAACTAATTTTATCGAATGCTCCGAATAACGTAACGAAATTTAGACTGGAATTCGAATCGAAATTTACATTGAACTCCAGTCGAATTGTCACTACACATATTGCTGAAATCGAAGACTGTGTGTGTTTATTAGAGTAGAATTAGGCCGCGTACACACGGGCGGATTGTCTGCCCAACTAAGTTCGTCAGACAATCCGACAGACAGTCCGTCGTAATTTTGAATGAACGGACTTGACCACACACGATGAACAGACAGTCCGCCGAAAGCTTGCGCGATGACGTGTACGGCACGTACGACGGGACGAGAAATTCGAAGTCCAATACACTGCAATGCAACCTTCGCCGTGTAAATCCTTTCTGAGCATGCGCCAAACTTAGTCCGTCGAACTAGCCTACTCACGAGCGGATTGTCCGCTGAAACCAAGTTTGGACGGACAAAATTACGGAAATTCCGAAAGACTAAGTCCGTCAGACTGTCGCTCAAAAAGTCCGCTGAAGCCCACACACGAGCGGATTGTCCGCTGAAACACGGTTCCGCGGACTAAGTTGGGCAGACAATCCGCCCGTGTGTACGCGGCCTTAGAGTGCAAATGAATTATTGCGCTACCCTATGAAGAAAAGTGGCCCCAGTAGAAGTTCTACTAGGACGAAACGCGCAGGGTTTGCTCCCCATATTGCTTTTTTATTCGTGATTACAATTTTAATCTGTATGTTGGTTTTTGTGGAAATAAAAAGTCTATCCTTTTTGATCTGCACCATTGGAAGTCTTTTTCGTTTTTTGCATACAGTTTGTTTTGCCAACCTGCTTGACCTTTCCATCTGGTCATTTACGGTTTATTGGCTGTTTCTACCATCGAGAGATTTCCTAGCCTTGGAGGACCCCTTGGATCGTTCCTGCATGAACCATTGATCGGGATATCTATGCTTGATTGACCTGGTGTCACCAGAACCAATGGACCTGGATGCCAGCAAGAGTAACCATTTTTATTCTTTCTTGGATCTCATACCATTTCAACTGTTTATTTCATTTTCATATGAACTACTATCCAGTTTGGTTGGACTCACCATTTTTTGGACTGACACATTTGGGACTCATCCATTGTCCCCACATTCACATAGTTGTGACTCATTTCCATTTATTTATTTATTTTTTATACATTTTCACAGTTTGGATTTGCATATTTTCACTGTTTGATTGTTATTGCATTTAACATTGGTGCTACATTTTCACACAAACTGTTTATTAGAGTACTATTTCGAAATAATGCTGTTTTTTGTTAATCACTTCAGCCCTGGAAGAATTTACCCCCTTCCTGACCAGAGCCCTTTTTGCGATTCGGCACTGCGTCGCTTTAACTGACAATTGCGTGCACGTGCGATGTGGCTCCCAAACAAAATTGACGTCCTTTTTTTCCCCACAAATAGAGCTTTCTTTTGGTGGTATTTGATCACCCCTGCGATTTTTATTTTTTTGCGCTATAAACAAAAAAAGAGCGCCAATTTTGAAAAAAAACAACATTATATTTTACTTTTTGCTATAATAATTATCCCCCCAAAAATACATAAAAAAATATTTTCTTCCTCAGTTTAGGCAGATACGTATTCTTCTACATATTTTTAGTAAAAAAAAAAAAAAATTGCAATAAGCAATTATTTGTTGTTTTGCGCAAAAGTTATAGCTTTTACAATATAGGGGATAGTTTTACAGCATTTTTATTAATATATATATATATTTTTAAATGGCGGCGATCAGCGATTTTTATCATGGCTGCGACATTATGGTGGACACATCGGACATTTTTTACACATTTTTGGGACCATTGTCATATATGCAGCAATCAGTGCTATACAAATGCGCTGATTCCTGTGTAAATGACACTGGCAGTGAAGGGGTTAACCACTAGGTGGCAGTGTAGGGGTTAAGTGTGTCCTAGGGGCGTGTTGCTAACTGTGGGGTTATCAGAAACCATGAAACAGGCTGAGACAGAAGTACAATCAAATCACACTTGTTTATTAATAAAAATAAAAAGGTAAATAGAAAAAAGCGTAGTCAAGCATAGCCAGAGTCCTGTAGCCAGATCGGGTAGTCAGCCAGTCCAAAGTTCATTAACCAAATCGGGTAATCAACCAGGCCGGGAGTCAGGGATCCAAGGAGAGCAACCACAAGCAGGATAAGCCAGGTGGGATGTCAGCAAGCCAGTCTTGAAACAAACAGCAGGAGATGGTTCCCTGTGATGTGACCAACGCGAAGGCAAATAAAAAAGTGAGCAGGAAGGCTTTAAATAGGCAGGTCAGACGAGCATCATCGGGAACAGCTGGTAACTGTGGAAAGAGAAGAGAGCTGGCAATTAGCCGACAGCTGAGCGGCCAGCCCAGAGGAGGAAGGGCTAAGCCAGCCCTGACAGGGGGGCGTGGCTGTGTTTTACACATCACTGATCTCTGCTCCAGTCAGAGGGAGCAGAGATCAGTGACACTGTTGCTAGGCAGAACGGGGAGATGCTTGTTTACTTTAGCATCTCCCCGTTCTTCCTCCCCGTGAGGCGATTGCGGGTATCCCCGCGGCGATCGAATCCGTGGGACCCGCGACCTGCCTCACGGAGCTTCCCACGGGCGTGCCCCCACCGCCCCTTAAAGGGCAACGTACAGGTACGTGATTCTGCTTGTACACACCCTTCTGCCGACGTATATCGCCGTGAGGCGGTCGGGAAGCGGTTAAGCCAAAGGTGATTTAAAGAGTCATTGCAATCATTTTATGAAGATTTTTCTTTTGTTTATATGCTTTGCTGCATTCGAATCGAAAACAATGTAACATTTTATTTTTGTTTCGACCGATTCGAAAATGTATCAATTTGATCGTTTCGAATCGAAAAAAAAAAAACGGTAAATTAGAAGAAAATTTGAAAATTCCAAATACGAATTCTGAAAACGAATTCCAAAAACGAATTGAACGAATCAACCAAATTTAACTAGACGAAAGAACTAGATTTACGAATCAAAACAAATGTTTTCGTCATGCACATGCCTACCCCCCAAGTAACTTCCTCTTTAGCAGCTGGCAGCATCAATACTGACATTGATCTTAAAGCGTTTGTCATCCCAACACTTCATATTCCTGATATGAGCCTGCTGTACCAAGTCTCCTGTTCTCTTTGTATTACTTCCTTTATGTAAAATCCCTGGTGTTCCTGCCAGTCCCTCTGCTTTCCTATTACAAACTGACCACACTAAGCAGGAGAGCACACTGTTACCAGTTCTCTAGCTATGCTGGGAACTCAGTGTACTCTCCTCCAATGATCAGATTTGTCCTGGCACACCCCTGCTGCACAGCCATTCACTATGAAGATCAGTGTGCTGCTGCTTCTCCTCCCTCCAGCTCTTATGCAGCTGAGAACAGAGGGAATGTGATCACTTATGAAGAAAAAAAAAAGGGAAAAAAAGGTATTTCTAATTTTTTTTTTATATATATAACTATACAAAAATGTTTGCCTTTCATTTCTATTTTAACCGCAATCTGTCATTGCCATATCGGCCTAAAGTGAGAAAAAATTTGCTTTAAAAAAAAAATGAGGATATTTAATATAGCAAAAAGTATAAAATATTGTATTTTTTTGTTTGTTTATAGCGCAAAAAATAAAAACCGCAGAGGTGATCAAATACCACCAAAAGAAAACTCTATTGGTGGGAAAAAAAGGACGTCAATTTTGTTTGGGTACAACGTCGCATGACAGTGCAATTGTCAGCTAAAGCAACGCAGTGCCGAATTGCAAAAAAATGGCCTGGTCATTCAGCAGCCAAACGTTTTGGGGCTGAAGTGGTTAAACTGAATGGGTTGTTTTACAAGATGATCGTTTTAAATCACTTTAACATAAAGTTTGTCTAAATCAAGGAGAGACAGAAGAACTGTCAGCATGGTCAGTACATTACAAGGGCAGTACTTTCGATTCAAGTTGCAATAATATAAAAAAAAAAAATCACAATGATATTTTACGATATAACAAAATAAATAATGCATTTGGACACATTTTACTATATTGTAATGGAGACCCACATATCGATTAAAAGATGCTGCGCACTCCAAATATTCATACAAGAAGAAGATAAATTCCCCCAGGGGAAAGAATAGATCAAACAAATACCAAATATGCTATAAAACTGCAGTTTTATTATTCCAAAGGTTAAAGCGGAGCTGCTGACTTTTACTATGAGGGCACTTACTTACCTGCCAAGGGTTCACCAAAGCTGATGTTTGAATTGGCTCCCAGGTGCTGGAACCGCCATCTTGGATAAGGGAAACCGGCAGTGAAGCCTTGGGGCCTCATAGCCAGTTTCCTACTGAGAATGCGCAAATCGCGCTGCGCTTTCTCATTTTTTTTACCAAAAATATGTAGTAGATTAAATATTGGCCTAAATTGATGAAGAAATTCGGTTTTTAAAATTTTTGGGGGTGATGTTTTATAGCAGAATTTTTTTTTGTACAAATCTAATCCCAGGGGTGATCAAATACCACTAAAAAAAGCTCTATCTGTGGGAAACAAAATGACATAAATTTTATAAAATTTATCATTTTATTTTACACACACATGAACTTTAATGGCATCCCAGTCTTATGCCGCATACACACAATCGGAAATTCGGCCAGCAAAAGACCGATCAGAGCTTTTCATCGGAAAATGCGACCGTGTGTACGCTCCATCGGACTTTTGCTGGCAGAATTTCCGCCAGCAAAAGATGGAGAGCAGGCTCTCAATTTTTCCGATCGTCTGTGGCAATTCCGGTGCGCAAAATTCCAACGCATGCTCGGAAACAATTCGACGCATGCTCGGAAGCATTGAACTTAATTTTGGCGGCTCGTTGTAGTGTTGTACGTCACTGCGTTCTCGACGGTCGGAATTATGGTCTGACCGTGTGTAGGCAACACAAGCTTGGACGGAATTTCGTCAGAAAAACATCCAAGGCTTTTCCGACGAGAATTCCGATCGTATGTACGCGGCATTAGTCCGTAGGGTTCAATATTGAGTCGGCCCACCCTTTGCAGCTCTAACAGCTTCAACTCTTCTGGGAAGGCTGTCTATAAGGTTTAGGAGTGTGTCTATGGGAATGTTTGACCATTCTTCCAGAAGAGTATTTGTGAGGTCGGGCACTAATATTGGATGAGAAGGTCTGGCTCACAGTCTCCGCTCTAATTCATCCCAAAGGTGTTCTATCGGGTTGAGGTCAGGAATCAAGTTCAAGTTTAGTCAAGTTCCTCCACCCCAAACTCGCTCATTCATGTCTTTATGGACCTTGCTTTGTGCACTGACGCACAGTCATGTTGGAACAGGAAGGGGCCATCCCTAAACTTTTCCCTAGGCCAGTCATGGCGAACCTTGGCACCCCAGATACATTTCCCATGATGCTCTACTACACTGCAGAGTGCATGAGCATCATGGTAAATGGAGTTCCAAAACATCTGGGGTGCCAAGGTTCACCATCACTGCCCTAGGCGCATGAAATTGTCCAAAATGTCTTGGTATGCTGACATCTTAAAGAGGAAGTAAACCCTGATGGGTTTACTTCCTCTTTCATTCCCTGCAAAGGTAAAGCATAATGGGCTACTATGCATCGCATAGTAGTCCATTATGTGTCACTTACCTGACACAGGAGCCAGAGAAGTCACCGCTGTCCCCTGTAGTCCGGCGCATCCATCTTCTCGGTGGGTCTCGCCACTCCGCCGCTGTCGTTTGGCAAAGCCACGATGACGTCACTCCCGTGCATGCGCACGGGAGCCGCCACGCATATCGCCGTTGACGGCGGTGCGCTCAGTGTGCCTGCGCGCCGCTGTCTACACCGCACGCGCCGTAGACAGTGGTGCCTGTCTTTCGGCAAATATCTCCTTAACCTGTGTAGGTTTAGGAGATATTTCTTGGACCTACAGGTAAGCCTTAATCTAGGCTTACCTGTAGGTCAAAGTGTGTTGTAAGGGTTTACAACCACTTTAAGCCCTTGTACACACGGTCAGAGAATCCGTCGGAATGTGTCCTATCGGACCGTGTTGTCGGATAATCTGACTATGTGTGGTCTGCATCGGACTGATTCCGTCTGAATATCCGTCGGACACAATTTTCAAACTTGTTGGAAATATTTTCTGACCAACTGGTTCGATCGGACATACTCCGATCATGTGTAGAGAATTTTCATGCTCAGATCAAATTCCTACATCAAAGCTATTGGCTACTAGCCTGAACGTAGTCCCATCGTAACGAAATTACGTCATCACGTTCTGAATGATCGGATTTTTCGACAACTTAGTCCAACCGTGTGTATGCAACAGTTTTGGACAAGATCCGACGGGCAAAATCCGACGGACAAAATCCGACGGATTTGGTTGTCGAAATCTCCGACCGTGTGTACAGGGGCTAAGAGTTTAATTCACTGGAACTTAGAGGCCAAGCCCAACCTCCGAAAAAAAAAAAACCCCACACACCATAATCCCCCTCCACCAAATTATTTGGAAGCTTTGTCGTAACCCCATAATCCAATCCTTAGGTGGGCCACCTCTCTGCCTGAACCTGGCAAAGGGTAAAGGCCATTTTTTTCCCAGGCCTGGAAACTAGGGTCACCAACCAACCATTATTAAAAGGGATAACCCTAAACTTTATGAAAACCCAGAAGTCCCATAAATCTGTTGGGCTTCTAACAGAATGACAATCAAGGTCATTTAAAAAAAACACCCTAGCGCTTAGGGATACGTCTCCAAAAAGTTAGAGACACTGCTGCTGTTAAACAGAAGCTAAAAATGAACTGAAACTGTTTGTTTTGCATAGAATTAATATTCAAGTTTCTCACTTCAGACATTATTGACTTCCTGTTTATCATCCAGCGTTACAAACACAAATAATGTTCCACGTGGTAGTTTCCATTTATTGCTAATAATTAGGGGAAGGTTATTTTTTTGTGTTATCAGTCAATAGCTGACAGCCCATCAAACCCCCAGAACAATTCATCAATCCATGGTAGAAATACTACACCCCTGGAAGTCTTTTACTGAAGCCTGAGAGCTCATACTGGTCACGGATTGTAGAAGTTCTACATTGGTCTACACTGGCTTATCAGACGTATTGGTCAGTGAAGACTAGTTAGATAGTTTTACACTGGTCAAGGAGAGTATAACCCTAGTTAGAGAATTTGTTATCGATCACTACATGCATCAGACTGGTTGAAGAACTACAGTATATATTGGTCAATGAGTTCAAAGTGGTTGATGTGTATATTAGGCTGGTTAGAGAGCTCTACAGTGCCTTGAGAAAGTTTTCATACCCCTTGACATTTTCCACATTTTATCATGTTCCAACCAAAAACATAACTGTATTTTATTGGGCTTTTATGTGATGGGCAACCACAAAGTGGCACATAATTGTGAAATAGAAGAAAAATGATAAATGGTTTTCAAATTTTGTTTACAAATAAATATTTTGTGGCAATAAAGTGTGGCATGCATTTGTATTCAGCCCCCTTTACTCTGATACCCCTAACTAAAATCTAGTGTAACCAATTGCTTTCAGAAGTCACCTAATTGGTAAATAGAGTCCACTTGTGTGTAATTTAATCTCAGTATAAATACAGCTGTACTGTGAAGCCCTCAGAGGTTTGTTAGAGAACCTTAGTGAATAAACAGCATCATGAAGGCCAAGGAACACACCAGACAGGTCAGGGATAAAGTTGTAGAGAAGTTTAAAGCACGGTTAGGTTATAAAATAATATCTCAAGCTTTTAACATCTCGCGGAGCACTGCTCAATCCATCATCCGAAAATGGAAAGAGTATGGCACAACTGCAAACTGACCAAGATATGGCCGTCCACTTAAACTGACCAGCCGGGCAAGGAGAGCATTCATCAGAGAAGCAACCAAGAGGCCCATGGTAACTTTGGAGGAGTTGCAGAGAGCCACAGCTCAGGTGGGAGAATCTGTCCACAGGACAACTATTAGTTGTGCTCTCCACAAATCTTTATGGAAGAGTGGCAAGAAGAAAGACATTGGTGAAAGAAAACCATAAGAAGTCCTGTTTGCAGTTTGTGAGAAGCCATGTTGGGGACACAGAAAACATGTGGAAGAAGGTGCTCTGGTCAGATGAGACCAAAATTTAACTTTTTAGCCTAAAAGAAAAATGCTATGTGTGGCAGAAAACTAACTCTGCACATCACCCTGAACACACCATCCCCACTGTGAAACATGGTGGTGGCAGCATCATGTTGTGGGGATGCTTTTCTTCAGCAGGGACAGGGAAGCTGGTCAGAGTTGACGGAAGATGGATGAAGCCAAATACAGGGCAATCTTAGAAGAAAACCCATAAGAGTCTGCAAAAGTCTTGAGACTGGGGTGGAGGTTCACCTTCCAGCAGGACAATGACCCTAAACATACAGCTAGAGCTACAATGGAATGGTTTAGATCAAAGCATATTCATGTGTTAGAATGGCCCAGTCAAAGTCCAGACCTAAGTCTAATTGAGAATCTGTGGCAAAACTTGAAAATTTCTGTTCACATACTCTCTCCATCCAATTTGACAGAGCTTGAGCTATTTTGCAAAGAAGAAGAATGGGCAAAAATGTCCCTCTCTAGATGTGCAAAGCTGGTGGAGACATCCCCAAAAAGACTTGCAGCTGTAATTGCAGAAAAAGGCAGTTCTACAAAGTATTGACTCCGGGGGGCGCCATACAAATGTACCCCCCACTTTTCACATATGTATTTGTAAATAAAAATTGAAAACCATTTATCATTTTCCTTCCACTGCACAATTATGTGCTACTTTGTGTTGGTCTATCACATAAAATCCCAATAATATACATTTACATTTTTGGTTGTAACCTGACAAAAGGTGTAAAATTTTTGAAAATTATGAATACTTTTTCAAGACACTGTATGTTGGTCAATAATTGAATTATAGTAGTACCTGAGCCCATGCACTGTTCACTATACAGTTCGAGGCAATCAGTGTGCTCTGTGCTGGTCACTAAAGCCTGGTACACATGATGAGATTATCAGACGAATAATCGTTTGTTTTGCATGCTATTGAAAATGAAAATTTTACTAAAGTTCCGAAAATTCTGGTACGACAGAATAATAATTCGGAAGTGATATAGTGTATTGCATTGCATCGCTATTGTATTTTTGAACTAAAACTGTACAGATGAAATGTAAATAATTCACTCTGGTATTGGATGAGAAAAAAAAATGTGTTTGTCTCTTCAGATAATTTCAGATGAACTGGCCTGATCAGTTGTCAAAAGCTATGTACTAACGATCAGATTATCGTACGATCACTTAGAAAGCAGTATTTTTCATTCGATTTTCTGATCGTGCGTACTAGGCTTAAGTAGTTGGTGGGTCCTGTTCCCATCAATAAGTAGCTCAGAGTAGTCAGTGTTCCCTGTGCTGGTCACTGAAGGGATCAAAGTAATCAGTGTTCCCTGTGCTGGTCAGTAAGTGGTTCAGGGTAGTTGTGCTCCCTATGCTGGTCACTAAGTGACTCATAGTGGTCAGTGTTCCCTGTGCTGGTTGCCCACAGTCTCAAAGAAATTGGTTTTCCCTGTGTGCTGGTCACAGAGTGGCTCAATACCGTCAGTGTATTCTGTGCTGGTGTTCCCTGTACTGGTCACTAAATAGCTCACAATGGACAGTGTTCCCTGTGCTGGTCACTGAGTGGCTCTAGAGGTCAATGTTCCCTATGCTGGTCGGTGTATGGCTGATAGAGGTCTGTGTTCCCTGTGCTGGTCGGTGTATGGCTGATAGGTGTCGGTGTTCCCTGTGCTGGTCGGTGTATGGCTGATAGGTGACGGTGTTCCCTGTGCTGGTCGGTGTATGGCTGATAGGTGTCGGTGTTCCCTGTGCTGGTCGGTGTATGGCTGATAGGTGTCGGTGTTCCCTGTGCTGGTCGGTGTATGGCTGATAGGTGTCAGTGTTCACTGTGCTGGTCGGTGTATGGCTGATAGGTGTGGGTGTTCCCTATGCTGGTCGGTGTATGGCTGATAGGTGTCGGTGTTCCCTGTGCTGGTCGGTGTATGGCTGATAGAGGTCGGTGTTCCCTGTGCTGGTCGGTGTATGGCTGATAGGTGTCGGTGTTCCCTGTGCTGGTCAGTGTATGGCTGATAGGTATCGGTGTTCCCTGTGCTGGTCAGTGTATGGCTGATAGAGGTCGGTGTTCCCTGTGCTGGTCGGTGTATGGCTGATAGGTATCGGTGTTCCCTGTGCTGGTCAGTGTATGGCTGATAGAGGTCGGTGTTCCCTGTGCTGGTCGGTGTATGGCTGATAGGTATCGGTGTTCCCTGTGCTGGTCAGTGTATGGCTGATAGAGGTCGGTGTTCCCTGTGTTGGTCGGTGTATGGCTGATAGGTGTCGGTGTTCCCTGTGCTGGTCGGTGTATGGCTGATAGGTGTCGGTGTTCCCTGTGCTGGTCGGTGTATGGCTGATAGAGGTCGGTGTTCCCTGTGCTGGTCGGTGTATGGCTGATAGGTGTCGGTGTTCCCTGTGCTGGTCAGTGTATGGCTGATAGGTATCGGTGTTCCCTGTGCTGGTCAGTGTATGGCTGATAGAGGTCGGTGTTCCCTGTGCTGGTCGGTGTATGGCTGATAGAGGTCGGTGTTCCCTGTGCTGGTCGGTGTATGGCTGATAGGTGTCGGTGTTCCCTGTGCTGGTCAGTGTATGGCTGATAGAGGTCGGTGTTCCCTGTGTTGGTCGGTGTATGGCTGATAGGTGTCGGTGTTCCCTGTTCTGGTCAGTGTATGGCTGATAGGTGTCGGGGTTCCCTGTGCTGGTCGGTGTATGGCTGATAGAGGTCGGTGTTCCCTGTGCTGGTCGGTGTGTGGCTGATAGGTGTCGGGGTTCCCTGTGCTGGTCGGTGTATGGCTGATAGAGGTCGGTGTTCCCTGTGCTGGTCGGTGTGTGGCTGATAGGTGTCGGTGTTCCCTGTGCTGGTCGGTGTATGGCTGATAGGTGTCGGTGTTCCCTGTGCTGGTCAGTGTATGGCTGATAGGTGTCGGTGTTCCCTGTGTTGGTCGGTGTATGGCTGATAGGTGTCGGTGTTCCCTGTGCTGGTCGGTGTATGGCTGATAGGTGTCGGTGTTCCCTGTGCTGGTCAGTGTATGGCTGATAGGTGTCGGTGTTCCCTGTGCTGGTCGGTGTATGGCTGATAGGTGTCGGTGTTCCCTGTGCTGGTCGGTGTATGGCTGATAGGTGTCGGTGTTCACTGTGCTGGTCGGTGTATGGCTGATAGGTGTGGGTGTTCCCTATGCTGGTCGGTGTATGGCTGATAGGTGTCGGTGTTCCCTGTGCTGGTCGGTGTATGGCTGATAGAGGTCGGTGTTCCCTGTGCTGGTCGGTGTATGGCTGATAGGTGTCGGTGTTCCCTGTGCTGGTCAGTGTATGGCTGATAGGTATCGGTGTTCCCTGTGCTGGTCAGTGTATGGCTGATAGAGGTCGGTGTTCCCTGTGCTGGTCGGTGTATGGCTGATAGGTATCGGTGTTCCCTGTGCTGGTCAGTGTATGGCTGATAGAGGTCGGTGTTCCCTGTGTTGGTCGGTGTATGGCTGATAGGTGTCGGTGTTCCCTGTGCTGGTCGGTGTATGGCTGATAGGTGTCGGTGTTCCCTGTGCTGGTCGGTGTATGGCTGATAGAGGTCGGTGTTCCCTGTGCTGGTCGGTGTATGGCTGATAGGTGTCGGTGTTCCCTGTGCTGGTCAGTGTATGGCTGATAGAGGTCGGTGTTCCCTGTGCTGGTCGGTGTATGGCTGATAGGTATCGGTGTTTCCTGTGCTGGTCAGTGTATGGCTGATAGAGGTCGGTGTTCCCTGTGTTGGTCGGTGTATGGCTGATAGGTGTCGGTGTTCCCTGTTCTGGTCAGTGTATGGCTGATAGGTGTCGGGGTTCCCTGTGCTGGTCGGTGTATGGCTGATAGAGGTCGGTGTTCCCTGTGCTGGTCGGTGTGTGGCTGATAGGTGTCGGGGTTCCCTGTGCTGGTCGGTGTATGGCTGATAGAGGTCGGTGTTCCCTGTGCTGGTCGGTGTGTGGCTGATAGGTGTCGGTGTTCCCTGTGCTGGTCGGTGTATGGCTGATAGGTGTCGGTGTTCCCTGTGTTGGTCGGTGTATGGCTGATAGGTGTCGGTGTTCCCTGTGCTGGTCGGTGTATGGCTGATAGGTGTCGGTGTTCCCTGTGCTGGTCAGTGTATGGCTGATAGGTGTCGGTGTTCCCTGTGCTGGTCGGTGTATGGCTGATAGGTGTCGGTGTTCCCTGTGCTGGTCGGTGTATGGCTGATAGGTGTCGGTGTTCACTGTGCTGGTCGGTGTATGGCTGATAGGTGTGGGTGTTCCCTATGCTGGTCGGTGTATGGCTGATAGGTGTCGGTGTTCCCTGTGCTGGTCGGTGTATGGCTGATAGAGGTCGGTGTTCCCTGTGCTGGTCGGTGTATGGCTGATAGGTGTCGGTGTTCCCTGTGCTGGTCAGTGTATGGCTGATAGGTATCGGTGTTCCCTGTGCTGGTCAGTGTATGGCTGATAGAGGTCGGTGTTCCCTGTGCTGGTCGGTGTATGGCTGATAGGTATCGGTGTTCCCTGTGCTGGTCAGTGTATGGCTGATAGAGGTCGGTGTTCCCTGTGTTGGTCGGTGTATGGCTGATAGGTGTCGGTGTTCCCTGTGCTGGTCGGTGTATGGCTGATAGGTGTCGGTGTTCCCTGTGCTGGTCGGTGTATGGCTGATAGAGGTCGGTGTTCCCTGTGCTGGTCGGTGTATGGCTGATAGGTGTCGGTGTTCCCTGTGCTGGTCAGTGTATGGCTGATAGAGGTCGGTGTTCCCTGTGCTGGTCGGTGTATGGCTGATAGGTATCGGTGTTCCCTGTGCTGGTCAGTGTATGGCTGATAGAGGTCGGTGTTCCCTGTGTTGGTCGGTGTATGGCTGATAGGTGTCGGTGTTCCCTGTGCTGGTCAGTGCATGGCTGATAGGTGTCGGGGTTCCCTGTGCTGGTCAGTGTATGGCTGATAGGTGTCGGTGTTCCCTGTGCTGGTCAGTGTATGGCTGATAGGTGTCGGGGTTCCCTGTGCTGGTCGGTGTATGGCTGATAGGTGTCGGTGTTCCCTGTGCTGGTCGGTGTATGGCTGATAGGTGTCGGTGTTCCCTGTGCTGGTCAGTGTATGGCACTGCAGTGTAAGGACAGGGGGAGGCGCAGCACAGCCGGGCGGGCGGGTCACGTGACGCTGCGGCAGCTCTCAGTCTGGCTCGGTCGGTCGGTCGGTCGGTCGGTAGCCGCTCTCTCTCAGCTCTCTCCGGCGTTTCTCCTCCCGGTTGGCGGCCATGGCGGGGGCGATCATCGAGAATATGAGCACCAAGAAGCTGTGCCTGGTCGGCGGCGTCCTCCTCATCTTCCAAGTGCTGGCATTCCTGGTGGGGGGGCTGATCGGTGAGTGGCGGCTTCCAACAAACTTTTCTCCCGGGGTTCCCGATTCGGCCCGGATCCCAAAACTGACCGGGGGAGCCGGGACCTTCCCCCACCCCCTCCCCGGCACACAGCGGGGGGCACCGGGCAACTTTCCCGAACAATAAGAAAAGTTTACTTTGTAACTTGTGTGAGATCCTCATCCTGTCTTTGTTGGAGGATCCTCTCCAGGAAGGGTGGGCTTCCTGTGATCACTCCTCCGGACCCCCCAACCTTCATCTATGCCCCCCCTTTATACACCCAGTGGGACCCCAATCCTGTCTGCAGGCACTCCTTATGTACTAATGTCCTGCAGACCCCCCTCCTTCAATGAGGGACTTTACTAAAAACATCCCCAACCTTCATCTAATCCCCCCCTTATCTACCACCCATACCAGAATTGTAGGACCCCTTTCCTGGACACAGACACTCCTTATGTTCTAGTGTGCTGCAGACCCCCCCCCCCTTTAATGGGGGACTTTACTAAAAACATCCCCAACCTTCATCTAAGCACCCCTTTTATACAACCCCCCTTATCTACTCCCCATACCCCGATTGTAGGACCCCCCTTTCTTGGTTGCAGGCACTCCTTATGTTCTGCAGACACCCCCCCCCCTCCACTCTCTTTAATGGGGGACTTTACTAAAAACATCCCCAACCTTCATCTAAGCCCCCCCCCTTTTTTTTTACAACCCTCCCCTTATCTACCACCCATACCCTGATTGTAGGACCCCCCCCCCTTTTCCTGGGTGCAGGCACTCCTTATGTTATAATGTTCTGCAGACCCCCCCTTTCCCTCTCTTTAATGGGGGGGCTTTACTAAAGACATCCACAACCTTCATCTAAGCCCCGCTTATTCAATCCCCCTTATCTACTCCCCATACCCTGATTGTAGGACCCCCTTGGCTGCAGGCACTCCTTATGTACTCGTGTTCTTCAGACCACCTCTTATGTTTTTAATTAACCCGACTCTATTTCCCATGTACGTTTTCATTATGATTTTCTTTCTTCCTTTTTTTTTTTTTTTCCATTGTATGGTCTCCTATGTTACCAGCACTTTAATTTATGAGTTTAAACAAAAGTAGTGCCACTTGGGGGTTGTTGTAAGACACCCACCCCCCCAGGGTACTCCAAGAATTTGCAGTGCTGTGAAGCCCTGTTTGTTTGGGGGGGGGGGGGGGGGGGAGATTCCTCTTATTTTCTGTCTTTTATTGTTTAAATTGTATTATGCTTTACAACAAGATGCTTATGAGTAAAAAAAAAAATGCTACCAAATGGAATGTTTACCTTTTTTTAAATGTCTGCCTACATGACAGATAAAAGCAGGACTTGCACATTTTATGTTTTTATTTATTTATTTTTTTGTTTTTAAATATTTTATTATATTTTTTAGCTGCATACATGAGGATAAAAGCAGAACTCCCAGTTTGTTTTCTTGTGTGTTTTTTTTTTTTTTTAATTTATTTATTTATTTTTTATCTGCATACCTAACACAAAAGCAGGAGTTTGTTTTCTCTTTTTATATCTGCATACATGACACAGATAAAACCAAGGCTAACACATTTTATTTTTTATTTTATTATCTATTAACGTTATAATTTTGTGTTTTTTATACATTTATTTTCCTTTTTATTATGTTGTTTGACAATAGTTGATCAAACTGCATATAATTAAATTTGAAGTGTGTGTGATATGTATGTATGTGTGTGTATGTGTGTGTGTATATATATATATATATATATATATATATTATTTAACAAAAAAAAAAAGATTTTATTTAAAGTGTATGTCACCCCAACCCTTCATATTCCTGATATGTTCCTGCTGTACTGTGTATTTGTATGAGGAAGGCTACTTTGACACTGAGGCCGGCTGGTAAAGAGGCGCTATTTTTAGCGCCGGTTTACCGTCATTTTAGTGGCGCTAGCGGGCGAAAAAGGGTTAAAACCGCTCGCAAAGCGCCGATGCCCCATTGTTTTCAGTGGGAAGGGGCACTTTAGGAGTGGTGAATACACCGCTCCTATAGCACTGCAAAGATGCGGCTTGCAGGACTTTTTTGACCATCCTGCAAGCGCACCGCACAGGAGAGGCTCTTTACAGGCGCTATTTTTAGTGCTGTAGCGCCTGTAAAGCGCTTCAGTGTGAAAGTAGCCGAAGTCTCCTGCTCTCTTCTCTGTATCTCTGTGTGCTTCCTTTTATGTGAAATCCCTGGTATTCCTGCTAGTTCCTCTGCTTTCCTATTAAAAACTGACCACACTAAGCAGGAGAACTCTAGCTGTCTGATCAGTTTTCTAGCTGTTCTGGAAACTCAACTGGTTGCTTACAATTCCTTTAAAGAAAGCTTTAGACCCCTTTCTCTCTGAGGCGCTTTACATGCGATATAGCGCTAAAAATATTGGCTGTAAAGAGCCTCTCCTTTCACTCTAATATGAAAGCCCGAGGGCTTTCACACAGGAGCGGTGCGCTGGCAGGATGCTCAAAAAAGTCCTGCAAGCAGCATCTTTGAGGCACTGTAGGAGCGGTGTATACACCTCCCCTAAAGCACCGCTGCCCAATGGGCAGTGGCACTGTAGCTGCATTTTTTGTGGGCACTTTTAACCCTTTGTCTGCCTTTAGCGGGGGTTAAACGTGCCCCGCTAGCGCCTAAAAAGTGTTGCAAAAACGTCGGTACATCGCCAACGCCCGACGCTGCTCAGTGTGCCCTTGTACATTTACACCATTGACGAGCTCCCACACGGTGCAAAACAAGGAGAAAATGATATATTAATCATATATTATATTTAAACCAGAGTAAAAGGGAATACATTGTGAATAAAACTATAGAAAAAAAAAAAAAAAATTTTTTTTTTGGGACCTACCAAAAATTTTAATGATTATTCAAATACGTTTTTGGTTTGCATACCTGGCATAGAAAAGTAGGACAGGCACTTTTGTTTTTAATGCTTTCCTACGTTATCTTATTTATTACTATCATTATTCTTATAATACAAGATTTATGTAGCACCAACAATTTGTGTGGCGCTTTACAGACTAAAGGGAGACAGTACAGTTGCTCTACAATTCTAGACAAGTGGGTTGGCTGACCCTAATCATGAGAATTTACAATCTATTTATTGTTTGTTTACTTTTAGTATTGATATGTTCTAAGGATTTGGCAGTTTTTGTTTTGTTTGTTTTTATGATGTTGACCTTTTTGCTGCTGATTTGTAATGCAGCCTGTGTTTAATGTATGTTTTTTGTTTTTATGTAACTATGTTGCCATTTTTTTTTATTTTTTTTTTTATTTTTTATTCATGCTTGCTAAATATTTAGAAAAAATGTTTATTTTAAGATAGCTTGTAGTAAGTTGTCACATTCCACCGAGCTGCAATCTTGAAGAGGCTTATCTCAGTCTCTCCCTTTAAAAAAAAAAATAAACAAAGAAAAACAAAAAAAAAAATATAAATAAATTTTATATATATATATATATTTTATCAATAGATAACAAATGTCAATATTAAACTTTTTTTTTTTTTCCTTGTACGCAGCATGAGGCTGTTTACATTTTGTGATATGACAATTAGGTCCTAGTGTAGAGACACCCCAACACTTTGGGGGGGGGGGGGGGGTTACTGAAACTGGAGAGTGCAAAATCTGGTGCAGCCCTGCATAGGCAACAACCAATCAGCTTCCTGGTTTTATTGTTAGAGCTTAAAGAGGAGGGCCGGTTTAAAAAAATAAATAAATTAAAAGTAAGCAGCTGCAAATACTGTAGCTGCTGACTTTTAATAAGCACACTTACCTGTCCAGGGTGCCCGCGATGTCGGCCGCCCGAGGCTGACCTGTCCCTCGGTCTCGGGTCCCGGCGCTGCCATTTTGGCTAAGGGAACCAGGCCGTGGAGCCTTGCGGCTTCACTGCCCGTTTCCTACTGTGCATGCGCGAGTCGCGCATCGCTTTGTGAATGGGGCGCACTAGTTCTGGGACACACAGTTCCCAGAACACAGCGCGACCCATTACCCAGAAGACGCCGCACGAGGGAGAGAAGAAAGAAGATCTCCGCGGAGGAGGAAGAGGCAGATTAGGATGATGTGCCTAGCAACAGGCATTTCTGGTAAATAAAATGAAAAAAAATATATATATTTTTTTTTTTCTAATTTTTAATGGATTTTTTTTTTTCAGGGTGGCCCTCCACTTTAAGACCCCTTTCACACCAGAGCGTTTTGCAGGCGCTATAGCGTTAGAAATAGCGCCAGAAATAGCGCCTGCAATCCGCCCTAAAGAAGCTGCACCATTGTATGTAGTGTGAAAGCCCAAGGGCTTTCACACTACAGCGGTGCGCTGGCAGGACGTCAGAAAAAAGTCCTGCCATCAGCTTCTTTGGAGCGGTGTGTTTACTGCTCCTCCACCTCTGCTCCCTATTGAAATCAATGGGGCAGCGCTGTAATACCAACAGCAAAACGCGCTATTGCGGCGTATTGCCGGTGGTTTTAACCCTTTCGCGGGTGCTAGCGGGGGTTAAAAGCACCCGGCTAGCGTCGAAATGCGCCGCAAATCCGGCGGTAAAATGCCGCTAAAAATAGCGGCGTTTTACCGCCGACGCAATGGGTGGTGTGAAAGGGGTCTAACTGAGCAAGCTGCAGTTAGAAGCTGATTGGCACAGCTGCACCAGATTTTGCACTCCCCAGTTTTTAGTAAATAAACTCCATGGCTTTCAAGTAAATCCGCCATTGTAACCTTCTCAAAATGTAACAAATGTTACCTCTGATTTAGGAAAGAAAATTGCTTGAATTCCCCCCTCAACACTGACTGTGATGATGGGAGAATCCCTCGCGCTGTGCTATTTATTGTATTCAAGCAGCAGGAGGTTTCCCCGCCATCAGAATACAATGAACTGCTGATCCCCCGACAAATTTCGATCTATTGCCAACTTTAGTTTACCCGCTGTATACAGCTGAACCCCCCTACTGTTCTGAGCTAGCTAAACACATATACAGTGCCTTGAACAAGTATTCATACCCCTTGAAATAGTCCCCATTTCGTCATATTGCAGCCAAAAATGTAAATTTATTTTATTGGGATTTTATGTGATAGACCAACACAAAGTGGCACATCATTGTGAAGTGGAAGGAAAATGATAAATGGTTTACAAATGTTTTTTACTAATATGTGAAAAGTGTGGAGTGCATTTGTATTCAGCCCCCTTTACTCTGATACCCCGTAACTAAAATCTAGTGAAACCAATTACTTACAAATTAGGTGACTTCTGAAAGCAGAGTCCACTTGTGTGTAATTTAATCTCGGTATAAATACAGCTGGTCTGTGACGACCTCAGAGGTTTGTTAGAGAACTTTAGTGAACAAACAGCATCATGAAGGCCAAGGAACACACAAGACAGGTCAGGGATAAAGTTATGGAAAAGTTTAAAGCCGGGTTAGGTTATTAAAAAAAAAAATCCCAAGCTTTAAACATGTCACGGAGCACTGTTCAATCCATCATTGGAATATGGAAAGAGTAGCAACTGATTAATTGAACAAGCTGAAGTTAAAATCTGGTTACTATGCACAGCTGCACCGGATTCTGTGTACTCCAGTTTTAGTAAATCAACCCCCTGCCCATTGTGTCACAGTTATATACGCTATATTATTATTCTCCATAAAAGTGGAGTTACACTTTGCTGGTCCTGTAATCCATTTCATATGATCCTTGCAACATTCTCCATGAACTCCCTGTACTTTTCCCTCTACCTTCTGTTTGTTGGAAGTGAGCAATGCATGTTAGTTGCGGTCATGTGCACTACAAATCCCATAGTCCATAGTGTATCTTAGGAACGAGCAGGAGAGGGTGGCTATGTCCCTACGTACAGTGAGACCATGGAGAAAGAACACCAGTGGCGGCTGATGGTAAAATAATTTGGGGGGGGGGGGGGGGGTGCGCCAAACAGTGACTGGCGGGATGGCTGGCACAATGGGTGGGCATGAGGGGCGGCTACCATGGGCACTGTAGTATCAGGTGACAGTGATATTGGGTGGTATTTGTGTTGGAAGGGGGAATTCGGGGCAGTGGCAGGGGGTAAGTATTGTTCTAGGAGGCGAAATTTGGGGGGGGGGGGTGGTAAGAGTGGTGCTTTAGGGGGATTTGTGTTGGCAGGGGGATGGTGGAAGATGATTTGTGCTAGGAGCGGGTATTTGGGTGGAATTTGTGCTGGGAGGGGGTATGTTGAAGTGGGGGGGGGGGGGGAAGAAAATGTGTACTAAGAGGGGACATTTTAGTGGTAGAGGACTTGTGCTAAGAGGGATTTATTTTTCAGGGGAGGGCATTTGAGCTGGGGGATGGGGGGGGGGGCAAATATTTGAGCTGAGAAGGGGGATCTAAGCAGGGAGGTGAATTTTTACTGGGAGGAGGGGGGATTTATGCTTAGGTGGGATTAGTGCTCAGTGGTTTTGTGGGTGTAATTTTGCTACCACAAAATGATCATCATACATCTTGTGGGGGGGGGGAGCGCAGTTTGGCATGTTCGCCCTGAGCTCTAGATGACCTTGTCCCAGCACTGATGGGCGGAGGCTTCCTCTTCCCCTGCTCTCCTCCGCAGGCATCGCAGCAACTTCCGTTATGCGTCTCCTCCCTCCTCCTAGAGCAGTGATGGCGAACCTTGGCACTCCAGATGTTTTGGAAATACAATTCCCAGGATACTCATCTACACTGCAGAGTGCATGAGCATCATGGGAAATGTAGTTCCAAAACATCTGGGGTGCCAAGGTTCGCCATCACTGTCCTAGGCTAATTTTTAAGCTTCTCCTTTCAGTCAATTAGGGAAACGCGTCTCAGACCTGCTTCCTGATTGGCTGGGAGGAGAATCGGTGTGACGATAGCAAATACTCATTTGCTATTGTCACGGCACTGGGTACTTTCTTGAAGCCTATTAAAGCCTCTGGCTCTCATCACATGCTACGAAAAAAGAAAAAAAAGTGGAATCCATGCATCTAGTGCCCTGCATGTCGTTTAGGGGACCTAACGCATGGATGGGGAGGGGGGCTGCTCCCCTAAGGGAAGTTCCGCCACTGCTAGCTACCCTCTAACAGGAAGTTGGATCACAGCAGCAAAAAAAAAAGAAAAAAAGAAAAAGGAATTTGGAGATTCAGGAGACGCTGAGAGTAATTGGAAGGGACTTGACAATCGTTTTCTTTTCTTCCTGGAAACCAGCTAACCAGAGCATTGATCTTTTTTTTTTTTGTTTCAGTGAAACTGTAATTTATTTTTTTTCTCATCTTTGACTTTATTTACTTCCTAATTGTCATCCTGTATTGCTATGGAAAATAACGTGCTCCGGCATGAGCTTCCTTTTCTTCTCTTTAAATTCCAGCATTCATTTCAAAGCCGGGAGTGTCAATTACAGCACTTTACACAGGAAGCCCATACTCAGCGCTCTGCGGCTTTTATTGTGTTGAATCAGGAAATTGTTGTGTCTGGCCCTAAGGCTGTCACATGGGGAACCTGCAAATAATGACCTTCAACTTCTTATGGAATGGGAGGTGAATGCTGACCCATCTTCATATTTCTCATGTTAAGGGCGTATATGATATAGAATGTATGGGTGAAGTAATGTATAAGTGTAGCATTTCCAGGTATTTTATTACCACTCCTACATATCACAGCCCTTCCTCTGACAATGACTTCTCTTTCCAGAATGTTGGAACCATCTTTGTCCAGGAATCACTCAGAGCCCCAACATCCATCCACTGCCTGAGCTGAGATGCCAGCTCAGATATGACAAAGTCCTGTAAGGCTCCATGCACAATGGACGTTAAAATAACGTTATAAAAACAACAGCAGCTTTGCAGTGAGTCTTTCAACGTTTTTGCAATAGCATTTATTCGCGTTTTTTTTTTTTTTTTTTTTTCATGCATCAAAAATGTTAAATAACACAGATGAGCCAAGTTTTTGAGTTTATTGACCTTTATCAGTGTTTGGCGTTTTTTTTTTTGTCAGAAAAGTGACTCCTGAACGCGATTTTATGGCGTTCAGAAAACAGCTCATAAACTCCACTGCTGATAAACATCCAAAAACGTCCATGTGTGCGTGGACACATAGGATAACATGGAGCGGAGTTTATGGACTGTTGAGAAAAAAAATGCCCAAACTCCCATAAACGGCTGCTTATAAGCTTCATTGTGCATGGAGCCTAAATCTTGATGCCTGTGCAGTATTTTTCTCCAAAAATAAGTGCAAGGACCCCCTCCCCCCCCTTTCTGAATAATCTGTTGTCTCCACCCCCTACCTACCTCCAAGCATTGTCTCTTGGTTCCACCCACCTCCCAGTACCGTGTCAGTTATGCCGCGTACACACGATCAAACAAGCAGGTGGAAAAGTCCGGCAAACTGAAGTCCGCCAGACAATCCCCCCATGTGTAGCCTCCATAATACTTTTTTGACCCGAAAGTACGGCGGACTTAGAAAGTAGTTTTGCACTCCAATCTTCCCGCTGGACTCGTCAACATGGGGACAAGGTGCTTTGAGGTGGGGGAGCCACGCGGCCCCCCCCCCTTCCCCAAAGCACCCCCATGTTGAGGGCACGTGGCCTGGTACGGCTCAGGAGGGGGGGCGCTCGCTCGCCCCTCCTTTCCTGGCCGGCCGGGTAGCGTGCTCGGACAAGGGTCTGTTGTGGACTTAGGGGGGACCCCACGCTGATTTTTTTCGGCGTTGGGGTTCCCCTTTAAGTCCATACCAGGTGGCGGGGCCAGCGGCGTCTCCTTCGCGGGCCCCGCCTACCTGGAGACGCGCTCGAAATGAGCAGACTTTCCTCCGCGTGTGTGGGCGAGTCCGTTCATTTCAAAAGTAGGGCGGATAGTACGGCGGACTTAGTACGCTGTATTAGTCCACTGAAAAAGTGCCGTGTGTGTGGGCAAGTAGCCCGTTCGGAAAGTCCGACAGACAGTCTAGCGGGAAGTCCGCCAGTCTAAGTCCGGATAGTCGGCTACGTGTGTACGCGGCATTAGAGATTACAGAAACAAGTACTATTTTGTGGTGCTACAGTAAATATATAAAGTCTACGCACCCCTGTTAAAATGTCGGGTTTCTGTGATGTAAAAAATAAAAATTCAGAACTTTTTCCACCTTTTTAATGTGACCTATAAACTGTACAACTCAATTGAAAACAAACTGAAATGTTTTTTGGGGCTCTGATTGACCCCAAACAAAGTTCAGCTCTTCTAGTAGGTCTTTCCTGACGTTTTCTTAGTTGCATCCTACAGCAAAAGCCATGGTCCGCAGAGAGCTTCCAAAGCATCAGAGGGATCTCATTGTTAAAAGGTATCAGTCGGCGTGTCCTGGCTGTGTGTGGAGTTGAGGACGTGTATCGCTTCAGCTCTGTATCGCCGGGGCCAGATTCACTCACTGACCCTGCACAGCTCTGGAGGGGGATTCTTACTTCCAACAGCTCCTTCAATGTCCCAGCGACAGCGGCTTTCTTCTCAGCCACCACGGACCGACTGCTCGCGGCAGGGACAGCTAGAGTCGTACTTCCCCGGGACCCGCGGGCAAGGCCGGGAGGGTTCCAAGATGGAGCAGACCAGGAGAACCCAGAAGGCCGCAAAAGCCCCCCAGCATGCTGCAGCTCAGCTGCAGAAGACCGCAGTTTCCCTCATCAGGGTCAGTGAGTGAATCTGCCCCCCCCCCCCCCCCCCCGCATCTCCAGATAGAGGCTCTGAAGTGCCTGACTTTCTTGGGGATGAGGACATCAGACGCCACATCTTGTCCCTCCCCACCAGAGAGGACCTGGAACGCTTCACTAACAGGGTAGAGAAAGCCTTCACAGAGGAAATTGCACAACTAAAGGCTGATACCTCACACCTAGGTGCCAGAGTGGAACCTTTAGAGAAGAGCATTGAGGAAGCTCTGCCTGTTATTACCATGCTACAGTCTAACTGCCTCATGCAGGATCAGCAGATTGATACTTTACTATGTCAGTTGGATGATGTGGAAAACTGCAGTCGGAGGACAAATATCAGAATCTGGGGCCTGCCAGAAGCCACAGCTTCCAGGGACATTATCCCCACTCTGGTGGATATCTTTAGGGAAATACTGTAACTACCAGCCTCTGCTCCCACCGAGATTGATCGTGCACAGAGAGCACTCGGACCTCCATCTCAGGATGTGGACAATCCCAGAAACATCATTTGTAAGTTATATAAGTTCATGCTTAAAGACCGCATCATGAAAAAAATGGGTGGCAAGCCTTTTTTGATGGAGCACATTTATATTTCTATCGGGATCTCTCCAGACGTACCTTCATGCAACCAGGGCATTCCGCCCCCTACTGGCTGCTGTCCAGGAAGCAGGCCTGACATACCACTGGGGTTTTCCCTTCTTTCTACAGGTGACTATGCACCAGAGATGACCTCATGCACTTTTTATCTACTCTTGGCTGGATTTTCTGCTAGATCTGCGTTCCAGCAGAAAAAAGCCCTGGTCTTATTGTGGAGTTCACACTGCTCCATTGCAAAAATGCATATGCATTTTTGATGCGTTCCCAGTGCATTTTCTGGGTGCTTATTACATAACATGCACCTGTAGAACTTGAACATGTGACTGAAAAAGTGCACTAAAAATGCAATGCAGGTGTGCTTCAGGTGCGGTTCTGCCACATTTTCTAATTATTTTACCGGTAATTGGGACCTATGTTTTTGGTGTGGTTTTCATAACTTTCAAAGATGCAGTATGCAGGACTTTTCAAAATGCGGTGTGAAGAGTCCTGTGGGATTTCACAGGATTGCATTTTTAGCATGGTAAAAGCGGTGTGAAAGTGGCTTTAGGGAGAAAGAGGAAATGCTTCCTCCTGTCTGCAGCAGACTGATCTCAACATCTTGGGCAGTTGCCCTGCAGTGCCTATGTGCTCTCCAATAGGAGGAGAGAGCAGAGTGACGGGAGTCATCGGCCTGTTGCTTCTCCTTTCACTGTCCAGTCACAGGCTGGGGGAGGGACCTGTAAGTGTTACTGAACTGTAGTAGAGGGAAACCAAGGTTTCCTATGCTGTGTGGCAGAGTCGCCTGACAAGTCATCCCAGTGTGAACCGACCCTTAGAGAGTGAGAGCGCTAACACCAGATTTAACACACCTGCTCCCCATTCACACCTGAGACCTTGTAACACATGACACCAGGGGAGGAGAAATGGCTAATTGGGCCCAATTTAGAAATTTTCACTTAGGGGGTATACTCACTTTTGTTGGCAGCAGTTTAGACCTTAATGGCTGTGTTGAGTTATTTTGAGGGGACAGCAAATGTACACTGTTATACAAGCTGCTACAATGTAAAGTAGTGATTGTACAAAGTCCAATTTCTTCAGTGTTGTCACATGAAAAGTTATGTGATGGGCGTACTCACTTTTGTGAGGTACTGTGTGTGTGTGTGATTATATATATATATATATATATATATATATATATATATATATATATATATATATATATATATATTTATAGCAATACACTTCCTGTGTCCTCATAGCTGTATATCTGCAGTGTGAAATCATCCAAGGCACTGCTGCCTTTGTCTGCTAGTCTTACCAGGTTTGGGGTGAGATTTGGTGATGTTGCTCCCATTGCTGCTTACTGTTCTCCTTGCTGGAGAGGAAGCTGTAGCTGAATACTCGCAGTGCTTCTGCTTTTCTTTTGCATCTGTGCTTACCCCACCTCTCCTGACTGCTCATCACAGTCCATAATGGTGAAAAGATCAGCTGCAGTGAGCCTACAGGCAGTTCTGGGGACTAGTTCTTTTTGCATGTGCTTGAATTTTTTTTTTGTGGGGGGGGGATTTGATGATAAATGTGGTCACTGACCCATCACAAGTATAAAATAAGAAACGAAGAAACACATAAATGTGAAGGCAGAACAAAAAGACCGTGTTTTTTTTTGTTTTTCTCTTTTTAATACATAGTTTGCAATTCTTATTGTTTTTTTGTTTTTTTTTCGTTAACTTTTTTTTGTCTGTGTATAGATCTATGTTTCTCCCAAGTATGTTTGAAGCCATTTACTGTTGACTGTCTAACTACCTCTGCTGGAAGTTTATTCCAAGCAGAGGTAGTGAGCCTGTCAACATCTGACAACCTGCAGTACTTTTCCGGGGTGAGTAACTCAAAGTATTGAAGCCATTGGATGAATATGAGAGCAAGACACCTGAAATATTTAGGAAGAGCTGGCAGTGGAGTCTCCATTACTTTCCCTGTGGGAAATTTCCTTTCGTTATTATGTTGACTTCTCTGCTCCGGCTTTTATTACTGTGTCACTTTTAATTACAGTTTGATGTTGTATTGATTTTGCTGTATTTTAGCATTTGGTTTTCAAAGGGACTTGGCTTGCATAGCTTTTGCTTATTGTCAGAGGCCGTGAGTTGCTCACCCAGTCTTATAATGCCTTTGCCCTGTATAAATATGTCTGCAAGTCTTGCATTGTTTTATAGCAGCACTGACCCTTGGCATCATTGAGATATATTTATTTTCAGGTACTTATATAGCGCCGTCAATTTACGCAGCGCTTTACATAGATATAGATATATATATATATAGAGATATATATATATATATATATATATATATATATATATATATAGAGATAGAGATAGAGATAGAGATAGAGATAGAGATAGAGATAGAGATAGAGATAGAGATAGAGATAGAGATAGAGATAGAGATAGAGATAGAGATAGAGATAGAGATAGAGATAGAGATAGAGATAGAGATAGAGATAGAGATAGAGATAGAGATAGATAGAGAGATAGAGAGATAGAGAGATAGAGAGATAGAGAGATAGAGAGATAGAGAGATAGAGAGATATAGAGATATAGAGATATAGAGATATAGAGATATAGAGATATAGAGATAGATAGAGAGATATAGAGATAGATAGAGAGATATAGAGATATAGAGATAGATAGAGAGATATAGAGATAGATAGAGAGATATAGAGATAGATAGAGAGATATAGAGATAGATAGAGAGATATAGAGATAGATAGAGAGATATAGAGAGAGATAGAGAGATAGAGATAGATAGAGAGATAGAGATAGATAGAGAGATAGAGATAGATAGAGAGATAGAGATAGATAGAGAGATAGAGATAGATAGAGAGATATATATAGATAGAGAGATATATATAGATAGAGATAGATAGAGAGATATATATATTTCATTCATAGAGGCGCTATATTTGTCTTGGAATTCTTATAGATGGACAACTCTAAGTTCCCAATTAATACCTACTCCAGTAGGGAACAGACACCTAAAGAAACGTCCACTATGTTTCCAAATGTTCTGTTCAGTAAATTTGTGTTTTATTTTCTATCATGCTTATTACTTTAAAACCACTTGACCTCCGGAAGATTTACACCCCTTCATGACCAGGCCATTTTTTTGCTTTACGGCACTGCTACTTTAACTGATAATTGTGCAGTCATGCAACACTGTACAGAACTTTTCCTATTCATTCATTTCCAGCGCAGCTGAGGCTGCAGAGAAGAGGATTGAGGACCGCATGTCCTCCCATTTTTTTATTTATTTTTTTGTTCTCGTTCTCAAAAAAAGAGATCCGGCTGCTTCGAGTGTGTGTGGGGCCATGTGTTTTCTAAATTCAAGAGGAGTGCCGGTTTAAAAAAAAAATTTTAAAAGTCAGCAGCTGCAAACACTGTAGCTGCTGACTTTTAATAAGCACACTTACCTGTCCAGGGCGCCCGCGATGCCCGCCCAAGGCTGACCCGTCCCTCGGCTCTTGGGTCCTGGCGCCACCATTTTGGCTAAGGGAAACAGGCAGTGGAGCCTTGCGGCTTCAAGGCTCCACTGCCTGTTTCCCTTAGCCAAAATGGCCCGTTTCCTACTGCGCATGCGCGAGTCACGCAGCCCTTTGTGAATGGGGCGTGCTGTGTTCTGGGACACACAGGTCCCAGAACACAGCGCAACCCATTACCCAGAAGACGCCGCATGGAGGAGAGAAGACAGAAGATCTCCACGGAGGAGGAAGAGGCAGATTAGGACGATGTGCCTAGCAACAGGCATTTCTGTGTTTTTCATTTTTTTTTTATATTTTTTATTTTTTTTTCTAATTTTTAATGTATTTTTTTTTTTTTCAGGGTGGCCCTCCACTTTCAGCCCTGCAGGCTGTTCTCTTGTACTGAATTAGTTTACTCTGATTTCACCGCACACTGTGCATTAGATACTGCAGCAACTAAAGTAGTCTACCTCATTTTCTGACTGGAAGACATCCAGCATCTAGCACTTTTCTCCACAGCTTGACTGACCCTAGCCCACCCCTTTTATTTATTGAACTGGGGGGAAGGAACCAAAGAAGGCAAAATATAGGCAGATTAAACTACAGCATTAATCGGCCATCTGCAGAGTATCTCAGACCAGTGGTGGAAACCGGCGCTGGCATTTTGCCACTGTCAGTGGTGGGGGGGGGCGGCGGCGCAGGGCTCTAAGCTGAGAGCGTCTCTTTCATACAGTCCAGAGCCTACACTCACAATTCCCTCCACCCTCGCAGGGATAGGAGAGAGCCAATCTGCTTCTGCTCCTCCCGGCCCTCTCCTCCTGTGTGTTCACCACGGGAAGTGTGAAGCTAAGCAGCTGGGTTTGATCATTTAACAGCTGGGCTTCACACTTCCCACAGTGCACACACAGGAGGAGGGGGGCAGGAGAAGGAGGAGCAGATCGGCCCTCTCCTCTACCATCTGTGCGAGGGAGGGGGAACGGTCAGTGCAGGCTCTGGGTGGTATGAGAGAGACACTCTCGGCTCAGAGCCCTGGTAAGTGGACACTGAAAGGCAGTGATAGGCGGCACTGGTGATCAGTGCCCCGGTGTCTTGTCGAATACTATTCCCCATCGGATAGTGTCCGCCCTGTACTGCGCTTGTGCAAAGTTCAAGCCCCACCATCCAAGTGGACATAGAGTTAAAATAAAAAATTGCAGAGCGCGGTGAGTGAAGCGAGGGGCTCTGTTACTAAGTGCATACCATATGTCCACTTGCATGGTGGGGCTTGAACCTGGACTCGGGGCAGAAGGTACTATTAAGTGCGCAGGTGCCATTCATCTTCTGAGACTTTTGCGTCTCCTTGTCCTCCGTACTGTGCAAGTGCAGTACGAGGCGGACACTCTCCAATGGGGGGGACAGTCCTTAGCAGAACACCCCGATTAGTAGTGTAAACAATGTACCGACAGTTTTGCCGGTTAACGGCTCTCCTTTCCTCACACGGGCACAGCATGGGAGAAATGGACTGCAGATAATGAGCAAGTCTGTTTACATGTGATCAGCTGATCACATAGTAATGGGTCACAGTGATTGGCCCTTTACCATGTGATCTGTGGTCAGCTGTGTCCAAAGGACATACCAGTCATAGAGCGTGCTCGGTGCAGGCCCCAGGGGGCACGCAGAAGGCAGGGTTCTGGGAGGATATGCTCCCAGAACTGGAAGCCTGGGGTTTAAATGGAAGAGGAAAAAGTTGGGGGCCCCTTCATGGCTTCTTGCACCAGAGCCCTCAAGATTTTAGTTAAGCGTCTGTCTTTAGATTGATGAAGATTTTATTACACCCAGACTGGCCAGACGTTTAGGACTTTGTAGTTCCCCGAGCCTGAAGGGCACAGCATGCGAATCCTGATTGGAATACAGATCAATCCTTCCCTTATTCATTCAGATTCATTCTTTTGCATAATCCTCCTCGGCTCTATCTTCATTCCCTTTCTGGCTGGTTGGCCCCCGGTGGCAGCGCAGAACGATTTGGCCATCCTGTCTTCAGCTCACAGTGGGAATGACTAAACCTCGGCCTTTGTGTTGTATAAGGTCATTTGTATTGTCTGGGGCAGACACAAAGACCAGCTAATGCCTTTGGTATGCTTGAATACCTGAAGAGAAGAGTCCTCCAGCAGAGCTGAAACGGAATCTTTCAAACCGTTCGGAATGTTTGGGGACGTTTGGAGTAGCTCAGTCATAGCCTCAGGCCTACAAACTACCAGTTTGTTCACATTTCCCCTTTCCTCGTAGGTTTACGGAATCTACAAATATTTGGCTTGCCAAAAGTAAGTTCCCGCTATTGGCACCGAAAAAAAAAGTGATATTGCTTTTAGCAACAGAAAAGGCCATTTGGTTCCAGAGGATTTGGGCAGGTGGGCAAGAAAAGGGTGGACAATGGGCACAGGTAGAATTGTAGCAGAAAGTTGGGCTCCAGAAAAACTTTTTTTTTGTTTTGGATACAATAATTGGATACGAAACGTTGGATCCTCTATTTGGAATGTGTGTAGGTGCAGCGTGGTGCAGCAGCAGAAAACATTCAGAGTCCAAATGCAGGAAACAGAACTATTATTGAAATTATGGATCAGCAGCTCCCATAGTGGATAAAATAGACTGCACCTGCCTACGGGCGTCTTCCAGCTTTTTCTAGCTTGAGGCGGCTTTCACATAGAAATGGACAGCTGCTTTACCCGTCCGGCAGCTGTCCGTTCTCGGCTGCGCTAGTGGGCAGTGTGGTGCGCAATTCAGAGCATCGCTTTTTTTTTTTTTTTTTTTTTTTAAACGTTATTTGAAGTGTACACTTGATTCATTGCAATGTACAGCAGCTTCGATACACTATGCGATTCTGCATTCATTTTATTCTGTGATAAAATGCAGCACGTCTGCTTTTTGAATCAGTGTTAAAAACATTTTTTGAACACAATTCTACTAGTTTTTGGCAAGCCTAATTCTGAAACTTTCAGTGTTTTTTTTTTTTTTCTGTTTTATGGACCATTATAAATCCCCCAAAAATGAAATAAATGCAGCACAGCCTTTTAATAGACTAAATTGGTAAAGCAGTGCAAGGAGAAAAATGCAGCGTTTAACTTTGAGTATTGCGATCAGTGACTGCACCTTTGAATTTTTTTTTTTTTTTTTTTTTCCTATTATAATTACATATCAGGGTTGGTAATTTCAGTGTTGCTTTCCGGCCACAGAAACCTTCCACACTGACTTCCTGAATTCTGGCATTTAGAATTCCAAAACAGTCCCCACCTTCTTTTGTCAGTGCAGGTTCCATAGTGTGTGTGTGTGTGTGTGTGTGTGTGTGTGTGTGTGTGTGTGTGTGTGTGTGTGTGTGTGTGTGTGTTTTTTTTTTTTTTTTTTTTACATTAAAATGTGTTTGAGGCCAGTAAACAGCAGGATTGCATTTGTACCGCCACTAGACTATGCAACAATTTATCATATTCCTTTTGAAGTCATCTGATTATTTTATTTTTGTTCTCCTCCTTTCCCTTTTTTTTTTTTTTTTTTTTAAAACTAGAGCGAGAGATGACCTAGGATTTCCTGGGTTTCTAAATCTCTGAGCAAGCTTAAACATGTGCACATGTAGCAGCCCAGCAGTCCAACCCTCCTGTGTCTGAATGCATTACTAATACCTAACTGCAGGAGAGCGCGGAAGTTCATTGGAATTTTATATTTTAAACACATAAGTTAAAGGGAAAGGATAAGAGTCTTTTCACTGAGCAGTTTCTTTTTTTTTCAGGGCTCGTTGCCATTTTCAAGATGTGCGTGTGTATGTGTTTATTATAATTATTATTGTACAGGATTTATATAGCACCAACAATTTGCACAGTGCATTTCAACATAAAGGGAGACAATGCAATTACAGCACAGTTCAATACAGGAGGAAAAAGAGGGTCCTGGTCACGAAGCTTACAATCTAATACAAATTCCGACGGGAAAAGTCCGCTCGGATTATGCTGTCGGAAAATCTGATCGTGTGTGGGCTCTAGCAGGACCTAAAATTTTTCCCACGACAAAATCCGCACAAAGTGGCACGCATGCTCAGAATAAATTTGGGGACAAAAGCTATTGGCTACTTGGTCTCTATGTAGTCCCGTCGTACGTTTTTGTACGTCACCTCGTTTGGAACGATCGGATTTTCCGACAACTTTGTGCGACCGTGTGTATGCAACACAAGTTTGGCTCAAAATCCGTCTGAAAAAATCTGATGGATTTTGTTGTCCGAATGTCCGACCGTGTGTACAGGGCATAAACGTTTATATTTTATGCCCTTGACAGGCCAGACTAATGGTCCTTTAGCACCGATCCTTTTTTCTGCTGTTTTTGGCTTACCAAAAGCAGAAGAAAAAATGCATAACCATTAAATCCTAGGGAACTCTTCACACCAGTCAGTTGCGTTTTTAAAGGTCCTGCATGCTGGGTTTTTGGCGCATGTTTGGTGCAGTAAAAAATGCACTAAATTCGCACCTCCACATTGAAATAAATAAAAAAATGCATCAAACACACCCCCCCCCCCTCATTTTTTACACGTGCAAAACGGACTGGAAACAAAAAAATGCATATAGTTTTTTTTACAATGGAGTAGTCTAAAACCAGCCTAATCCATATATGCTGTATTTACCCCACAGAAAATACCTATATAAACAATGGATATATACATATATCTATATATATATATCTCTTCTATACATAGCAGGGAAAATTTTTTTTTTTACATTTTTATAAAATCTATATTAAATATTTATGACCCCACATAAACAACGCATTTTATGCATACGAATACCTCAATATGAAAGCAAGATGCAAAATAATTCTAATACTGACAAATTATAATATATTGGTGCTGAATGATTCTGGCTAAAATGAAAATCACAATTTTTTATTTTTTTTTGCTTAGAATAAAGACCACCATTCTTGCGGCACCTCTTTTCACATTACACAAAAAAATGTCACTAACTTTACTGTTTATTTTTTATTTATTAAAGCAGATTTAAAAAAAAAATTGAGTTTGAAGACCGCTGCACAAACACAATGTGATATTGATTCTGCTTCTGCTCATTGGAACCCTCCCCCCCTCCGGCGCCACAATTGGCACCTTTTCAGGGGGGAGGGGGGTGCAGGTACCTGTACAGTACAGGTATCTGCACCCACTTCCGGCGTAGATTCTGCAGAAGCTACGCCCCTTTCCGCAGAATCTACGCCCCTTTCCGAAGGTCCCCCGCTGCCTGCTGGGAAACACATGGATTCCAGAGACAGTGGGGACCATCCTTATTGCGCAGCGCGACTTGCGCATGCGCGCAGTAGGGAAATGAAGCCGCAAGGCTCCACTTCCTGATTCCCATACCCAAGATGGCGGCAGCAGCACCAGAGAGACTATCGAGAGATTGGCTTCGGGTGCCGACATCGCGGGCGTGCTGGGCGGGTAAGTGTCATTATTTTAAAAGTCAGCAGCTGCAGTATTTTGTAGCTGCTGGCTTTTAAAAAAAAACGGCGGACTCCCGCTTTAAGTAATTTTATAGCAAAAAATACAAATTTTAACCTGTATGCAACAAGTGTCAGAAAAAGGTTTAGTCTTTAAGTGGTTAAACTAACCTCATTAAGACCCCTTTTCACACAATGAGCCTGTCCTATTTATAGGCTGATCCGAGCGGGCCACCCTTTGACTCCTATGGGCAGGCGGATAACAGCGGAGATGTGTCCGCTGACACCCGTTCAGCCACCCGTCTATCGGATCGTTTTCATCCGATCTCCCCATAGAAATCAGTGGGGTTCTGACCGGTCCATCCCTGCTCAGTGATCAACGGATCGATCCATGCTGAGCTGGCAGACTCTGCTGAGCGGCTCTGCCCCATGTGAAAGGGGCCTTAAGGACCGAACTTCATACAGATATTAAAGTTGTATATAGCACTCAATTCAATTTATATCACTTAAACATCCACATGTTAGCTCAACATGTCTCAAATGCTTCAACAGGAGCACATGTGAGGAGTAAAGGAAAACCTATTAATGTAAAATCAAAACTTTCCTTGCAGTTTGCTGGAACGTAAATTCTCTAATCCAGAAGGGGGGGGGGGGGAACAGCCTAGGGCAGTGAGGGTGAACCTTGGCACTCCAGATGTTTTGGAACTACATTTCCCAGGATGCTCAACTACACTGCAGAGTGCAGGAGCATCATGGGAAATGTAGTTCCAACACATTTGGGGCGCCAAGGTTCACCATCACTGGCCTAGGGACATAAAGATAGTAGTTCAAAAGGTGTAATAAATCTGCAATATAGTTCTCCACTTTTCTTCATCAAAAGCAAAGAGCAAAATATTCCTGCAAGAATCCAAATCCTTTCTGGTCTGGAGTTTAATCCTGCCATCCATAGAAGGGATGCAACAGCACCCCCAGATCCTTAACCACAGTAGCAATATGCTGTGTATGTATTCCAGATAGTTTAATAATCACAAGTTCAAGATACTCCAAACACCATCCCCCAGACAGATCCCATCAAACTGTCTAAGGCTAGCTATGTGGTTGAACAATCCATCCCTCTTTCCTCCATGGCCGCCCGACAACACCTCTAGCAAGGAGACGGCTGCTTTGACAGACAGAACTTTTTATCTGTCCTCCACGCGTTTGCCCCATTACCCCGAACACTTTAGAAGACAGAACCCCCTTCCCCCCTGAATTCCCCATGAGACGCTTGTCTCAGGCAAGCAGCCATCTCCTTGCTAGCTGTGTTGTCGGATGGTAATGGAGGGAAGCCAGGCGCCAACATGGCAGCTAGCCTTAGACAGCACCTAGGAAGATGAGACAAAGTACTAAATGTTATTGAAGAAAGACTTCTTTAAAAGTTTGAGGTTCACCCCTTTTTGTCATTCTTTTTGTGCATTTGAGTGTTTTTTTTTTTGTTTTTTTAAGTTTTAAATAAGGGATTTATCATATTCTGCTGAGCTTCGAATAATCGTTGGGTTTCCTGCAGTTGGAATGGAATACATTTTATCCCTGTCAGGCTGCGGCTTGGAGTAATGAGGCCGGGCCTCTATTGTACTGTTTGTGCTGTGCAGAGCGGTTTGCCCGCACCAGGGGGTAATTGACCGTAAAGGCAGATTGCACTCATTGGATGAGAGGCGCTGACACCACATCTGTGCTCCGTTATACAGGATTTAATCAGCGCGGACACCCAGCGTCGGAGGGTTTGAAAAGGCTTGTTGTTGGTGCCGTCCCAGGGGTCAGGTGCCAATTAAATGCTTCCTAGCTGTATTGTGAGCTAAACTTGCCTCCAATGCAGTGTCCATGCTCGACATTACTAGGAAAGCCAAGATTTTTTACCTTCTTAACTGAGTGCATTTACAGCGTATCTAATCCTAAGAACATAAATGGAATATATTGCAGCTTGTCAGGCTTTAGATGTAGCAGTTGCCTTTGTTTGTTTTTTTGTTTTGTTTTTTTAACTCATCCCCTTAGAAGCTGGTGATCCTGCCATTAACCCACGTCCTGTCTTCATGCGACTAACCCACATCCTGCTATTAACCCGCCTCCTGTCGTTGCGCCGCTAACCCCCCCGCCTCCTGTCGTTGCGCCGCTAACCCCCCCACCTCCTGTCGTTGCGCCGCTAACCCCCCTGCCTCCTGTCGTTGCGCCGCTAACCCCCCCGCCTCCTGTCGTTGCGCCGCTAACCCCCCCGCCTCCTGTCGTTGCGCCGCTAACCCCCCCCCCGCCTCCTGTCGTTGCGCCGCTAACCCCCCCCCGCCTCCTGTCGTTGCGCCGCTAACCCCCCCCCGCCTCCTGTCGTTGCGCCGCTAACCCCCCCCGCCTCCTGTCGTTGCGCCGCTAACCCCCCCCGCCTCCTGTCGTTGCGCCGCTAACCCCCCCGCCTCCTGTCGTTGCGCCGCTAACCCCCCCCGCCTCCTGTCTTTGCGCCGCTAACCCCCCCCCCCTGCCTCCTGTCGTTGCGCCGCTAACCCCCCCGCCTCCTGTCGTTGCGCCGCTAACCCCCCCCCCCGCCTCCTGTCGTTGCGCCGCTAACCCCCCCCCCCCCCCCGCCTCCTGTCGTTGCGCCGCTAACCCCCCCCACCCCCTGTTCTAGGGCGAGAACACTTGCTCACACTGTACTGTATCTATGTAGTGCTACCCCCCCCCAGAAGCCGCTAGTAATTCTCCATCCCCCCCCCCCCCCCACACTCTCAGCCTGCACAAACAGGCACATGCCATTTTCAGCATTCTTACACTGGCTCAGGAATCAGTCTAGGGGTTTTCTTTTTATGTTTTTTTTTTGTGAACAGGAACTTGCATAGGGTGGGGGGAGCATGGGATACCCCGAACTATAGAAATGAAGGGCTGCTTGGTATCTGTCTCCTCTAAAAAAAAAAAAAAAAAAAGTTGCAAACTGTATTGCACATTGTTAGGCTACACCATAGTTGGACTCAGTCCCAGAATAGTGGAGCTTTCTCATTCTTGTCCTCTTGGCTCTTATCCAGACTTTGACCCAGGGTCTCTCTGGGACTGAGATGTCTTCCAAAATTAGGGACTCCTGAGGCTTCTCCTCTGTCTCTCTACCTCAAGGGCAGAGCCCCCCAGCACGTGGGGTCTCCTCCAGCAGGCTGAATGCTGAACCCTGGCTGCCAGGCCTTAGACAATTTATAGGCTTTCCAACCACCTACTGAACACACCTCTTTAGGGATTGGCCGGAAATCCATAATTATTCAGGCTGCTTGTTCTGTCCTCCTTCCCACTATATTTCCAGAACTCTCCAGAAGACATGGGGAAGTAGCAGAAAAGCAACCTGTGAGACACTGAATAGCCCAAAGCAATAAACCCCTGCTCCTCTGCTTTATAGAGGAACCAAATAAATTGGCCTAGCAGCCTACTCCTAAACTAGGAGGGTGCTACATTTATAAAAGTGCAGCATTGTCACCCTAGGCTAGTACTACAGGACACCTCCCCTCTTCTCCATGACATAGGGAAGATTTTCTGTAGTCCACAGAGATTTGAAAATTATGACACTGATATCTTCCTTTGTTGTACTGTTATCAGCTCACAAGATTTTTTGGCAGGATCAACAGGTAGTTGCTCGCACATATTGAACGGATAGAACAAAACTTACATTTTACAGAGTAACTGCAACTTTCTACACTTTTCTGGCTCTAAAGGAGTTTGTATATGTTCACCCATGGTGCTATATGATGCCAGGAGACACCTGCTTAAAGGTAAACCAAAATCGTTTTTAGCTAGTTTTAGTTAGAAGCTGGTCACCCTGGTATAGACCTCTTGGAACTTTAATTAAAGTGGTTGTAAAGTCTCAAGGTTTTTCACCTTAATACATTCTGTGCATTAAGGTGGAAAACCTTCTGTGATGCACCCCCCCCCCCCCGTCTTACCTGAGCCCAATCCAGCGATGTGAATGAGCACAGTGGCTCCAGCTGCTGTCACTCTCCTGATTGGACAGATTGATCGCAGTAAGAGCCATTGGCTCCCGCTGCTGTCAATCAAAAGGTGGCAGGGCCAAGTGACGCTGTCTGTGTCAATGGACGCAGCGGGACTTGAGAGCGAGGCCGCATGGGTGCCCCCATGGAATGCGGTTTTCCATGGGGGCATCCGGTGAAGATGGGCCTGGAGCGCTGGCGGGAGACCCCAGAAAAAGAGGATCGTGCGGCTGTGTGCAAAACCATTACGTGGAGCAGGTAAGTATATAGACTTGTTTGTTATTTTTAACTGTCAGATGTTTTTTCACATTAATGCATAGAATGCATTAAGGTGAAAAAATATTTACCTTTACAACCCCTTTAATCTACCTATGTTTTTACTTCCTGTGTCATGGATGCAGCTGCAAGACACATGTAGCAGGGCACATGTATTCTGCATTGTAAGCTACAGACAATATTATCTTTTTGACCGCATAAATTCTACAACCTATTCATCTGTTTGTATCCTGTCATCTGCTGTAACCTGATGTTCAGAATAAAAGCATCTTGTGGATGGAAATCGGTATTTGGTGAGTTCAAGCTATCTGATGAGGATTGTCCTCAGTGATTATATCTTATACAGCCCAGGCATAGAGGCCTCACAAGGGATAAATCGCTTCACAACAATCTGAGTCAGAATAGTATCTTTTTAAAGCAAAGACAAACATTGAACACATCACAGAGCTGTTCTAATAACTTTTGTTGTGTGCTTTTTTTGATTTGTAATATAATTTTTGTTTTCTCTCATTCAGCACCAAAGCCAACGTCATCACTGGCCTTCTTGGCAGCAAAATGTATAGATGTCCGAAGGCCCCATCACGCTCCCAAGTGGCTGCTTCCATGGGGGAACGATCGCTGCAACAGCATCCGGACCTTCGACGATGCAGCAAGTCGTCTCATTGAAGCCAATGACATCGTATTTTCTGTCCATATCCCTTTCCAAGGCCATGAGATGAGCCCCTGGTTCCAGTTTATGCTGATCATCTTACAGTTGGACATTGCCTTCAAGCTCAACAATTTTATTGGTACGAACCTTTTTAAAGTCCTTTTAAATCTACTTGATCTGTTGAATGTCTGGCCAAAATAGTAAAAAAAAAAAAAAATATATGTTTTTTTTCTTCTCCTTTCTGGGTCCCATTGGGAAGATTTCTCTTTTTACTTCCTGTGTGGGAAAGAAACAAAAGGAAGAAAGAGAAACATTTTGCCAAAGTGAGAAGAACTTACTTTTTACATGTCTTTGAAACAGGTGTCACCCCCATTGAAAGATTTCTCCTTACCTCCTGTTTTGGCAATGGCCACCAAGGCAAGAGGGTGAATATTTCCGATGGGGCTATTGAGATTTCACAAGGCTTCTTGTTAAATGAAAAAGAAAGAAGCAAACTATAGATGTTTTCAAAGAGGATTTTCAAGTATATTTTTTATTTTCCTCTTAGAACAGCCGTTATTGACACAAGGCCTTAGGGAATGGCTTGGCATTTTGGCCTCTGTTGCACATCAGAATTTGGACTGGTCATCAAGGATCAGACTTCCATTATAACCACATAGGATGCCTTCTCTTTGTGGCCAGCAATGCTATGGTGTAGTAGATGCATAGCTCACCTGTGAGGTCTGTAACGAAACGTCCCACACTCCGCTTGCTTTCGTCATATACCGATTCCTCCCAGTCTGAATATAGATATCAGATATTCCAACCGCTAACAACCAGAAAACAAGACCATACTCGTTTGGTTGCTGAACATGGACTCTCTATTGAAAACACAGGTAATACTCTAGACAAATACCCCCCCCCCCCCCCCTTTGCATTCCGGGACTCTCTATTGAAAACACAGGTAATACTCTAGACAAATACCCCCCCCCCCCTTTGCATTCCGGGCGGGGTAGACTGTCCAATCAGCAGTGAGAGCTGTTGGAGGAATTCGCCCCCACCAATCTCACAGCTGATCTACATACACACCCCATAATATCCGAGGCAGACAGACACAATAAAACTTTGGAATACAGCCACCCCCCAAACGACCCAGCAAAGAGTACACAACAAAATGAGACAATATACCAACCACCCCAAGCTGGCAGAGACCATCATGGCCTCCTTAATAATGTCCTTTTGCATTGCATAACAGAATATCTTCCTAAATGCTTGTAGCTCCCTCAAATACCAGGGCCCATAGTTGGTATTCAAGAGGCTAGCATTCAGTTCTCTCCAAAAGTCTCTGTCACAAGGTCATTAGAAGGGTTGGCTGAATTCTCTGTCTTTCTCAACCTTTTAAACAAAGGGGAGCCCTTAAAATAACTGTCTGGTCTCGGGGAACCCCTGCTAAAAATTACTATATCTACAACTTATGATACATTAGTGTTATATTCACTGGGAAGAATTGTTCTTTACACTTGTGGTCATTTGAAAGAATCGCCCCATTACAGATAGCTAAAAAGATCGGTGGTCAGTGGGAACTTATGAGTGGTGGAATATGCTCATTGCTCAAGGAACCCCTAGCAACCTCTAGAGGAACCCTGGTCTAGCAGTATGATCCTTGAAGACCATATACAAGATCTATAGAGATCTATTTGTGAAGTTACTCTCCTCACTCCCCCATCCCTCATAAAGCAAGGGGTATTTATTGCATACTGAGTCTCCTCTCTACCTGTTCTGCTGTTCAGGCCTCCTTGTTGGTCCTTAGTGTGGTAGATGACCAGTAGGGATGCTTGGGAAGTAGAAGGGGCTATTCCAAGTTTGACTCGGTTGTTTAGAACATAGGTCTCCATGCTTTCTAAACAAAGGGCCAGTTTACTGTCCTTCAGGCTTTAGAGGGGGACAGACTGTGGCTGGTGGGAGAAGATAATGCCCTGTCATCAATGGGGGTAAGCATTACCCCATCATTGTTTTTTAATAGAAGGAATAGTGCCCCGATGTTGGTATCTGTTGAAGGAATATCTCTGCATTGCTGGTGTCATTGGGAGGAATAGTGCCCCATCATTGGTGTCAAGGGCGAGGAATAGCACCCAATTGTTTATCAGTGGCAGGAATAGTGGCAGTGATTTTTTTGGTTTTGAGTTATCTCAATGAGCCCTGAGGAGAAAATGCCATCTTGTCCATTCAAGGCAAAGTGAAAGTGCCCTTTTGAAGGGTCCCCATGACCCACTAAGAATCCTCTTGCCAGCATACCCCTGCCACTACTGCATCCCATCTGGTGGCAGATTGTGGTGCTTCCAAGTATGAGGGAGCCCCTGTGTAGCAGTGCTCGGGGCTGGCAGCCAAATGCTAGGCCTAAGCACTGCCACATGATTGAGTTTGCAGTTGCAATGGTGGGTACAAGACATGAATGGGTGAGGTGACAATGTCTCTATGCACCATGCTTTACAAAATTGTGAATTAAAATAATGCACCCAAAACTTTTTCAAAGAAAATTCTGTGTCCTGAATTTCATCTGTCTCATTTCACTTTTGTCCGTCCATAGAACGCAGGGTGTTGGTTATGTGAGATGCCTTCTTTCTGCTACAATTTTGGCCACTTTGATTAAAGAAGGACTTCTCGAAATAGACATCTTGTCTCACATATGAAAGCTGTGTGTATAGAGCGAGCCCCGTCTATTGGGGCTGGAAGGGCTCCAACAAAAACACAGCTGCTCTGAACAGGAATGTTTTGAAGTTCAACCTGACAGGCCGTCTGCGAGATGACAACAACCTTTAAATTTTACGGGGGGAAGTCCATGTGCCCTAATAAACTTGGATATCTCCTCGTCCTGTATTGGAGCTTTAACCCTTTGTAGTCGGTGGAAGCCAGCTGGTCAAAAGTTCGTAATTCTGGAGGTGTTGCATAGGATTCTCGGTCATGATTGACTTTTACAGTGATTATGTGATTGGGAGCCCATCCTGCAGGCTGCCGATTGTAAACAGTGACACTGTGGTCACTATACAGGCATACCTCCCAACTTTTGGAGATGGAAATGAGGGACACCTATCAGCAAAAGTATGCAGGCATAGGACACACCCCTTGCCACACCCCCTTAAAGGAGAATTGTACAAAAAAAAATATTGGTTAAACCCACAAGTGCTTTTTTTTACCACCACTATCCCTTTTATACTGGCTTTTTAATTTACAAATGCAGCAATTTAGAAATCAGATGAAAGGTTTAGCGCTGGGAAACACTTTTTGATAGTTGTATATAAAATGTACTTTTTATCTATCTGGTTCGGATCAAAATAAGGGACAAATGAGGAGGAATGAGGGACAGAGGGGCATTGCTCGAAATCAGGGACAGTTGGGAGCTATAATACAGGGGGTGCTGAGTGAACGCGGTCACTACTATTTTTCCACTCAGTGTAACAGGGTGACAACGCTGTTCATTCTGCAATAAAATTGCACATCGATGTTGTCACCCTGCTTTGAATGGACCTTTAAGTGAGAACCATGACCTGTTGTGCTAACAGCTACTAAGTGACTCAACCTGTCAATAATTAATCTCGAACATCCCCCCTTTTTGAGGCCCCCTTTTCTTTGGCAGTTGGTGGTCCTAGAAAATGCAAAAAGCAGTCCTGATGGGATGATTACAAACAATGGGCTGCCTGTAATGCTGTGCACTCTGGGATTGTGTTGACTAGGTATCATCCAACCCAGATAAAGACCAGTCGGTGAGTTTTTTTTTTTTTTTTTTTTTTCTCTAGAATTTTTAGAAGACCTATATCCTTGTTCCCATTCACAAACTTTTACAACTCTTAATTCTGGTACAAACAGGCCAAATATCGTCTTGCATGAGTACTTGTACTCATGCAAATGCTCCTGATGCCTAATCCGATACCAGGACATTCAGGAACAATGAGTGCGGCGGGGAAGTTATAATCACCAATCTCCCTGTGTGGCTTTCATTAAAGCAGCTGAAAGCCATGGAGGGGAGAGGAGGAGAAGCACACAGGGAGATTGGTGATTATAACTTCCCCTGACACCACACCGATTGTTCCCGAGTGTCCCCATATCCTCCTCTGGCTCCCCTCTGTGTTCCTCTGTGTGCTCCTCCGATCCCCCCGTCCTCCTCTGGTCCCCCACTGTGTTTTCCTCCAATTCTTCCCTCTTGCTTTCTATGCGCTCCTCCGCCCCCCCTCCATGCGCTCCTCCGCCCCCCCTCCATGCGCTCCTCCGCTCCCCCCACCCCTCTCGTCCCAAATCTTTCAGGATGGAAAGCAGAGGAAGGAGCCAGTAAATATGTAATTTACCTTTGATTATTGACTCTCTCCATTCATAACTGGGCATCGTAAACTGTGTTTATGATGCTTCAGTTTATGAATGGAGAGGAGCCGCGGTCTCCTTTCCATTCATGTTGAGTGCAGCTGAGGCTGCTGAGAAAGGGACTGGGGAATCTCTAGCCTCAGTCCATTTCCATGTCTCAAAGGGGAGATGTAAAAAAAAAAAAAAAAAAAAAGGAAACGTAACAAATATTCTAAAGTAATTAAAATGAACACTGACGGTCCACTCCCCCACCCCCCCAAAAAAAAGAAAGCATTGTAAAAAAAAATAAAAAAAAAAAATGTAAAAAAAATAAAAAGCTGCAACAGCCCACTACTCCATACTCATTCTACTAGACCTGTGGCCTTTGATACTGTTGACCACTTGCTCCTTCTCAATAAACTGCACTCCTTGGCCTTGGAGATTCTGCTCTTTCCTCGTTCTTCATCAATCACAGCACTCCTTCACTGTAACCTATAATAAAAGAGACAATAGTTTGGATTTTTTTTATAGCAAAAAACTCAAGTTTGGATGGACTTGTGTCTTTTTTCAACCTGACTAACTATGTAACTGGTTCTCTAGTGAATACCAGAATATTTGTTTTGATCCATTTGGTTGATTCTGAATCCTTTTTTTTTTTGTTTTTTTTTTTTGCGTATTTTAGAAGATAGCGCAATTGTGACTCTGGATGTGGCCATGGCATACCGGGATGAGCTGACTGACCCGTGGACTGAAATGGCTCGATCGGTGGAGCAGAGGAAACTTCAGTGTCATTTTCCGGCTCCAAAGGTGAGTTCACCAAATACTTACTAGCCCACAGATGTCAGTGTAGTCTTTCTTTTAGTGAAAGTTCTCCCTACTCTGTTCCTCTCACATATGACTGTCTTGAATTCACCCCGCGGGGATCTTTGCCAGGTCTATGGAACCCAGCTGATGCCCGTGGTGTGTCTGTGTAATGCGCCTGAGGACACACCTTTTGGACCCCTGGCAGAAAACTCCCAGACATCTGTCCATTTCTGCACATGTGCGAGATCCTGCCATCTGCCTCTTGGGATAAGTGACGTAGAAATCCCAGGAGGCGGGTTGCAGGGTTGCGCGGTCCTGCAAACTGCCTCCTGGAATTTCTTGTCAAATTTGTTTGAACTTTAACAATTAGTATAAGATCACATATATGGTAATAATATTGAGTTGTAGTTCCAACATAAACTAAAAGTAGTTTAACTGAAACAATTTTAGGATGGATCTAACTATTCAATTGCATACAAGAGGATAAAACCAACTTGGACCAAGTTAATATAAGATGACCTCAGATTAAAAAAAAAAAAAAAAAAAAAGTCTTATTATCAAGAGTATAGTTTTTAAATAAAAAAAAAGTCATTATTATTATTGAGTATAGTTTT